>NC_058370.1:63980000-64320000 GCF_018350175.1 Felis catus
AAGTGATGTATGACATGGTGGAGAATATCTTAGCTTTTGCAGAAGATACCAGAGTTCTTTTCCTATAGATGTTTTTGTTAGCAGTGATTCAAAACCAGAGGCTAACGTAAAACATAATCCTGTGAAGAATTCCTGTGGAACATGAACGTTTAGTTTTATAATGTTCTGTGAATCTTAACTTGATACAGTAATAGGGAAAGAAACTCCAGACTAACTTATTTAGCAATTCCCTTCAATGTTGTTAAAGTATTCAGTAGTTTCCAATGGGTTTTGACAGTGTCTGTATAGCCATCAGGTAAAATTGGAGTTATCTGGCCAGTGCCTAGGATATGCGTGTATTGTATGACTCTGATTGAAAAGATACTAAGGCAAAACTAATCTTTGATTATATGAAAGAAAGGTTTTGACTTATTGTCTAGATTAGAACTGTTCTGTCTCTCCACCATGTAAGTTGCTTTGGAAGGTACAAGCATAGCCAAAAAATTTCCCAGGAGGGATCTCTGAGTCTATGGAAGTACCCAGTTTTTGGTGAAGTGTCTATTTCTTTTCCATAGAACGGGAAAAGGCAACTTCAAATAGACAAAATTTAAGGGCTGCTATTTGTAGTTGGCAGCTTTTTTCTGAAAGGGTTTTTAATGGTGGTTCCTTTAGCTCTTTAGATTTTTTTTTCCTTAAGCGCACTGTATTCTTTTTTTCTTTTCTTTTCTGGTTTTTTTTTTTTTTTTTAACCTGGACAAGTTAAGCACTGAAGGTATCAATGGTTGTCAGTGATTGAATAGTCAGTGGCTCAAAAATGCCTTCTCCTTGGACTCTAAATAGAGAGATTCTGACCTGCAGCTTTTTGAGACAAAAGCAAGCAGGTGTTTTTTGGCCTGACCAGCAGATGAAAACAGAATTTTCCCTGATTATCAAACTAGTATTTACTTGGCTATTGAAAAAAATTCCAGATAATCCAGAACATATAAACACTCAAAAATTTTGCCTCTCACCTAACTTGGCTACATTCATTGTTGTGGTATGTATCTTTCTAGTCTTTTTTTTTTGCCTGCCTGTGAATGTGTGTATTTTTATTAAAATGAGATCATTATACTTGTTATTCTACAATATGCTTTTTCATTCAACAATATGCTGTAGAGAGATCGCCATGTCTGTAGGTGTCAGTCTAAATCATTTGTCATGGTTGCATAGCATTTTGTTGAAAGAATGGCATGTAGTTTTGAAGGGAATAGACAAAATCTTAGTAGGTCTGTAATTTGGAGTAAAGAAGAAGTTTGTGTTGTGGATAAACTGCACTCTCCCTTCTGTAGAAAGGATGCTAGTTTTCAGGAATTTTGACTCGACCCTTCAGAATGGAGTTGAAAGGATTCTGGTAGCATATCGTCATATCTTCGCTTGATAGCTTTTATCAGTTTAAAGTGATTAAATATTCCCGTTGATGGCATTAAACATTGTGAATTCCTAGAATCTCAGAAATGATAAATTACTATAGTAATGGGGCAAAAGGTTGGAACACATGATTCATTCAGTTTTAGTGGAAGTTGACCATCATAGTTCCTTTGAATGAAGCTGCATTCAAATTGAAATCAGTTTTGAGAAGCTTAATTAACTTTTATGTTGAAAGATTACAGACTTATGAATGTTTTGAACCTTGCATGTTACTTAATGGAATTAAATATTAAACATCTTATCCATTTCTGTTTTTCTAACTCCATAATTTTGTCATTTCACTCATTTGTATTGTAAAACTAAGGGTTAGCAATATTATAAAAACATGGACGCCTGATCTCATGACCTGATCTCATGGTTTGTGAGTTCAAGCCCCACATGGCGCTCTCTGCTGTCAATACAGAGCCTGCTTCGGATCCTCTGCTCCTGCCATCCTCACATCAACAATAAGTAAACATTAGGGGCACCTGAGTGGCTCAGTTGGGTAAGCGTCCGACTTCTGCTCAGGTCATGGTCTCACGGTTTTGTGAGTTCGAGCCCCGCATCTGGCTCTGTGCTGACAGCTCAGAGCCTGGAGCCCACTTCAGATTCTGTGTCTCCCTCTCTCTCTGCCCCTCATACTCTCTCTCTGTCTCTCTCAAAAATAAATACAACATAAAAAAAATAAACATTAAAAAAATTAAAATAATGTGAGTAGGGGCGCCCGGGTGGCTCAGTCGGGTAAGCCTTTGACTTCGGCTCAGGTCATGATCTCGTGGTTTGTGGGTTTGAGCTCTGCATCATGCTCTGTGCTGACAGCTCGGAGCCTGGAGCCTGCTTGGGATTCTGTGTCTCCCTTTCTCTCTGCCCCTCCCTTGCTCATACTCTGTCTCTCAAAAATAAACATTAAAAATTTTAAAACAATATATGATTAAAATAGAATATGATTACTTTGAACTTAGTCTGAAAGATTGAATACAAAATTTTAGATTCCGTGGAAAGCACTTTAGCCTTGTGCTTGGCACTTAGTGATTGCTCAGTAAGTGAGAGCTACTTCAAGAGGAGAAAGCGAGAATAGACACAGTTTTTAAGTATTGAAGTTTTCGTGATAATAGATTTAAATGATGTGTTAATATTTTCTAACACTTGTCATGCCATAATAGTTTACAAGCACTTTTATATGTTAACTCATGAAATCTTGGGAGATTGTGATAATCATCGTAATCACAATAGCATCAGTAAATTACTGCTTTTTATGAGCAAACGCTATTCTAAGCACTTCACAGGTATTTTAACGCATTTAATTTTCACAACCATGAAAGGTAGTTAGCATTATTATTGCTAATGATAATCTTTTTTTCAGGATTGCCACTTAGCAATATGAAGCTGTAAGTGTTGGATGACTCTGGTCAGGCATTACTCTCTTTAAGATATTTAACTGTAGGAGAGAATAGTCCCTAAGAAAGCACCCTTCCCATTTTATTGCCAGTGCTGGCATCCATGGTATTTATGTTAATTTCAGGTTGCATAGAAAACATAGCGGCTGTTTGCATAGCCTTTCATAACTTATAAGTAACCCTTATTTATCCTCCTAGTAACCTTCTGAGGTGAACAAAATAAAAATCTATTTCCAATTTGCAATTAAGGAAATGGAGGTTTGACATTAAAAGATAGCTGTAAGTCCTGTTTTGGTGAGTGTTGAAGCCAACAGTAGAATTCACGTTTCCGGACTCAAGTTTGGTGTGTTTATTGCCAATATTTCTCAGAGGGTTTCATGAAAAATTTTTCCTGAAGGATAACACTAAGTACAAGATGAATAACATTTGCAAACAAATACGAAGATGTTTTAAGTAAAGTTACTCATCTTGATGTCCTTTTAAAAAATCTCATCCCCCTTAAGCAACCATATATATTCTTCCAAATAATTCTGTGTTTATTATACAAACATACAGGAGTATAAAAATAGGCGGAGGGGTTGGTTTGTTTTTTACTGTTTAAGAAATGGATCATATTATGCATGTTACTTTGCCACCTGCTTCATTTTTCTTAAATTGTAAAACTCAGTGTTCCTTTAAATTGTTCTTTTATTTTTCTTTTAAAATACTATTTGAAAAAAAAATACTATTTGATATTCCTAAATTCAGTTTATATGCTACTTATCAGAAGCTCATTTATTTTATTTTGCTTTTTTTTTTTAAGTTTTATTTTTATTTATTTTTGAGAGAGAGAGAGCATGCACAGGAGGGGCAGAGAGAGAATCCTCAACAGGCTCCACACTGTTCGCATGGAGCCTGATGTGGGGCTGGAACTCATACACTGTAAGATCATGACCTGAGCAGAAATCAAGAGCTGGATGCTTAACCAACAGAACCACCCAAGCTTATTTATTTTAAAACATGAGATAGTACTTGATAGTTGGATAAAATTGAGATAAGTTAATGACTTATTTTCCAAAGGCAGCATCATTCCAGATTAGTAGTCCAATACGGAAAATGCACTTGTGTATCCCCCAAAATAACTGTTCAGCTCTAAACTCAGGAGTTTTTCCATTATAGTTTTCAGAAAATATAATTCTAAATAATGCAAAGGTAGACCTGGATCGTGTTAGAATGGAGTGTGGTTGTGTATTTTGGGGCGTGGAAGGGAAGGACTGAATGTAAAAGTATAGTCTGTAGTGTAGTGATTCCCAAACTTTCTTGGTCCCATGTTGCCGGAGTGTCTTAGTAATTTTTTCACAGTGCTACTTAGCCATAGTAATATTTAACAGATACAAGTGTTTATGTAGTGAGATGCAAACTTAATGAGTATATATGTCTTAACAAAATAATACACATACATTGAAAAAATACTTTATTTCATTCTTTAAGAAACTACAGTTACATATTAATGAGATATGTGTACCTGTTGGTCACTGCACAACTTCTCAAACATTATAATTATTGGGCACGGCCATCTTCATTGCCTGTATCACATTGATTTTTCTTTTTTAATGGGGCTTGATTTTTTTTTTTTTAAAACGTTTTTGATTTATTTTTGGGACAGAGAGAGACAGAGCATGAACGGGGGAGGGGCAGAGAGAGAGGGAGACACAGAATCGGAAACAGGCTCCAGGCTCTGAGCCATCAGCCTAGAGCCCAACGCGGTGCTCGAACTCACAGACCGCGAGATCGTGACCTGGCTGAAGTCGGACGCTTAACCGACTGCGCCACCTAGGCGCCCCAATGGGGCTTGCTTTTTATCACACCAACTCTTAAAACCCCGGCTTTGAAAAGATAGGATGTCATTGAGAGGAATATCGCATTATCTAATGTTAAAACTGTGAATTACTTCACGGTAGATTGTGGGGTGTCCACAGATGTGGAGTATCACTGTATTTCCCCTTATTTTTAATATCTCTGTGAGTACATCACAGCACCCTGGGGCTTCTTGGTGCACCATTTGAGAACCATGGGTTTAGTATTAGAACATAGGCTTTGGAGCCAGACAGCTGGGTTTTAAGTTATACCGCACCACATAGAATGAATTCGGGTGAAGTTGCAGTTTCTACATCTTATAAGATAGCGGTGAATGATAATATCTTTGTGGAGTTGTTGAGGGTAAAGCTCTTGGTAAGTGCCTGAATAGTTCTCTGGTTTATAGACCTCAATAAATTTTAATTCTGTAGATGATGGTTGTGAAACAGGGAGGTGAAGGAAATACAGGTTCAGGGAATAAGGTAATGGTGGAAGGGAGTGTTCTTGAAGTAATCATAGTAAGTAATCTCATGGATAGGTGAAAATTTGGTCTATTTTTGAAGTTTGACTGGTGTTTGAACATGTAAGTAAGATAAGCACAGTACCAGGCTGAAGAAAATGATTAAAAAAATGAGGAATATTGATGGTTTACTTATCAGATACTCATTTACTAACCTTGGCAATGGTATTCTGTTCACAACTTACTTTCATATGCCATGTTAACACTTGATCCAGGACACTTCTTTATAACCGGGCAGCATTCAGCTTAAAAATTAACCACATCAGATTATTTTCTGTTTCTATTTAAATGCCCTTACATATGGCAGGGACGCTGGCTGCTTTGACCTAGAACTATCCGTTAGTGGTCTAATTCCTTAGAGTGGTACTGCTGTGCTGTTGTCAAAAAATAAAAAGAAGAGGCACTGAAATGATCAGTTTTAAATATCTGGCTAATTGCTTCAGTTCACCAAGCTGGATTTGTTTTGTTTTTTATCATGTTTCATTTCTGAGCTTAATGAAAAATTTATACTGATTATGTAAGGATAGTTTATCTCTAGAAAACTGAGGAGGCATAAAGGGAAAAACATCTTTTTAAGTTGCTGTATAAAAATTACTGAAACGCACTCATACGTTGTACTTAGGGGAAAGTCATCTTTATGTAGAAATAGAAGAAGCATCCTTGAAGTCACACATGCTTAGGTGTAAATGTAAATTATTTCCTTTATTTTTTGATATTTGAACTTCCTTAAACTATCTTTCAGTTAATTTTCCAATTGGTAGGATTTAATTTTTTTAAAAAATTTTTTTTTCAACGTTTTTTATTTATTTTTGGGATAGAGAGAGACAGAGCATGAACGGGGGAGGGGCAGAGAGAGAGAGGGAGACACAGAATCGGAAACAGGCTCCAGGCTCCGAGTCATCAGCCCAGAGCCTGACGCGGGGCTCGAACTCACGGACCGCGAGATCGTGAGCTGGCTGAAGTCGGACGCTCAACCGACTGCGCCACCCAGGCACCCCAGGATTTAATTTTTATAACATAAAAACCTAATGGAAATTGTGTGTGTGTGTGTGTGTGTGTGTGTCTTGAATGTCTATGGTATAAAGCTTTTCCTGACCTGAACTTACATGATAAATCCTGTAGAATGTGTTGACTCTTTTTTTGGGTGGGAGAGGGGAGCTATTTGGAACCATGGTGTGTTTATGTGTGGATATGTATATATATTCATACAGCCATTGTAGTATTTCTAATATTAAGTCATTGTGAAAGTCTTGGTGGGTTTCATTAAAGAACAAAATTAGTTTGGACCAATCCTGATTTTTTGGAAATCTTGATTTTTTTTTTTTTCCCTCCCAAATACAGAGAATCTGGTTATATACTCATGATGTTTCTTCCTACTAAAGCATGCAAGTCTGTGAAAAGTTTTTTTTTTTTGAAGCCTTCTTAAGGCCTGGCCTCCATTGCCTTCACATTTTGCAAGATCTTTCTGTCTTTTTGGCTGTGTCATGTGGGTTCCAAAAAAGTGACAAGTCTGAACAGTGCCTGCCTAGATTCTGGCCATACTGAATGAAAAGACTAGAATGGATGTGGCCTAGGCTTTTTTCACTTGAGTTGGCAAAGGGCACCATCGGACAAAATAGCCTACCACCTACATTGATTTAGTTTGTTTAGAATCATAAATAGAAACCATAAGGGGGGGGGGATGTGTTGAAAAGTCACTATTTCAAGAAGTTTTATTCTTTTTTTTTTCTTTATTTTTTAAAAATGTTTATTTTTGGTAGAGGAAGGGAGAGAGCGTGAGCAGGGTAGGGGCAGAGAGAGAGAGAGGGAGACACAGAATCCAAAACAGGCTCTAGGCTCTGAACTGTCAGCACCGAGTCTGATGCAGGGCTGGAACTCGTGAACCGCAAGATTATGACCTGAGCTGAAGTCGAACGCTTAACCTACTGAGCCACCCAGGTACCGCCCCGCCCCCCTTTTTTTTAAGAGAGGAAGAGAGAGCACGTGAGCTGGGGAGAGAGAGAAGCTTAAGCAGGCTCCACACTCAGCGTGGAGCCACATATGGGGCTCGATCCCACGACCCTGGGATCGTGACCTGAGCCAAAATCAAGAGTTGCATGCTTAACCGAGTGAGCCATCCAGGTGACCCAAGCACTGTTTTATCCTGTTCTAAGAAACTCAGTTAAAGTAATATATCTATAGGAAAAGTAATGAGAAAGTTTTAAATTCATTTTTCATAATCTTACGGTAATAGTCTACTTTTTAAATATAGATCATTTGTACGTGATAGTGTGATTAACAAGGCAGCAGTAAAATTTGTCCTTAAGTTAGCAGTTTTAGCTCCCCTCTGCAGACTCTGACCCTGTTTGTGATTCTGTTTAACAATATGATGGCTTTTCTTCAAAAGTTCTTATATCTGACTGTATAGTATCTCAGCCATCCAGTTACATTCCATTGTTTGCTATCCTCGGAATGGTTTATAATCTGTTTTCTTCTCTGCTTAATTGTTCAGTATAGTCTCTTGAGTATCCTAATGATGAGTAATTTTCAGCTGTGTCAAATTCAGTGGCGTTTTGCTAGCATTGCTCTAATGCAGGTTAATTAGGTGAAAATTACACACTTGTTTGGGAAGATGTGTTTTGGGCTTGAGCCACTTTGGGAATATGTAGTCTTGAGTGGGAAACAGAGTTTAGAAGATGTAATGCATATAAAGATGCATTTCCTCATTTCCTCATTTGTGGAGTGTTGGTGGGTAAGAATAGGTACACAGAATTAAAAGTCATAAAATAATTACAGATCTACCCCTATCTAGAAATCTTGTTTCTTCAGGGAATGCTTCAAATAGTTCTTTGGAATGGAAATGAATGTGTTGAATGTGTGCATTCTGGTGATTTAAATAAACTATAATTGCTTAATGTAATTAACTCTTTTGAATTAAATAATAGGAAGTTGCTGGACTGTAGAAATATAATTCTTTCTTTTTCTTTCTTGAATATACAGGGAAGTCGAGATAACATGAGTATTGTACTAGTTTGCTTTTCAAATGCTCCCAAGGTCTCAGATGAAGCAGTGAGAAAAGATTCAGAGCTGGATAAGCACTTGGAATCACGGGTTGAAGGTAAGTAAGAAAGGTGCTTTTTTTTTTTTTTAAAGAAGGAAAGGAAAAGTATTCTTCCTTGTTTATCAAGTAGTTTTTTTTTTTAATTGGGAAAAAATGACTAAGTATTTCTAAACAAGGCCTTAAAAAACAGGCATCTGTCTGCCTGAGATTTACTGTCACACCTTGGACCAGTGAGTGGGAATTGATTGACAGGGAGAAGAGCTAGGACTATGATACCCCCAAGGAGAAAAATTCGAAAATACTGTTAAACCTTGCTATTTTATTGTCCCTTTCCTTTGTTACAATTTTAGTGGAGGAATCCAGTGAAATTTGCCTCCAGGGTTATCATGAACATCAAGTGCTATAATTCCACTAATACTAATTCCCTCCTACCAAGTTAATCATAGGAATTCATTACTGTATGTTTTTATCTTCCCGATTAGAGTTAGCATTGGTGTTGTGAAAGATCATTGATTTTACAGTTGACCCTTGATCAGCGTGGGGGTTGGGGGTACAAACACACCACCATCCCCACCTCTTCCCCCAACACTCCCCATAAGTTAAAAATGCACACATAAGTTTTTACTCCCCTGAAACTTAATTGACTGGAAACCCCACTGATGACATAGATAGTCTATTAACACGTATTCAAAGTAAGCTAGAGGAAAGAAAGTGTTGTTAAGAAAATCATAAGGAGAAAATACACTTACAGTAGTGTACTGTATTGGAAAACAATCTATACATGAATGGACCCATGCAGTTCAAACCTGAGTCATTCAAGGGTCAACTGTACTTATTTTTTTAATCTTTTATTTTGCAGTAATTTTAAATTTATAGAAGAGTTGAAAAAAAATCAGGAGAGCTCCCATGTACATGTAGTACCTTTTACTTAGATTCCCCATCTCGTTTACATTATAATTCATTTGACTTCTCTCTATATATACTTTCTGTAACATACCCAGTCTTCTCTCTCTGTCTCTGTCTCTGTCTCTGTCTCTGTCTCTCATGGCAATGTCTGGAGACCTTTTTGATGTCAAACTGAGAGGGTGTCGCCAACCTCTAGTATGGAGTAGAGGCCGGGGATGTTGCTTAACGTTTTGCAGTACACAGACAGCCTCTACAACAAAAATTTGTCTAGTCCAGGGCTCCTGGATGGCTCAGTTGCTTAAGCATCCAGCTTCGTCTCAGGTCATGATCTCACAGTTTGTGAGTTTGAGCCCCTTGTGGGGCATGGTGCCGACAGCTTGGAGCCTGCAGCCTGCTTCGGATTCTGTGTGTGTGTCTCTCTCTGCCCCTCCTCCACTTGTGCTTCTCTCTCTCTCTCTCTCTCTCTCTCTCTCTCTTTCTCAAAAATAAACATTAAAAATTTTTTTTGTCTGGTCCAATATGTCAGTAGTGCTAAGGCTGAGAAATCCTGTGCTATAGAGATGCAAGTATAAGGCAGGAGAATTACAGTCCTGCCTCCAAGAAGCTTGCAGTCTTATGACACATTAACTACTGCAGTGGAAGTGTGCAGCGGTGCACCTGCTCCAGGCTTGGGTCAGAGACGCATTTGAGAAAGTGACATAAGAAGTTGAAACCTGAAGAATGAGTGTGAGTGAACTATGCAAAATAGGTTGGTCGGACTGGCAGAAAGAGCATAGAAGTACATGTGAAGATCTAGAAGCAGGAGAAAGCTGCTCTGAATGGAGCCTGTGGGGATAGAGAGGTCAAGGGCAGAGTCGAATGGGAGTGGTGAAAGTTAAGGTCATGGTGCGGGCCTGGTGAGGCATGGTGACCGCCGAGGATACTGCTTTTTTGTTAACTTCAAGTCAGTTGGCACTGTCTGATTTTTGAGGAGTTTATATCATTCTTTTTAAATTTTTTTAATGTTTATTTATTTTTGAGAGAGAAAGAGACAGGGTGTGAGTGGGGGAGGGGCAGAGAGAGAGGGAGACACAGAAACTGAAGCAGGCTCCAGGCTCTGAGCTGTCAGCACAGAGTCCAGTGCGGGGCTCGAACCCGTGAACCGTGAGATCATGACCCGAGCCCAAGTTGGACGCCCAACCAACCGAGCCACCCAGGAGACTCAAGGAGTTTATATATATATTTTTTTCAACGTTTATTTATTTTTGGGACAGAGAGAGACAGAGCATGAACGGGGGAGGGGCAGAGAGAGAGGGAGACACAGAATCGGAAACAGGCTCCAGGCTCTGAGCCATCAGCCCAGAGCCCGACGCGGGGCTCGAACTCATGGACCGCGAGATTGTGACCTGGCTGAAGTCGGATGCTTAACCGACTGCGCCACCCAGGCGCCCCCAAGGAGTTTATATCTTAATACTGGCCAAATAATCATGTACTAAATACCTGTTTTCCATAAATTTTAAATGTAAACGGAACATGTAAATGTTTTACTTTGTTCTAAGTTTCAGCAAGTTCTGTGACTCATTTTCCTTTTTTTAAATTGTTGTGGAGCATTACTACTTAGGTATCAAAAACCTTATAAAACGACATGGATGGACCTAGAAAGTATTATGCTAAATGAAATAAGACCGAGAAAGGTAAATACCTTATGATTTCATTTCTATGTGGAATCTAGAAAACAAAACAGAAAGACTCCTGGATATGAGGAGCACACTGGTGGTTGCCAGAGGAAGGATAGGCGAACTAGGTGAAGGGGATTAAGAACTACAGACTTCCAGTTATCAAGTCACAGGCCTGAAAAGTACAGCATAGGGAATACAGTCAGTAATATTGCACTGGCGTCGTATGGAGACTACGCTTACCGTGGCGAGCATTTAGTAATGTATATAATTGTCGGATCACTGTGTACACCTGAAACGAATATAATACATCAGCTATTCTTTGATTAAAAATGAACAATCTTATAAAGTGATTTCTATTTTTTCTCCTTTTCCTTACAATCCTTATCCATCGCTTTTTTTTTTTGATAATTATAGTCTTAATAACTTTTGTATTTTTATATAAAATCAGATCAGATGTATATGCTTTTCCACATAGCTGTACTAACAGGGATCATTTTTAGTGATTATAAACCATTTCACTCGGCTTATACCAAAAATTTCTCCACTATTGCTGTATCATAGAACGTTTCCTTTGTTTCAGTTTTTGCTTTTATGTATGCACCTGACTTTTTATATTACTTTTTTTGTTCCTCATGTGATAGTAAGATAATGTTTGCTTTTTTTACATTTGAAAATTGATACTACCAAATAGTACCCCTTGTTTCACTCTGTGAATCCGGACTTACCACATTAATTTAGGAACTCTTTTTAAAAACTTGCAGAAATTATGGAGAAGTCTGGTGAGGAAGGAATGCCTGATCTTGCCCATGTCATGCGCATCTTGTCTGCAGAAAATATCCCAAATTTGCCTCCTGGGGGAGGTCTCGCTGGCAAGTAAGTAGAACAAAAAGAACTAATTTTGAGTTCATTTATAATTAGTAATTAATTTTGGGTAAGAAGTGTATCAGTTATCTAAAAATGAAATGAGTTGACGGTTCTTTTACTAGAGAAGAACTTTAAAATTTCATCCAAAAGAGATTTTTTTTTTAAGGGAATTATTTATCATGTGCTTTGAAGGTGAAGGTTCTATTTCCTTGATAAATGAGAACAAATTTGGGGTTGTGCTGGATCAGTTTCTGAGTGAGATATAGAAACTATGTTCTTGGCAAGTGTTTAAGTGTGGCAATTAATTTTTGAGAACGGTCCAGATGAAGTCTTATTTTAAATACTCAAGCTTAGTAATTGTATGCAATTTTAATAAACCTGAAGCGTAATTTTTTTTAGGCGCAATGTTATTGAAGCTGTTTATAGTAGGCTGAATCCACATAGAGAAAGTGATGGGGTAAGTTTTATTTCGTTTCTTAAGCATTTTAAATAATTTTATAATGTAAATGCTAGATATAATACTTTCACATAATGAAATCTGTAATAAAGTATTAGTACTTTCATGTTAAGGAGTCAGTTAAAGTTTAAGGGAATGTATAGAAATGGAGGTAGAGATACAGTTCTGTTCTGTAGATAGACTTGCCACTTAATGGGCACCGAGTACCTTTTTGTTGGGCTGTACTTACTTCCTCCCTGTGTGTCTGCCTTTCCTTCTCCCTCTCCCTTAAATCTTAATTTTGAGGCGAAGAATGTGCTTTGAAGTATCTCAGTTTCTCCTTCAGCAGGCTGCTACCATCACTAGAACGTAGTGATAGAGAAAATGAGCTATTCTTTTAAAGACCTGACTCTCAGTGCCCTGTGTGCCCAGTTGAATACCTAAGGATAATTTCTTTCTAACCTTAGCGTTGCCGCTGTAGGCATGTGTGTCGAGCTGAGATAACCATTTTTTCTGTCTCTGCTGTGCTTCCTCAGAGCAGAACTCTGTCACTTTGCCTTCCTTACTGCTGTTGATGTGCTGTCAGCTGCGTCTCTGTAGTGTTTTTATCTTGGTACTCGTGCCAGAAGACAAAACAGTGCCTCCTTCTCCTCCTCCTCCTTGTCCCCCTCCTCCCTCCTCCTTCTTCTTCTTCTTCTTTTTTTTTTTAATTGTCCTGTATTTCAAAGTCAGTAATTCAAATAAGTATTTTCTCGTAGGGTTTTGAAGTTTTCGGACGTCTGTAAATGAATAACTTAATTTTTAACACTTATGCTTGAAAGATTTAAGGGAGCCCAAGTTAGTAATGAAACTCATTGAGAAGAAATAGACTCACCCTCCAAGTCTCCAGCTCCTGGTGACAGGTCTTGAGAGAGACGTCAGCCACTGGTATCCTCTCAATCGCACTGTATTCCTTTTTGTGCAGCAAAATCCTCTTGTTTCTTTTTTCTAAACAATAAAAGTGTCCTTGCAAAAAGGAACATTTTACAATTAATACATTGTAGTGAGTTGAATAAAAGTGACACTGTATACTGCTAATAACAGGATTTATATCTTGGTCTAGAGCAGTGGTCCTGAGTCTTTCTTTGGTGTTTGGTACCTCAGAGTGTTAAGAATTGTATCTAAAGCTATGAAAATTAATTTAAAAACGTCATGTGATACCTTTGAGAACCCTAAATCAAACAAATGAGGACAGAAGTTGGGGTGGCCATGACTGAAAAATTCGTCGTAAGTGGGTGGTGGAGTGAAGACAGGCTGGTCTCTTCAGCTAGATTATAGGTTCCACACAGCATCCAGTACTATGGTTAGGGGAAATAAACCCTCAAAAGGTAGTTACTGATTCTTTACCAGCTGTCTAAGTGCTCCTGTTTCTTCATGTGTGTGAAAATGTAACCCCGGTGTGTAATCTTAGAAAATAATTTTGGGGTACCTGGCTGGCTCAGTCTAGATAGAGCACGCGACTCTTGATCTCAGGGTCATGAGTTCAAGCCCTACATTGGGGGTGGAGCCTACTTCAAAAAAATGATTTCATTATGCCTTGCCAAATTTCTTTGTCCCTCAAAAAGTTGGCTACTTTTACTCCAGATACGATTTTTAAAATGCCTCAGAACCCTAAATTAACATTGGGGTTAATGTTTTAAACTTTTTTAAAAAATAGAAAGTACTTATACACAGCTCAATAAACAGTGAATGAATAAACAACAGCCATGAAACTGAAGAGAAATTCTCAGGATAAAAAACTGGCCTTGAATATGAGTAATCTATGACTGTGTATAAGTTAGGAGATGCATAAGCTTTCTAGTAACTTCAGCAGATGAAACACGGACAGTCTACCCTGAGGTGAAGTGATACAGCGGGGAGACTACAGAACATGAGGCATGGTTCCATCTCTCCTGTCCTTGCAGCTTGCCGTGTCCACATAAACACACCAGTTAAAGAATACAGTGTTTCACATCATTTGGTAAAGAATAGAGAGAAGTGACAGAATAGGGAATGTGATTCATTTCCATGTGACCCGTACGCTGATTGCCTGGCAAGTCCGAATTACAGATAAGAGGGGATTTGAAGAGTGATGAGAATGACAAGTGAAATGAGGAGGATGGTAGTTCAAGTGGACGGGAGAGGCAAGAACAAAGTATAAGCCAGTCTTAAAGAAAGGACCTCATTTTGTCCAGAGCATAGAGCTGCTGTGGTTAAAAAAAAGAAAAAAGAAAAAAAAAATTAGGATGTGGGGCGCCTGGCTGGCTCAGTTGGTTGAGTGTCTGACTTCGGCTCAGGTCACGATCTCATGGTTCATGAGTTGGAGCCCCACATCGGGCTCTTTGCTGTCAGCACAGAGCCAACTTCAGATCCTCTGTCCCTCCTGCCCCTCCCCAGTCCCTCTCCTGCTTGTTCTCTCTTTCTCTCAAAAACCAATGACCATTTGGGGGGAAAAAAAAAAAAAGAACTTAGGATGCCAGAAGTACTTTTGGAGAGACTGGAGTGCCCCCCCCCCTTTTTTTCCTAAGTTTATTTATTTGTTTTGAGAGAGGGGCGGGAGGAAGGGGTGAGAAAAGAATCCCAAGCAGGCTCTGTGCTGTCAGTGCAGAGCCCAGTGCAGGCTTGATCTCAACAACCGTGAGATCACGATCTGGGCTGAAATCAAGAGTCAGACGCTTATCTGACTGAGCCACCCAGGTGCTCCTGGAGAGGCCTTTTGAACTTTATATTTTACAGAGAGGAGCAACCATCTGTTTGGAGCATAAGAATGATAGACCCAAAGGAATATCTCTGGTATTTTAATCTGTTAGAAACATGTGCAGCATTAGATTAAAGAGATGCTGGCAGTCAAGTAGCGAAATAATTGCAGAGATCAGATGATAAGCGTAAACTCATTATCAGACAGATATGTGGATTAGAGAAACTTCCCTGTTTACTATAAAAAGTAACTTTTGTAGTCCAGAGCCCTCTTTTGGGAAATACCACTTTGACCTTTCAGAATAATCATGACCTTAGAAAAATGTTGAACCATCATCACTAGTAGCAGTAATGTAATAAAAGAACACAAAGAAGCAGAAAAAAAAATGAAGTCATTGTAGGTGTTTAAGTTTTTACTTCTTAAGCTACTGTAGCAGTGAGTGAGGCACAGATGTGCTACATAAGTGCTTCTTAACTTAGTTAGATGTGCGCCATGAGGAAGATGTTGCCGAAGTACAGTGGCAGGAGCCCAGGGTTAGTTTACAGAATGGGAAAGACAGCAGAGTGCTGGAAATACAGAAGAGGAGCCAGTTGGGACATTTTATAAAAATTGGGTTTTTAAATAACAAAAATAAAAATTTTGTTCAGACATTTTAAAAAATGAGGGAGACACCTGGGTGGCTCAGTTGGTTAAATGTCCGACTTCGGCTCAGGTCATGATCTCACAGTTCGTGGGTTCGAGCCCCGTGTTGGGCTCTATGCTGACAGCTCAGAGCCTGGAACCTGCTTCGGATTCTGTGTCTCCCTCTCTCTTTGCCCCTCCCCTGCTCATGTTTCTCTCTCTCTCTCTCTCTCTCTCTCTCTCTCTCAAAAATAAATAAACATTTAAAAAAATTAAAAAAAAAAAAAAAAGAATGCTAGTCAGAGTTAATTCGAGTTAATCCTAAAATGTCTGCTTCATATCAGAGATAGAATTATCTGGCTGTAAATGCCTGTAAGTAATTTGGGGGTTACTTATGGAAATAGGGATTCATTTATTTTTCTTACATGAAAAGAAAATCTTGTGGATAATGTATTTCAGAAGGCCCAGTGGAATGTAAGTCAGAAATTAAAACATTTAAAACATATTCAGAAAGTTCATTATTGAGAGGAGTCTTCTGAAGTGGTGTACTAAATTTGTTTTAGTTCAACCTGTTGGCGTATGTTAAGACTTCTTAATGCAAGCAGTATTGACATTTTCCCACCTAGTAAAATCTTTGGAAGAGTCTAGCAGGAATTCTTAGGTGGTCTGTGAATCCCCAGAAAGTTTTTGAAAATGTGTTTATGTGTGTACATACACAGTTTTTAACGAGAAGTATAGTATGTCTGCAGTTTTCATCAGTTCCTCAAAGGCGTCTGTGACCCCAAAAGAACAATCACCTAGAGGACCAGAAAAAGTAAAACTGCATTTTGCTCTAAACTGTTCTTACCTTAGGCAGGGCTCTGAGATCATGGCTTTTTTCTTCTTCCAAAATGCTAGGTTGGGGTGCCTGGCTAGCTCACTAGATGGAGCATGTGACTCCTGATCTTGGGGTCATGAGTTCAAGGCCCACACTGGGTATGTAGATTACTAAAAAATAAGCTATTTCATTGGTTTAGGTTCTAATCTTAAAAAAAAAAAAAAAAAGCTAGGTCGCGTCTTAGAACTAGAGGTAGAAATTCTGCGAGATCTGTGACTTCATCTGATTTATTTATGGCTATAGTCCCGGCACCTACAACAGTGCCTGGCATGTGGTGAGAACTCAGTAAATACTTGCTAAATAAGAGCCATTTCTATTTATTAATTTCTAGGTGTTTGCTTCAGACTATCCTTAAATCATATATTTAAAAAAATAATCTGAGGTTGCTAATTTGTATGAAAGTACACGTATAGAGTTTTATATTTTCCATGGAAAAATGTTAAGTTCTTCCCTCAAAGAATACTTAAAATGCTTTTTAATTAGTATATTACTGATCAAGTAGCCATATAGGTTGATGATTTTCCAAGGGTAAAGGGGGGACTTGTAGCTGTCCAGTTGTTGGATATGTATACAGTCATAGGTAATATCCTCAACACCCTTCTTTTAGAGGTGAGCCTGAGAGTCAGGGAGAGGAAGTAGTTAGCCTAGGTTGCAAAGCTAAATAAATGATACAGCCAGAATTTCAGTCTAAGGCATGGGGATTCCCAGAACCATTGTCTTTACACCTTTCCGTGCTAAGATATTTAGAGATTACATATATGGCTGTACCCCATCTCTTTACTAGCCATGAAAAATCATTCCTCACTCTTTTGTGAATCTCCTGTTTAATAGTCTTAAGATACTCTGGTTTTGAAGAGGAATATTTCATAAAGTTTTTGAAACTAAGCAGCCAAGCCCGATATCTTATCAGTTATTTTTCTTTTAAATAGTACGCATTTTTGTTTGTCCTAATCCAAAATCTTTTTTAAGGCATTTGAATTTTTGAGAAGGGAGGAAAGACCGGACAAAAGCCCAAAAGAATCTTCGTATTCTGTTTTCACATTAAGTTTTATATATAGCCTTTCTGTTGATAATTTCAAATAGATCAGTTACAGTAAACATAGCTGGTTTTACATTTTTATATCACAGTTTCCGGACTGTGTGCGTACTAGTCTTTTGGTAAATTGTTTTCTTTTTTACTTCTCAGAACATATTTATGGAGAAGATCTATACTGTTTGAAAATATGCCAAACTTTAGTCTATTTTTAAGAATGGTACGACATACTGCTTCTCTAAGCTGTGTGGTCTTGATCATTTAAATGACTCTTTAAAATGATTTCGGATTCATTAAATTTTACATAATCCTTGCAGATAACAGCTAATTAGATTCTTCCTTAGTCGTCGTTAATTTTATCTCATGAACTCATAGTTGAGAATTTTTAGCTCTAAAACTTATTTTTAGCTGAGAAGCAGAGGATAGGACTGTACCAAAAACACAGTAAATATTTATTCTTTACTTTTTTCTCCATTGTTTTAGCTAGTCATTTGAAGAATTTTGCTTATGGCAACTGCATTAACAAATGCTGCAAATAAATACTAGCTAGTTAAAGTTTATCTTCTAAATGTGCTTAAAAATTTCCCCCTTCTGTTCACTGTCTATATTCCAGTGTCTTATTTTGGAGAAAGCAGTATTTTCATGAGAGATTTGATTCTTTTAAACTGTGTTTGTCTAGATGACAGTGAAACCTTGAAAATAAAAACAGAGGGTAAAGGTCTATATTCTCATCTCCATAATTGCCTTTAATTTAGTTTGCAGAGTACTTTTAAACCATCCCATCTAATAGAATTTTTTTGTCCTATAATTTCATTAGTCTCTCTGTATCAAGGAAATGCATTGTAGACTTGACTATGAAATAATTTGTGGCCCACTTCTACAATAATTTTAAGCAATATTTCTTTAGTGAGTGTCTGTTTATATGGGGCATTTGCTACGCAAAAATGGTTACCATCATGTATTCAAAAGAACATGCAGGGGGACATTGGTGCTAATTATACCTGTATACAATCTGAACTGTGTCACTTAACTAGCATTCTCACTCTGATAAATAACTTCGGTCTCTCTGAGCTTATAAATTTCCTCACTTATAAAAATAAGGGTTGCAGTACCTATTAGGTAGGGTACCTATGAGGATTAAATGAGATGATATGCATAAAGTTCCAAGTACAGACATTAATTACAGAAGGGAATATGAAATTCTCTTTACCTCAGAGAGCTTACAATCTAATTGGAAAGACTTACTAACAGTTGCAAGGTGGAACTGATGGCTGTAATAGATGTGTAATCGTGATGTAATGTATATATGAGTTCAGGTAAAAAAAAAAAAAAAAAAAGTACAGCCAAACAGTAGGTTCCTTTTCTAATATTAATGAAAATCCATAAGAGAGTTGCAAAACAGTATTGTGAAGAGTCCAATGAAATGGCTGGGTAAGAGGTCTCATCCATCTATCTTTTATCGAGCACAGTAGGGAAATGTAATTTGTCTTGAGATAAAATGAGTTTTAAATGTGGTCATTAGCTCAAGTTCTTTTCAGTTCAGTGGCTCTGTGATGGCAGCCATTGTAAATCCATCCCAATTTAACTTACAAGTTTGGTTTTAATGTTTTTTTTTTTTTAAAGCAGCTACTCCTCCCCAGCTAGCACTCCTACAGAATCCACAGAGACATAGTAGACGCTTGCTGTAGTAACAGGTGTCAGTTGGAGAGCAAGAGGTGCTGTATCTTTCGAACCCACCAAAATTGAAATGCAACTAACATAACATTTTCATCAATAAGTTTCAGTAAGAAGAGTCTGTATCACAGGTTCTGTGTATCAGAATCGCCTGGCAGGCTTTAAAAAACTCACCCCACCCCAGTGAATCTAAATATCATGTGATCGAACTTTAGGGGGGGGCGCCTGGCAGGCTAGAAGCATGCAGCTCTTGGTCTTGGGCCGTGCGTTTGAGCCCCACATTGGGTGTAGAGAGTACTTACATAAATAAAGCTTTAAAAAAAAAAAAAAAGTTAAAAAAAACTCACCCCAACCCAATGAGTGTGAATATCATTTGCTTAAAACTTCAGTATGTATATAATTTGAAAAGCTCCACAGGCAGTCCTGGTACAAAATTAGGGTTGATCATCACTTCAGAATTTGTTTCAATGCCCTAGAAGGTTTTGTTTTTTTTTTTTTTTTAATTTAATTTAATTTATTTATAAAAAGGGAGTTGAGTTTTTTTGGGGTCAGGGGGGTGAGGTGGGGAGATTCTTATGCCCTCTACTGAAAGTTCTTTGTGATATACTATCAAGGAGAAAATTGCCTTTTGGAAAACTTGATTAAAGACCAATAAGGTTTATGATTAGCAAGCATTCACCCAGTTGTTCCTTCTTAACCTTCCCTGAATAGATTCAAATGAGAAACTTTATATAGGGAAATGTTTATTTAGCACATAAGGAAAGGTAAGGGAGAAAAAATAAGAAAAATCTTAACAGCACATTTTATTATGTTTTCTCCACCCGGTAAATTTTGCAAATTAAGAAAAACAAAAGTTATTTGGGGCACCTGGCTGGCTCAGTTGGAAGAGTACACGACTCTTGATCCTTGGGTCGTGACTTCAAGCCCCCATGTTGTGTGTAGAGATCACTTAAATAAATAAAAACTTTTTAAAAAGGAAAAAAAAAATAAAAGTTATTTGACAGTTAACCTACTTGAGGTAGAAAATTGGAGAATTCAAAGAAAATGAAGCATCTATAACTTCACTATCCAATACCATCACTTGTATATTGCTGTATTTCCTGTCTTCCCAGGCACTTTACATATAACATCCTAAAATGAACAGATAATAGACATATACATACACATAAAACATACACAATGCACAGTATCATCTCTTGCTTTTTGCCACAAGGGCACTTTTTTCCCCCCAAAGCATTCAGGTGCTCTCATTTTTCTAATAAGCGCTGCTATTTATTATGTGGTTATATCAGCATATCTTTGTTTCTTTGTTGCAGAATTGTAGAGTATCAGTTTCCAGAGATGGTTAAAAGTTTATGTCAGATCATCTAGATCAGTAACCATTTTTTTAGAGTTTTTTTTCCCAACTTTTTTTAAACGTTTATTTATTTTTGAGAGAGAGAGAGAGAGAGACAGAATCCAAAACAAGCTCCAAGCTCTGAGCTGTCAGCACAGAGCCCGATGTGGGGCTCGAACTCATGAACTGTTGAGATCATGACCTGAGCCGAAGTCGGACACTTAACCAACTGAGCCAGCCAGGCGCCCTGATTTTCCCAACAGTTTATGATAAAAACTCCCAAATATGGAGAATTGAAATGATCACAATGGACACCTACACACCTTCTACCTTAATTCAACAACTGTAAACATTTTACCATATTGGCTTTGTGTGTGTGTGTGTGTGTGTGTGTGTGTGTGTGTGTGTATTTTTTTCCCCCTTTCTTTCACGAACCTTTTAACAGTACATTGCAGACATCATCTTGGCATATTTTGGCATGAAGCTCTTAAAAATGAGGACATTTTGGGTGCCCGGCTGGCTCAGTTGATAGAGAATTCAACTCCTGATCTTGGGGTCGTGACTTAAAGCCCTACATTGGGCATAGGGCTTAGTTTTAAAAAAAGAAAAAAATGAGGACATCTTTCCAACCATAAATATAGTATTATAACCATAATACTATTATCATACCTAATAAGATAAAGATTATCATCTAGTGCCAATTCCGGATTTTCCCAGTTGTCCCTAGAATGCCTGTTACAGTAGTTATTTTAAACGATGGTCTAATCAGGCTGTTACGGTATCAGTCAAGCATATTAATGGAGTCTGTAACCAAGCCCCCACTTTCTTTCTTCCCTTGCCACTGAAAAAGAAGGGCCTGAGCCAGCTTTGTATAGCATGTCCTACATTCTGGATCATATGATTGTTTTCTTGTGTCCTTTAACTCAGTCCTCTATTCCCTGTTTTCCCGTAAATTGGGAACTCGCTTTATTAGATTTGTATTAAACATGTTTGGCAAGAACACACAGGACATGGCCCTACACTCCCTAATGCATCACATCAGGAGGCACATGATGTAAGGTTCTTCCTTTCAGACTGTCAGCTTAACTGTGATCAGCTTTGATGTGAGAGCGTGTTCGGCTAACGAGATTAAGCAGCTGCTATTGTAGAAACCTGTAAGTTTTCCAAAATTTAATAAAATAGGAAAGGAGTGAGTAGTTTCCTATTCATATCTTATTATCATGTTTAAAATAACTCGTTTATTTTTATCTAGAAATGTTTTAATTGAAGTATTTAAGTACAAAAAGGAAATAAAATTCTTACCACAGAAGCATTAAAATTTCCCCAAAATCCAGTCTAAATTTATAGTTTCACATTTTGTGTCTCCTCTCCTACCTGTCATTTTGCAGAAGTGATGAAGAAACTAATGTTCTAATGGCCTGCTTTTCTGTCCTTTCCTGTTGCTTTAAACACTAATTTCCTTTTGTACTAAACCATTATAGCCAATTACTGGTTTTTCTTTTATAAGTAAGTCAGTTTTAGGAATGCTTGTGTTGCTGTTGAATTCCAATAGCGGAGTAAATTTCAGATGGGGCTTCAAATGACAGTGTGGAATAAGATGTAAACTAGTTAATGGTAATTTGCTAAAATCGACTTGATATTTCCATTGGAAGTTTTTATTGACACAAGTAAGACTTGATACGTATCTAATGAACTGTTCTCGTGCTTAGCCTATATTACTCGTGGTAGAGAAATGAGTGCTTTGCTGTGATATGTTATGATATACATGTGATATCCTAGTTTGTCTACTGACACTGGGGTCTTGAATCTTAAAAAAAGGCCTCCGAGGAAGCAGAGGAAAGTGGATCACAGGGAAAATTGGTGGAAGCTCTCAGGCAAATGAGAATTAATCATAGGGGAAACTACCGACAACTTCTGGAGGAGATGCTGACTAGTTACAGGCTAGCTAAAGTAGAGGGAGAAGAAAGCCCGGCTGACCAAGCTGCCACAGCTCCTTCTTCGAACAGTGATGCTGGAAGCCCAGTGACAATGCAGGAAGGCCATACTGAATCAAAAAGTGATCTTGCTGAATTAGACAGCTATAATGAAGATGCAGGGACAAAGATGAGTGGTAAACCCATGTGACCTGACTCCGTGGTAATATTTTTGTGATCTTTGATTTGATGGTTTTTACTTAGGAAGTGTAATGTATGCATTTATAGAACCGTTTTGTTATTTGAACCCTTGGTCAACTAGTTTTATTACATTCATATAGCCTTGTTTTTTAAAGAAGGCCTTTGCATACACCTTTATCAGTTTAAAGTGGACTATTTCTAGAACTTTGAATTTAATAAAGTTATATGTCATTTCCTATTGTATGCCAGAAATGAGGCTACTAGTTATTCAAATCAATATTAGTTAAAGTCATACTAGACAGGATTAGAGATTACTGATAAGCGAGATTACGTTATATTGTGGAAAAACTTGTTAATGTAGAATTATATTGCTTCACATTATTTTACATACTAGAACACTCATCGTTAGCTTTGTAATAAATTTGTGTTTTCTTTAGTAATTTCAGTTCCTCAAAGAATGGCAGATGCTGGCCTGTACTTTTTTTTTTTTTTTCCCAAGGATGATGATTTGTGTGTTCTTTGACTTGTTTATATTTTACATCTCTGTAGTTTTATTTTTAGAAGTTCTGAGCTATTGCATATGTGGTTATTTTTCCTTTCTCTGTATTCTTTATTGAAACCTATTTTTTGAAAAATCTATGTATTATTGATACAGCTTTGGTTTGTACATTCTGTATAGCCTAACTACATACATCAAAATGTATGTCAACCAAGTGTTTAGAATGAAATTATAAGTGTTCAAGTCCAAATAAAGCATGTGATGTGGAATAATCTATGCATGTTGTACTTATTTTTAAATCAAAACAAAAATTTTTTTTAACAACCAGGTTTGGTATATTGGAAAAATGCCCCTTAGAAATTCATTTGTATTTATATACCATTTAGAAAACTTTTGGCTTGGCTTTTTTCAGTAACTAAAAGAAAACATTTTGAGAAGTCTTGCTTACTCAAATCCATTCTGTTTCTTATCCCCTTTTTGTGATACAAAATCTTTTGTGATACTAATCTTTGGACAGTATGGACACACATAGACATGTCGGAAAATTGCCATGATGAGCGTTTTAAAGATTGCAAGACTGTGATCTTTGCTGTAAATATTCATCTGTTCTTAACAAAGGCAAGAATCACAGGATGTTTTACATAGTGGCAGATACGAATTTTTTGTTGTTGTTAAAAATAGGTTTTTAAGATACGGGAGTCACACGGGGAAATTTTTTTTACAGCTAAATTATTTTGTGGATGTAGAACATTAACTTTTCTCCTTCGTGTTTCTATTTGTCACGTATCTAAAATTGCTTAACGTGCGCTAAGGCGAAATTTTGGATCTTCGAACGTAGCTGATGTTTTGATCTGTTTTTCCAATGCCAGAATGTTTTTAAGTGGTTTGTGAAAGAGGAAGGCATTTGGTGGAGAGGGGAGGAAAAAACCCAACCAGTTACCTATCTGTATTAGATAGACCCATGTGTGTACACAAGGTATACACTGCACACAGCTCTCTGTAAAAGTGCCTTTTCAAACAAAGGAAGGTAATTTGTTCATCTAATTTTGTTTTCTTTTGAAATTCAATCCAACCCGGAAGTGGTGTAGGTAAATAATAATAATATTCTTCCTTTTCTCTTCCTGTAGGGTGCTGGAGATCTAGAAGACCCATGGTAGCCTTATAAACCTTCTAAAATGCTTTTGATTCTGAAAATTGGGGGAAAAAAACTTTTAATCACAATTTGCTTCAATACAAGGGAAACATATTCTTGTGGATTCCCACCGTTTTGTGATATGAGCAGAAAATCATTAGCATTTCCCACCATTTGTTCATATTTGTGTTTTCTGATAATTGCCACTTGTAGCATTGCCTGTACTGCAGTATTTTTCGCCAACCTCAGGCATACTGGTTACACCTGTATTGAACTTTGGGCCCTAGGAACCAACGGAGTGATTTCACCACAAATAACAAACTGTGCCCAAGGTGCATGGGAATATAGTTAGCTGTACTCTGAAGATACATTATGTTTTCGTTTTTGTTTTTGTTTTAGACAAGACACACAACATATAAGCATGTAAGAGTAAAGAATTGTATGGGATGCTCCTTTCTCAGTTCACCACGTTGGAAGCCTTTTGCAGCTCTGTGGCTTGAGATTTCCTTTGAGCAATTTACTATAGGATATATATTTATTATTAATTGTTATTTAATTTTTTTTTTCTAATTTTACCTGTATTACCAAACTGGGTTCTCCGATAATGTCCAAATTGTAATGTTGCCTGCTTCAAGATAAAGTGTATTTGGCAATAATATTATAAACCCTCACAAATTTTATGCATGTATCTACTACATCCTTCAACTCTCACTAGAAAATCTTTTGAAACCAAATGGGTTAATTTATGGCTATTTATAATTTGCTTTGACATCTCACTGCTGCAAATTTTTTTAAATGATGAGATTTTGCCTTTATAATGTAAATTGTGATTTTTGTTTTACATGTGGGTTTCTATAGTTTTACTTTTTCAGCTTTTAAGATACAAGTTTTGTGTGTAATTTGGTATAATTTTTAATTGTTTACGTTATTTTAAAAGCTCAGAATATCACATTGAAATGACTATAAATACATTTAAAATTATCTATTTTAGATCTAAGGAAATATTACAGAGATATTTTCATGGGTTCAGTAACCTTTCATTTTATAACATTGGGCACGGTACAGAGTGGCTATCACATAAGGTACTTGAAGATTATTTTAATTCTATTTTTACAATAACCTTGAATTCTTGAATTCTTTTGAGTTTTGCATGTAGTAAATCCAATTAATGCTGAACATGAAGAGTAAAATATTTATCTAAAAGAAGCTATTGGGGTAGGAGAAGCAATGAATGTATCCATTTGTACATGGTTTACATGTTGTGGATGCTTTGTAAACATTATCCTATATGTTTAAATTGTGTTTCAGCAGGATGTAATTGCCCTTGTGTGTAGTTAAAATGAGTCGTCATCTGGTCCTGTGTGAAATGGAATTCATGATATTTTCTGTAACATTTTCCTGAAGCTGTTTCTGGAGAGCCACACCATTTGAATACAGACAGCTTTCCTGATCATTTGATTTATTGTGCACCTGATTTTTGGTCTAAAGGAATTATTGCCACAATATATTTTATTTATTCCTTAGATTTTAGCCTTGTAAGTTAAAGTGCTTTACATGATGATGTTAAAAGCTATCTGTCCCTTTACCGGGTTTGGGGGGTTGTAAAAAGATAGGGAATGAAGAATGCAAAATGGTTTATTGTTCATACTGCCCACTCTGATCCAACCCTGTACTGATAGTACCTTTCCAGTAAGATATTGTGATGTTTCATACAATGCAGTGAACATAACCAACTTGTTACCTAAATAAAGAATTGATAAAAACAGTGTGACATATTACTATTTGGTATGATTTTTAAAAGCAAAAGTCCAGTTTTGAATGTTCTTTTTCAACATTTTACATAGTTGGAATATTTATTGTGAAATTTTCATGCAAAGCCATGTGGGTGATTTATAATCCCAAAGAGGAATTATCCAAACTGTATAGGACAATACTAATTCCTTCTTCACGCCAAAACCATTTTTTATGCCACTTTTTCAAGTGGTCTAGTGGCCCTTGACATACAAACAATGTGTGAATGAGAAGAAAACCCAGAATTCAGTCTTCACTAATCTGAATTTTCTAGTCCAGCTGTTGTCAAATATTTTAGTCTTAGAACCCGTTTATATTCTTTTTTTTTTTCATTTATATTTTTGAAGATCAAAGATCCCAAAGAACTTCTGCTTTTGTGGGTTTTATTTATTGTATTAGAAATTAAAGCCAAGACATTTATATTGTGTCCTATTTTTATTCATTAAAAAATGAAATCAATTGACTGTTAACATAAATAACATTGTTTCATGACAAATAATTATTTTCCAAATTTAGAAAATTACGTGTGACAAGTAGCACTTGTTTTCGTTTTTGTAAACTCTAATGTTGGGCTGGATTTTCAGGTCTGATTGTGCATTTTGTTGCAATGTGGCACTTTGAAGTATATGAAGAAATCTGGCATCACAAAAATACGTATATGGAAAGGGTATTTTAATAGCTTCAGGTAATTTTGAATATTTTGTTTGATATACTGTCAGAACTTCAGAGCTGGTAGTTTCTTGAAGGTTGGATGCAGTGTGAAATCCGCAACTTGATCAGCTTCGTACTCTGTTACACTAAAATCCATTTGCTCTATCTTGTTGGAGTTTGAATGGATCTCCTACTTTGGCATGATTTTGTAACATCATACGCTGATCTTTTGGAAAATACTGTTTCATCGAATTGTGCTTTCTTTAGAATATTGACACATTATTATGCAGTGTTTAAGATTTTCTTGTGACTATAACTGATCTCCTCAGAAAAAAATCTTGTTAAGTATTGGGAAGCTGTCAGGCTCACGGTGATGGATACAGATTTTTCAAAATTCTAATTGTCATTTGAAAGGTGAAATTTTGTCACCGGCAACAAATATTGTCAGTTGTTTTCCTTAAGCGACAGGCTTATTACTTCATTTGTTTCGGAGAAAATGTCTGCTGAATAACCATAGTCTGTCAGTCATTCTTTCAAGGCAAAATGGTGCTTCCTGAAAGCGGCTAGTTCAGCACACGGCTTAAGTGACAGCCGTCACACTCAAGCATGCTACAGGAGCCGGTACCTCCCTTTTCATCACCTAAGATCCTCAAAAGATGTGTACTCGAGGATAAAGGTGTAATAAAAAAAAAAGTTTTCCTGCTTCATCAAGGACACCAGTAAGTGAAACAGGTCCCCCCCGCCCCCGCCCTTTCTCTGCGTGTGGCAGCTGATTGGTTTGTTGTCTGTCTGGATACACACCGAGGGGTCTTCACTATTACCCACTATTTCTTTTGCACGGTCCATGCAAGTGTCAACATGCTGAAAAAATAGTAAGTATTTAGTATTGTTAAGGACGTAGTTCTGGTTTCATAGACCTCCTTGAAAGGTCCATTTTAGTCTTTTACAAAGTCTTGGGTGACTACAGATTTGCGTTAAATCGTTTTACCATACCTGAGATGTCACGTCACGTTGGCCGGATAAAGATAGGACTTTTTTTTTTTTAATGACCATTAAATGGAGGGGGGCTTTATGAAGTTTTTTTGTTAAGGTTTTTCACTTAGCTGAACATTCAAGCAGAGTTGAGTGAAGTTGCCATGGAAGTGTTAAAAAAAAAAAAAAAAAGCAAGCACTCGTAATTTGTCTCCTGTTTCTTGCCCAGTTATGAGGCTTGGTAATTATAATATTGACTTAAGAGACTTACTGCTTGAGCTTTTGGTTTTAAATGTGTTTAGTTAAAAGTAACTGCAACTCTGAATTCTCCTTAAGCCCTTAGGTCGGTTTTATTTTGGGGATGTGTGGGATTCAGTTGGGTTTTGATGTCTTTTCACAGTGCTTGTCAGGCTCGCTCCCAACCACATAAGTAGATCCTTGGTCTTCATAAGAAACTGTAGCAAAATTTAAAACTCAGATGAAGTTTCCATATAATGAGTCAGTCTTCCTATGTGAAAATGATGGTGCTTGCCATGTCCCCTGAGGTGTTCCTTCCCGCGCCCCCCCCCTCCCCCCCCAAGCTAGGCTTCAGAATGGCTTTTAATGACCAGGGAAATGGTCATCAGTTGGGGAGACAGGTTACTATAATATTAGCCCAACATTTGAGCTGGAAATTAGAGCCTCACCAATTCATATTCTAAACTAAGCTACCTGAAATACTTGATGGAGGAAGACTATATAAATAAGTATTCTGACGTTATGAACAAAGTTAGTTTTTAGACAACAAATTGGTTATCAGAAAACTGTGTGTGTGTTTTCTGGATGCGTGAAAGTATGCAGTCAGACCAGTGCGTCCGCGTATGTTACTGGAGTTAAACTTCAGTTATTGAAATTAACTGGAACTTGGCCATTGAATTTCTTTCACTTGCCAAATCATAGATTGCATTTTTCAATGATTTCAATTTCACATTTCCTCTTCCAAATTACCTTTATTTGTATTTTGGAACTAATTGGATTTAACTAATAATAAGGTAAAGCATTTGATGAAGATTTTAGAGCACATTTTGCTTTGGGTGGCTAAATAGTAGTAAGGAAAAACTAGCATATTGTGGTTTGTGTCACATGTTAATACAATGCTCAAAGTGCAGAAAATCCATTGTATTTGTAATACAAAAGCTAAAAGTCATTACAACTAGAATTTAAGGTACTTCAAAGCAATTTGAAGTTACTTGCTTTTGCAAATAAACTCTTATGGGCATTATAACAATTTGTTTTGCATTGTATTTTTGTGTTCAGTTGCTTTAAGGTTTTGTTTTTTGCTTTTTTGTTTTCCTATTCAACTTTGGGAATTTTCTGTAAGCCCTAATGAGAAGTGTTATGTTGTGGTCTAGAAGTAAACCAGCTAGCTACTAATACAGAATAAGTTGCTTTTCAGGCTGCGACTACATCCCTGCTGTTCTCACTTGCTGTTTTTCTTGACTGTGGTCTCTTCTCCCCCGCCCCTTATTTTGTTTTAGTTTCATTCTACCTGTCCAATACTTCTGTTAACTAGATACATCATTTCCTGCTTAAATGGTAGCTATGCTCCTCTAATTCAGGAGTGAAGGGTACATGATCTTGGTATTAGAAGGTTAATAATTCTTTTATCTCTTATATCCACAACTCTAGTAGCACAAAAAAACTGTAACTTTCAAGTATGGGTGGAATCGGGCGCCTGGGTGGCTCAGTGGGTTAAGTGTCTGACTTTGGTTCAGGTCTTGATCTCGCAGCTCATAGGTTCAAACCCCACCTTGGGCTCTGTGCTGACAGCTCAGAGCCTGGAGCCTGCTTTGGTTTCTGTGTCTCCCTCTCTCTCTGCCCCTCCCCCACTCACGCTCTGTCTTTCTCTCAAAAATAAATGAACGTCAAATATGGGTGGAATCAAAGTTTTGGGATTTTCCCCCCTTGACTAATAACACTAGTCTATAATGGCAATAGTAATTTCTTTAGTAATTAAATTTGTACAACAAATTCATTTTTCTTCTCATAACATCTACCTCTAATGAAAATACTTGGGCATGTATTTGAGTGAAGAGGACCAGTACAATCTAAGGGCAGAGAGGAGACAGAATCCGAAGCAGGCTCCAGGCTCTGAGCTGTCAGCAGAGAGCACAGTGCGGGGCTCGAGCTGGTGAACCATGGCGAGATCATGACCTGAGCCGAAGTCGGACACTTAACCAACTGAGCCACCCAGGTGCCCCAATAGTTAACATTTTAAAGTGATTTATACTCAACAATAAACTAACAGTCTTAAGAATTTTCATGTAGTTCAAATTCCCTAAAATGTTAGAATGACAAGGGTGCCATTTTTCAACCTCCAGAGCAGTTCTGCTTTTTTCTGTGGTACTTGTTGGGATTCCATAGAAGATTTGATTTGAGTAAAGGTTCTTTGACTTTGAAAAGCTTAAAGGTCACCAGGGTCAGAGTGTATATATATATATATATATGACTTGGCAAATGAAAGTAGACCTACGCTCTTTTACAAGGAAGGAAACTCAGAAGTGTGTGGGCTGAACTGTGAATGAGAATTACAGGTTTTGATTTGTGATCTACCCAAGTATTCAGATTTACATATTTAGGAGGTGGGGAAGGGGAATGGAGTTGTGCCAAAGGCCAAATATCACCCACCACGAGGGGTCAACCACCTCATTACTCCTTCCCTCCCACATCCACCCACCATGTTGGGTGAGTTTTGATTTGGGCCAGGGGTTGGGGAGTGGTATTTACGGGGAGGAAAGTGTGTTATTCCCAACCTCAGGTTTGAATTTATTTGCTCACATTATTACCTCTACATCCCCTCTTCTATAAAACAAGCTAATGGTTGAGAAATACATTGGTATTCTTTTGTGTGACTACCCCACAGTGTAGTCCCCATTTCATCATCAAGGGATATTTAGACTATTTGTAACTCTCCACTAAAAAAACTGATGCAGTGGGCGTCCTGGCATGTGTCCCTTTGAGCACATGTACTAGTGTTTTTCTAGTATTTGCCTAGAGATAAAATTACTAGGTTATTAAGTAGTCATGTCTTCAAGTTAATAATGCAAATGCATTCTACTAAAGGTGTATACTAGTCTCCATTTCCACTAGAAATGTACAAAAATTCCTTTTTCTCTGTCCATCTCCATTCTCAGTTAATGCTGGTATTGCCAGACTTTAAATTTACCAGTTAGGTGAACATGAAATAGTATGTCTTCATTTGCATATCTGGTTCCATGTGAGGCAAACATCTCTGTATGTGTGGCCGTTTGAGTTTCATCTGAAATGATTGCTCATGTCCTTTGCTCATTTTTCTTTTTGGTTTGCCATTTTCTCGTTTGTAGTTTTTTTATATAGTCTGGATACTAACCTTTGCTTATAAGTGCTACAAAACCTAGTATCTCTCTCTCTCAATATGTATGTGTATGTGTATATGCATATATATATATATACACACACACAGACGTGTGTGTATATATGTGTATACGTATATGTGTGTATATACACACATATACATACATATACATATATACATTTGTATATATGTATACATATATACATATATATGTGTGTATATACACACATATACATATATGTGCACACACGCACTTTGTGTATGGGGTCTTGTTATTTATCAGTCTTTTATGGTTTGTACTATTGTCTTTCTTGTTCAAGAAATCATTACCATCTCAAGTTCACATATTCTCTTTGCTTCCAGTAGTTGTAAAGTCTTCATCCTATCTCCCAAGCACATATATTTAGGATTTTAATCCATCTCGAGTTTACTGTTTTATATAGCATGAAGCCAGGAATCTAATTTTCGGCAGGCCGCTAGCTAATTGCGTCAACACCAGGCTAGCCCTGTCTCATACCAGTTTCCTACATACATGATGCACTTCTTATTTCTAAATTCTGTTCTGTTGTCTTTTTGCGCAACCCTGTCAGATATCACAACGTTTTCATTACTGTGGCCTCATAAATGCTGATACCTGGCAGGTACGCATTGCCACCTTCTTACATAAACGTAGTTCCCTTTAATAAAAATACAACCAAATAATCCACACTCTACTTCTTAGCAGCCTGCTTCCGTCTTGGCATCTAGTATTGAAGAATTTTCACCCTGCTTATGAGAGTTCCTTTGTGTGTTCCTGTTGCACATTTACATGTTAAACTAGCCCAGAGGTCATTCTGACCCCTTTCCTTCCCCTGTAAGGCTGGACCAGTAAAAGAGCCCTGCCGTGCTGTGTTGAAGCCTGAGGCAAATGGAAAATTCAGTGACCGCGATTGTCTTTATTTAAAATTTGATGTTTTGTTCATGTTTTTCGCATTAGTTTGGTTCTTTTGAATGTCATGAGTGTATTTGTCTCAGTTCCTGAATTGTTTGGCCCCAATTTAAGTGCGTCACTTGATTCACCTTCGGCTCGGCTGATAAGTATGTGATTTTCCTGATCACATTTTCCTGATTTAAGGCAGATGTTGCCAAGGAGGAATAACTCAACCTCCTCACAAGTACCCTTTGGCATAAACCAGTTTCTCTTGGGGTTTTTAGTGAAATGCTGGGAAGGCTGGACGGAGAATCCTCTGCTCCTGCAGCAGCTAGTTGCTCTTGGCTTATCTTCCTTAGGCAGTGAACCCTCTTTTAATACTCTAAAAATGTGATGCTGAGAGAAATGGCAGGTTTTAAAAGGACATCATTTAAGTAACAGCATTAATCTCCAAAATTTATTCCAAAATGCACTATCTTAATACCTTTGAGACCGAGAAGCATCTTAGGTCAGTGGCATCTTACGGTAGCCATCTGCTAGGCATCTGTCCTGGCATAGTTGCTCTGACTTGGTAATAGCAATTCATATTTCAGACCCACGGTGGGGCTTTGCATATGGTTGGGACTACACGTGTTAACTCCAATGCTGTTTAAAATGTCTTAAAGATGATTACGTATGATTTAACATAGAAGCAAAGTTATTGTGTAAGCAAAACAAATGACAATGTAAGGTTTGTAAAAAGTCTGTCTTAAAAACCTATTATGGGACACCTGTCTGGCTCAGTCGGTGGAACGTGCAACTGTTGATCTCGGGGTCATGAGTTCAAGCCCCACGTTGGGCGTAGATCTTACTGGGGAATAAAACCCTATGACAATAAGTATAAAGTAATCCTAAGTGTTATTAAAGCACCATTTTGTCGTTTAATTTTTTTCTTAATTATGCATTAGAAGAGTGGCACAGAAAATGACGAAATCTTGGAATTTGATATACAATTTATAGGTAAATAATATGTATAAAACATGCATGGGGATGATACACATTAATTTAGGACAGTGTTTATTTGGAAGCATTGGGAAGTGTGAGATCTTTATTTCCACCCCCAGACCCCAAAGACCTATCAAAATGTTAACGTTTGTTAAATCTGGGCAGTTAGATAAGGATATCATATTTCTTTTCTGCAATTTTCTGTATATTTGAATTTTTTATAAAATTTTGAGATAAAAAATAAAATACAGAAACTAAGTGAATTTAGTCGTCCTGGATTGCCTTTTGGGGAGAGGGCACCAATTTATAATCCCAACAGGATACAAAAATGCCTGTGTCTTTTGCTTTCTCTCAACTGTTGCGCGTTGCCGAACTGGTGGGTAAGATACTGTAATTTGTGATATTTTCTTGACTTAATTCTCAATTATATTTGATTACTACTGAGATTGAACATTTTTTCCTCATTTTGGCTGATTTTTATATCTTTTAATAAAGCCTTTTTCATTTGCATATTTTCTGCTCATTTATTGATTTGTGAGATCTCTATATATTTAGGAAATCAACCATTCTCTTAAATATGCCACAAATTACTATTTTATTATCATTTGTCTTTTTAAATAAGGATATTGGAGGGATGGAACTAAGAATAAAACACATCTACCAATACGGAAAAGACCTAATTCCTCAAAAACTACTAAGTCAATATCATGGGGTTTTTTTCCCCCCAAAATTTTACGTCATGATACTTTATTTCTGTGCTTTTTGTTACACAGTAAATTTTCATTTCTATGCCGGTTCTTCCTACAGGCAGAATGAAGTCTTTCTGCAATGGTTGGAGAGGCACTAGACAGCTAAGATGCTCTGATCTGAATAGTATTGGATAGCTATCTTTGGTCAAAAATATTAAAGATTATCCTTTTATCCGCCATATGCCATTTGAAGTAAAATATAATGGGGTTTATTTTTTGTTGTACTTTTTAAAAAAGTTGAAGTAAAATGTACAGACAGTAAACTGCAAAGATCTTAGGTGTTTCATTTGATGAGTTCTGAGAAGCATCCCTTGGTTATTTATATTCAAAAGTTTTAGAATTTGGGGCGCCTGTCTGGCTCAGTCAGAAGAGCACGCAACTCTTGGTCTCGGGGTCTTGAGTTCGAGCCCCACGTTGGATTAGAGATTACTTAAATAAATAAAGTTCAAAAGTTTTAGAATGTTATCATTTTCTTTAACAGTTTGAAGCTTCAGTTGTATACATAGACAATCTTTTCACATTCTGAGTAAGTAAATATTTACATATATTTTCTTTTATGACTTTGCTCTTTTTATTATAAATACATAATGCTAGTTGAACGAACTTTGGGGTAATACTACGTGGCGAAAACCTAATGTGGTATTTTCCATTTTCCCCTCACACCAGCTAATACATAAGCCAGTCTTTTCTCATTTATTTGAAAATGCCCTTATACTATATATTCTTGTATAAGCTTGTATTTTTATGGGCATCCCATTTCAGTGTTTTGTATTATGTATCAATGTGTCATCTTCAGTGCCATAGTTTATTATACATTTTATCATCTGGTAGGGAAGGTGCTTCCTTATTACCCTGCTTTAACAAAAATTGAATGTATGTTTCTCCATTTGAACTTTTGAATAATTTGGCCAAGTTTTCTCTACCAAATAAAAATCCCATGAATATTGAGTTGTCCTATGCTTAGATTAATGGGTGGGGGAGGGTCATTGATATCTTTAGCAGAGAAGAGCTCCATTCCGGGAAAATGCTACATCTTTCTATGTATATGAGTGTTTTTATGCCTCCCCCCACTCCCCACTGAAGTCTTACAGTTTTATATTTTTTACCCATTTATTAAGTAAATTCCTTGTTATTTTATGTTTATTACTGCTGTTATGAATGAGACGTTCCCCCTTCATATATTTTTAATTCGTACCTTCTTTGTAGACAATGTACTTAACCATTTAACAACAAAATCATTTCAGTTTCTATCATTTCCACCAGATGGCAGTCTCGGGCATGTCCATCTGTAAACCCAACAAGGCTCTGGTGACAAGAAAGGCAGTGGCTGGCAGACCTTCCAAGCCCCTAAAAGTACAAGGACATGAAGGTTTTTTTTTTTTAAACCCAAAAGAAAAATGAACTCAACATTGTGTAATTGCATTATTTATACTTCTATTAACCTGTAATCTTACAGCCCATTAATGGAGGCAAAGAAAAACTGTCATTGCACCTTTCTAAATCTCTGTCCATGTGAAAAACACCTGTGGCTTTGGGGCAGGATTTTGGTTTTATCCCAAGGATTCTCATGGCTAGAGGCAGTCTTGAATCTGTCATTCTTGTTTCCCTTCTCCTAAAAGTGCCATTTAAATGAGAAGTTCCTGGGTCTCTTAATGTTCATGTAAGAACATCTTTCTTTGATTCTGGTATTTGTGATGCCCCAGACCTCTTCTGAAATGAGGTTCAGTGTTTATAGTTAATATAAAGGGAAGTAAGTTTTTAACTGGCTTGTTTTACATGAATACAAAACCCCCTTAGATTAGATACTTTATAAACTAATTAGATGATGTCAAAGATGTGTTTAAAAATATACGAGGTAGTGGATATCTTGGTCACACAAGAAACCAGCTCAGGCATTTTCTTGTAAATACTTTTTCCAGTGGCCAAAAATTTTTTCTTTTGGAAAACCCATCACCTAAGTAAGCTCCCCTCTGGTGCCTTTTATTACAGTTCCATTTAACTTACTTTTAGATAATCAGAGAGTAGTAAATGACTGTAACTGCACAGTAACTATGTACATTCCCTTTCTGAGAGATTGTATTTCCACCCTGAGATGAAAGGTGCAAGAAAGTTTGGTAAGAAAAAAGGAACCCCAGTTTGATCCTTGAGCACAAAGGCTGCCACGTTTAATTCTTGCTTTTCCAAAGAACTGGTATAAATATTCTAGGAAGTAATATGGCAAAAATTTGCAAAGACAGTAGATGATTTCTTTTAGGGAAAGCCATGGAAAAGTTCCTTTCATGTTTTGATCTCTGGGTAATCTCATGATGTAGTATGTAGAATAACAGATTTCTTTAGTGCGTTGCATGGGTTTACTCAAGTTTTGCATAATCTCTGAGAAGAATGGTGAAAGCGGTTTATGGCAATCTCAGCTATGTAGTAGTTATTTCTAGAGCACGTTTGTAGTGTACTAAGATATACCTTTAAGACAGAATTGGAATTGATTAGAATTAGGTTCATACCATACCACACATTTCCAGGTAGCTGGAGGTAACCTCAATTATATAAATAAAACCGTAAGTTAAATGTACCTGGAAGATTGGCTGTGTAAAAGGAATTCCTTTCTAATGACCCATGTTTGTATTGTATGTATGGTTTTTTTAGGGCTTTTGCTTTTTCAGGGTGGACCATGCATGAAAATAGCAGGTAAGACAGAGTAGCCCCTATTACAGTATAAATGTGTACTATCCTATACTAGTGAAGTTTCTTTCACCAAGAAAAATTTATACAATGCTGATATATAAGAGGGGGGGAGTGGACAGAATAAATTACATTTTCTAGACTGATTTCCCATCAAAAAGCAACACACACATTTCACTTGTATCTCAGTAAAACAAGAGGGGGAGACACACACACACACACACACACACACACACACACACACACACACACATTTGTCCATTTGAGACAAAAAGTGGCCAAGAAAGCAAATTCTGAATGATTTGTAGTTTTATAGTCTCAAAAGTTATAACATAGTAGTTCTGAAGGATTGTCATTTGTGTGTTCTTGAAAAACAGAGTAACAGATTTTGTACCTGGTCAGATCTTTAAGTGTACATTTATAGGATCTCAAAGTTGGAAAAACCATTTAGCAGTCTCTGGCCTGACCCTCCAGGACCAGAATCTATTTTGTCTTGGGCTCTAGTGGGCTCGCTGGTCCTTTGTTTCTCCCCTTCATTTGTCTTATTAGCTCTTGAGACCAAACATTTAACAGCAGCTACTATGATGACTCCTAGCATCTACTCTGTTCTGTCCCCGGGTCACTCATCAGATGGCACGGCTTCAATTGTCTTTACCGTCTAAGACCCTTTCCTGCAACTACTCTGGTTTTCTACGTCTTTCTGAAAGTACCCAACCCAGAGCTGAACATTCATAAGTAGCAGAGCTCTCCTGCCCTTTGTGCTAGTTAATACTCTTCATCCATGTAGCACCCAGAGGTTGGACTAGCTTTGCTGACACCCACACAGTCCTGTGTGAGTCTTCAGAAGTTAACGATTTTTACTGCTGTTCAGCGTTTTTTCCCCTATCCCGCACTTGTGCGGTTGGTGTTTTGTTTAATCTGTGTTCATTCTTAGTAAGTTTTCTTGTGTTAGATTCATGAACCTTTTGAGAATTTTTTGGGTTCGTGTAAGATCTCTTAGCTATCTTTTCCGATCACTCCTAAGTTTCATGTGTAAACCTTGTATATTGAATGAAACAAGTCTGAGGCTAACGGCCTCTCACAGGCCTTAGAAACTTCTTTTCGGTAGGATCTAAGTTAAACAATGTATTAACCAACCTGTTAGGTAAGGATGTCACGATTTACTGATCAGCCCATATCTCTCCCAGGTTATAAAGGATATTGTGGGATCTTACGTTCCTTGTGGACGTCCTGCATTTCCCAAAACGTTAGTCAAGTAACTGCCCCCCAACAGTTCGTGAGGTCACACCTGTCGATTCGTAGTGAATGATGTTCTTTTTCCTGAAGGATTAGAAAACACTAGAAGGATCTAGTCTGGGACCTTTCCTGGGATCGGTATCAAGTTGCCATCATTTTTCACCTTTCCCCCCAGATTGGAATGACCTTTACCCTTTCTGGTATTGTGGCTGCTACCCTACCCCACACTTCTCTGTAACTTAAACAATGGGCCACCCAGAAATATTCTTAGGTTTTCAGTATCATCTTCTTGTTTTCCATCAGCATAAAATAGGAAATAAAGTTCTTGTTGGCCCTATCTTTTGTGTATAACTCTGCTAATTCAAGTTTTTACTTTGACTCCTTTCCTGTACATACATGCAAATTTCTGGTGATGTTTTTGCTTATGGTGTTTTTTAAACATCATTTATGCATTTTTTTGAAATTCTGAACGTGTTAATATTTCTTTCTGTGAACACCGGTGGTTTCTTGTTTTTGTTTATTTTGTTGTTACCACACTCTTTTTAGGTACATGTCCATTTTCATCCTGTATGTATGTCTTAAAAAAATACTTTAAAAAATAACTCTGATGCTAAAATGGTGTATCAACAGCCCTGGCTGGAGTCTGGCATTTGCTCTGGGAAAGGAGATCAGTGCAGCTTCTCTCTTTACATTCTTCCATACCTGTGTAATATCCTCTTTCCCTTAAAAATAAAAATGGGGAAAGGTGGCTCTGGAGATGTATGCCAGAGGCATTGAGCTGAATGCAGGAAGGGCCCCTCTGTGACCACACTCTGTAGCAGGGGGCCTTTTCTGTCTTGTTTTCTTGACTTCCTCAGTTACCAGGGCTGCAAAAATAGCAAGTGAGAAAGAAATGATGGAAAGGATGAGAATGGCCCACATATAGACAGCTTTGTAAATACAGGGAGATAGTATTTTGTGCACATTAATGTATGCATGCTGTACTTCAATAAAACTTTATTTAAAAAATAAAAAGGAACCATGGCTGATGCAGTAAACATCACATATATTTATATTCATATGAAATGTTTGTCTGTTAACGGAACACATGAAAGTAGTTGAATAGATGTGGCGATATGCTTTGGATAGTACGAACTAAAATACAGATTATGTTTTATGAAAAAATTCACTTTCAGGGTAGTGGGGAGACAGGGGAGCCTTAAAAAGATAAGCAGCATTTTAGTTAGGGTGAGGTAAGCTGCTGTAACAAACAGAACCAAACCCATAATGGTCCAAATCCTAGAAGCTTATTTCTTACACTTATAGACCAGGATGGGTGTTCCAGGTAAGTGTGTTTCTCCCATGTGGTGATTCAAGTCCGAGACCTTTTCCATCTCATGGCGACATCGTCATCCAGGGCCTGGTTGTCAACCGTACCAATCAGCGGAAGGGGAAAGTGAACAAGGAAAAGATTCCCCTACCTTCTTAGAAGTCCCACTAAATTTAAGGAATTGAAATCCTAGAAGACGTATTTTCTGACCACAGTGGAATTAACCTACAAAAGAACGACACACTTCTAAATAAACCATGTACCGAAAATAAGTTACAGGAAAAACTAGAAAATATCTCAAACAGAATGAAAATGAAAATCACAACATACCAAAAATTTGGGGCTGCAGCTAATGCAATACGTAGGGGGAAATTTATAGGTTTAAACCCTTCTATTAGAAAGAATATAAGGTCTCTAACTTTAAATTTCCAACTTAAGAACTAGAAGCGCAAGAAAGGAAGGAAACAAGGATAAGAACAGAAATCAATGAAATACGGCACAAAAAATAGAAAAATCACAAGTTGGCTCTTGAAAATACCAATAAAATTGATAAAACTTCTAACCAGACTGGTCAGAAGGAAATAAAAAGAAGAAATTGTCAGTATGAGAAACGGAAAGGACAACATCTCACCACAGATCCTACAGACATGTATAAAAAGGAATATTATGAAAGTGTTGATGCCCATGAAGTTGACAGAGGAAGCGTTTGAAAACCAGTGTAACTCAATACTGGGAGGGAGTAAAAAAAAGTAACAACAGCAACAACCACCATATCTCATTATATTTAGAAAAAGCATTACAAAATCCAGTACCTATTTGTGATAGGAATTCTCAGCAAAGTACAGATAAAAGGGAACTTGCTCAACCTGACAAAGGGTAACTATGTGACACCTAACCGTAATCTCTTTGATGGTAAAAGGCTGATACTTTCCCTGGAAAACCCCAAACAAGGCAAGAATGTCTCTTCTCACCTTTTGTACTCCTAGCCGCTAGAATGTTCCCCAGTGCAACAAGACCAAGAAGGAAATTAAAAACACACAAAATGGAAAGAAAGACCCATAAAACTGTCTATTTGAAGATGACACAATTGTGTAAGTAGAAAATGATAAGGGATCTATAAATAATACAACTAATAAATAAGCTTAGCAAAGTCACAGGATACAAGGTCAATGTACCAGAACATTTCTATGTTCATGTACAGGGAACAAACAATTGGAAATGGAAACGAAAAAAAAAATATTTACAGTAATATCAAAAAATGAGGGGCACCTGGCTGGCTGAGTGGGTGAAGCATGTGACTCTTGATCTCGGGGTTGCAAGTTCAAACCCTGCATTGGGTGTAGAGCCTACTTAAACACAAACCAAAAAACTGCTCTTCAAGAAAACTGTTAAGAAAATGAAAAAGCAAGCCTTAGGCAAAATGTAACTGATAAAGGACTCGTGTATAATGGACAGATTTTTTAGATGGGTAAAATATTGAAAAATTGAACAAGCATTTCACCAAGGAAGATATAACAAATGGCGATGCAACAAATTCCTTAGTCATTAAAGAAATGAACATTGTAACACCAGTGTTACTCGGCAGAGGTAAGTTACAAAGACTGGTGTTGCCAATTTTCAGTGACAATGTGGAGCAAATGGAAGGCTCCTACATTGCCTATGGGAGGTAAAAAGGTCCCACCACTTTAGAAAACAGTTTGGCACATTATTGTAATTACTATAGCTTTATAGTAATTCTTGCAATGAGGTAGTATGAATCTTCCCACTTAATCCTCCTTTATCAAAGTTGTCCTGATGATTCTAGTTCAAACATTCTAAAAAACCACCTCCCTTATATCCTTAAATATTATATAACTTTAGGACCCAGCAATTCCATCCCTCAGCATTTACCCAAGAGAAGTGAAAACATGTTCACATGAAAATCTGCACAGGAATGTTTATAAAGAACTTCATTTATAATAGCCCAAAATTAAATACACCCCCAAGTTCCATCAGCTGGTGTAAAGGATAAACCACATATATACAATGAATGCTATTCAAAGCTTGTTCCAAAAAGGAACAGACTACCAATTCATGCAACAACATGGGTGAATCTTAAAGGCATTACGTTGAATGAAAGAAAACCCAAAGACTATATATGGTATGATTCCATTTTTCTAAAATTCAAGAAAAGGCAGAATTATAGTGCCAACAGATCAGTTGCTGCCAGGGGCTGGGGATTGACTGCAGAGGGGTGTGGGGAGCTTTCCAGAGCGATGGACCAGCTCTATCTTATGATTGTGGCAGTGGTTACGTAACTAACCCTGTGTCGAATCTCATCAAATTCTGCATCTACAAGTGGTAAGTCTGTGTTCTGTACATGAATCTGATTAAAGGAAAAATGTGTTAATGTAGATTTGGGTTTGTGGGCATTCACGGTAAGATTTTTTCAAATCTGGGGCACCTGGGTGGCTCAGTCGGTTAAGCGTCCAACTTCAGCTCAGATCATGATCTCACAGTTTGTGAGTTTGAGCTGATAGCTGTGCTGAGAGCTTGGTGCCTGGAGCCTGCTTGGGATTCTGTGTCTCCCTCTCTCTCTGCCCCTCCCCTGCTCATGCTCTGTCTCTATCTCAAAAATAAGTAAATATTTAAAAATTAAAAAAAAAATTTTTCCAAATCTGTTTTATGTTTCATAATTTTCATTTTAACATATTTCAAAAGAAGTGAACTTGAGATGAAATTTGCTAGAGAAGAATACTCCAATTTTATGGCCTGAGTTATTTTTCACAGGGGCCCCTCTATGTGACCTGCTTAGGGTAAGTAGCACCAGGGATTTACCATCTAGGTATTAATTTAGTAGTTATATGTGTATATGAATGTATTCATCTGGTTAATTCCTTAATGGTTTTCTTAAGCAGCGTCTGGGATGATGATAGGGTTGGAGTGTGGAGGAAGCTTTGCTAAGTAATCCATTTATATGGGCTGAATTATGTGATATTGATAAATATAAATTGATGAAGTCCACTTTATTATATAATCCCATCTGCCTCCCCCAACAATCAGGAAGACGTATCAATAGCGCATAACTTTAAAATGTTGTAGGGGCGTCTGGCTGGCTCAGTCGGCGGAACATGTCGCTCTTGACTTCTGGGTTGTGAGTTCGAGCCCCACATTGGACATAGAGTTTACATTAAAAAATAAATATAAAATAAAATGTTGTAAAAAGTAATTAAAATTGTATTGAAATCCAGCTATAGAAGATGCCCATGGTTGATTTTTCTCTTTTCAAGAGCCATGGTTTTGAAACCTTTGAGAGCACTCCCTTTGGCATGGCATCCTCACTAATGCAACATTGCCAAAAACAAACCCCCTTTCTTTTACTACTTCTAAAAAGTAGAGTGCCTCCATTGTGATTATGACTCTCATTTTGACATCTCCTCATGCTTAGGAATGTGGAGGTCTACCTTTTAAGCAAAGACTATTGCCTTGCTGGTACAAAGGCATATAGGCTTAGGCTGGCATCCTTTGAAGCTTTTGGAGTGATAACTTTTTTTTTAGGGATCCCTTAGCGTATTTAGTTATTTGTCTTTATTCTACATATCAAGGGTTGACAAACTTTGTAAAGGGCCAGAGAGTATTTTAGGCCTTGAGGACCATGTGGTCTCTGTCTCTCAGCTCTTCTGTCGTGGCAGGCAGCCACAGATAACACACAAATGAACAGAAGCAGCTGTGTTTTAATAAAATTTTATTTACAAAACATGTATTGGGCTGGATTTGACCTGGGACAAAGTTTGCTGGCCCTGGCTGTAGATTATAAATCCCCCCTAAAACAAATCTGCTACTTGTTATGACAAAGTGTTTGCAGTCAAATAACCCAGGTACTTCTATGAAGAAAACTAATGCTGAACGTTAACAGTGGGGTTAAGGAAATGCTACCAGAAAATATGGTAGTTTGGCATATTGCATAATTAAAGCTGGAGGAATTTGAGAAATGGCATGTTCGGGAAGAACTTTCTTATCTTCCTCTGAAGCAGGTCATAAAACCCTCTTCTGACGGGCCTCCTGGCTGGTTCAGTCAGTAGAGCACGCAACTCTTGATCTTAGGGTTGTGAGTTCAAGCCCCATGTTGGGAGTAGACATTACTTAAAAAATAAAGTAAAACTCTCTTGTGAGAGATGCTCCCCCAATACTCAGAGGAAAGGAACATCCTTATCTTGCAAGGCAAAGACACAGAGAAGAATCTGAATAAATTTTAGCTTTGCTAGATTTTCTGCCGCTTACTATATGCTTCCCTTAAATGCTTTGTCCTATCATGCCTTTCCACGACCTTCCACTCTTCATCAGACCAAGCATAAAAACATTGAGATTATCTTTCCTCCCTTACAGTAATGAAGTGTTCATCAGGGAGGCTTCAGATCAGGATATGCATATTCTTGGACGCTATGGCTAACTGGTATACAAAAGTCTCTAGAAAATATGAACATATTTGTTCAAGTTGGTTTACAAAATGTTTCAAGTATTTGATTACAACTTTGCTTGGTAAAGTGTACTTTAGTAGGTGTTACTTTTACTTTGTTTACCCTCCTATAAGATTGTATTTTTTTATATTTTTCAAGTCATGACAGATGACCATTATTCTTGTTAAAACACTCCCAACAAACCAAATTCACTCCTGTTGAAGGTTTAGTCCCAACATTTCATTCTTGGTTGTGAGCAGTACACGAGGATATGACCAACATCTGTGACTGATCCTTATACAATTTGTGGTGGTAATCAGATCATTTCTCCTGATTTAAAGCAGACTAACTAGATAAGGACTTCCAGATGATTCATGATGTTCAAGTAAAGCTGCCATCATTCAATAGAATTTGGAAGAGCTAAGAGTTCTTGCCCTTAGGGTCTTATTCAAATTAAACAAATATATTTTAGTAAGTGGAAATAGACAAAAGAAAAACAAAGAAGAGATGATGGTAGATATTATTATACTCTATTGCTTCTAGGCTCTTCCTATGCAGTGTTTGCTATCAAAAAGAACTAATTTGGGGGTGCCTGGCTGGCTCAGTTGGTGGAGCATGTGACTCTTGATCTCGAGGTCGTGAGTTTAAGCCCCATGTTGGGTGTAGAGCTTACTTTAAAAAAAGTAGGGACACCTGGGTAGCTCACTCGGTTGGTTAGGTGTCCAAGTTCTGCTCGGGTCATGATCTCAGGGTTCATGAGTTCAAGTCCCATGTCAGGCTCTGTGCACAGCTCTCTGCTGTCAGCATGGATCCCCCTTCAAGTCCTCTGGCCCCCTCTCTCTCTGCCCCTCCTCTCTCTCTCTCTCTCTCTCTCTCTCTCTCTCTCAAAAATAAAAAATAAAAAAAAAATCCTAATATTTATTTCTTATTTAGTGAGAGAAATTTCTAGCTGCCTCTTGGGATAACTGAGAATAATTACCCCCGAGCAGATCATTCTTGTTTTGTGAAGAATAATTTGAGATGTTCCCTTTAGTTCTATAAATGTAGTGAGTAGACTGCATTGTTTTGATACTTAATGCTTAATAGTAATTGTTATAATGTTAACAGTAAGTTTTATCAAGGACATTGGACTCACTATATGCTCTTTGTTGGGGAGGAAGCTAACCAATCTTTACAAGAGGAGCCTCTTAACCCTGGTAGGTAGTTTGTATATGCTATTTAATTTAATTTTTAAATATTGTACTTAATTTTTATTTAAATTTAACTAAATGAATTTAAAATGTTACATGTATTTTGTTTAATCCTCATACACCCCTGTGGAATAAGTATAGCAGATAAAAAAGCTGGGATCCATCCAAAGAGGTTGAACCATTGACCCAAGACTACGGAACTTATAAGTTGCTGATCTGAGATTCAAACCCACATCTCTTTGGTCCAAGACTTTGGCATCTCACCAGGCTGAGTGGAGGTGAATTATCATAAGATTGTAACCCCCCCCCCCAAGCAAGAACAGTGGAGAGCACTTGGCTATGCCACTAAAACAGGTGGCAATGAGCAAGTCACATGGTTGTTGGGCATCTTAGTTTCCTCTCCTGCAAACAGAAGGGATTATGTAATCAATGGTTCTGTCAAACTAGAACTTGACTCAAAGTTTGCACTTGTCTCTCACAAAATTAGAAAAACAATGGTATAGTTTTCCCTTAAAAGCTACAATTTAGCCTACTTAAAGAATTATCCTTTGATCTAAGATTTATGTTCTTCCTACATGTTTTGGCATCACAATGTCCTTCATACAATAAGATATTGGGAGTAAACTATCTTAAAAAAATTTTTTTAACGTTTATTTATTTTTGAGAGACTGGGAGAGACAGAGTCTCTCTACAGAGTCTCTGCAGTGGAGGGGCAGAGAGAGAAGGAGACACAGACTCCCAAGCAGGCTTCAGGCTCTGAGCTGTCAGCACAGAGCCCAATGTGGGGCTCGAACCCATGAACTATGAGATCATGACCTAAGCCAAAGTCAGACGTTTAACTAACTGAGCCACCCAGGCACCCCAGGAGTAGACTATTTTTTAATCTCCTTATTGAACAAAGTAAAGTGTTGGTACTGTTTTTTTTTTGTTTCCCCCCCATTTTTTGGATTTTTTTTTTTTCCTAGAAAGTCCCAAAGTTTGGGGATAATTGTTCTAATTATACACAGACTATCAAGTCAAATATTTATTGTTAGGGCTACAGAGTATTTTTTTCCTTGAAATAGTTTTTTCAGTTTGAAAAACTCTGATCTTTACATAAAGGCTGTTACAGAAAGAAAGCTAAAACTTCAGGGACATCTGGGTGGCTCAGTCAGTCACGTGTCTGTCTCTTTTTTTTAATTATTTTTTTAATGTTTGTTTATTCTTGAGAGACACAGAGACACAGTGTGAGCAGGGGTGGGACAGAGAGAGAGGGAGACACAGAATCCCAAGCAGGCTCCAGAGCCTGACACGGGGCCCGAACCCATGAGCCATGATATCATGACCTGAGCTGAAGTCGGACGCTCAACTGACTGAGCCACCCAGGAGTCCCAAGTGTCAGTCTCTTCATTTTGGCTCAGGTCTGATCTTAAGGTTCGTGGGTTCAAGTTGATGGCCTGGAGCCCACTTGGGATTCTCTCTCCTCTCTCTCTACCCCTCCCATGCTCACTCCCTCACTCTCAAAATAAATAAAGAAAAAGAAAAAGCCAAAACTTCAGACAGAATGAAGACCGAGAGTAGTACTCAGTCACACAGAGGGCCATTTAAAGACATTAGGAGTGGGGCGCCTGGGTGGCTCAGTCGGTTGAGTGCTGGAGTTTGGCTCAGGTCATGATCTTGCAGTCTGTGGGTTCGAGCCCTGTGTTGGGCTCTGTGCCGACAGTTCAGAGCCTGGAGCCTGCTTTGGATTCTGTGTTTCCCTCTCCCTCTGCCCCTCCTCCACTTACACTGTCTCTCAAAAGTGAATAAACGTTAAGAAAAAATTTTTTTAATGAAGAGATTAGGGATGTGTTCTACAGATCCTCTCAAACATGGATTTGAGTTAATTGCCCACGTATAAAATTGGGGGAATTCTACATATTAATGCAGATTTCACAGCTTCTCGGGAAAGAGGAGATCTGTCAGTCTTGGTTCTTCATTGTCACTTTAGCTGAGTGGCCGCTGCCCCCGTAGGCCGGACAGGAGCCTTCTAATCTGCCACCAGCCTGCTCCTTTCTGCTGTGCCCGATGCTGCCCGATCACCCATGTGCGCCACCTCGGTCCTGCAGGTCTCCGCCTCCTGTGGTGTGGTCCAGGCACCACAGCACTGGCCTCACCTGGGAGCTGGTTAGAAAGGCAGAAGCACAGGCTCCACCCAAAAACCACTGAATCAGAACCTGCACTTTCACAAGACCTACAGAAGATTTGTACCCAGACTAAAGTTGGCGGAGGCTTGCCCGAGATGATCCCCAAGCTCCTTTGCCGGCAAGACCATTGACAACGCCCCGACCTGCTCACTGTGGTAACAGGTGCAGTGCTCAGTCATCGGAGTGGGAGGGCCAAATAAAATCATGTGTTAAAATAACCGAAATTATAAGGATGAATATACAAACGAGTAACACAGGGTTCGGGGGGGGGGGCGCCTAGATGAGTGTCCACTGGAATAATACTGATGGTGGGGAAGGCGGACAGAGCAGGGACTCGGGAGAGGTGGGGACAAATGTCCAGAAGGAGGTGTGCCTGGTCTGTGGCGAAGGAACAGTAAACATCACTGATTGACTGGAGATATTAAGAGAGAAGTAAGATTAGAATGTAGGGTTGGCATAGACTGAAGCTTAGACTTTAGGCCAAGATATTTGGACTTTGTCCTCTTTATAGTGAGAAGCCACTGGAGGCTATAGAGATTCAATAGAAGTGTTATTGAGAAGGTCAATGGTCTGACAGATTGTGCTGGGTCAGTGGGCTTTATTTCAAAGGAACACATTCACAGTGGGTTTGTGTATATGCCTAGCTGTAGGCAAAGCCATTTCCTTAAAGTAGGGACACGTTTTGTGTCTTTTCTACCTATCCTGGCACTTTGTCCTCTGATATATGTTCTCAGAGACCTTGATCCGGCGGCGCCCAAAGCCATGCTGAATGTGTCCGGGCTTTGAGCCCGGCTTTGCTAAGAGAGTGTCCATTAAAGGTCCGGGAGACATAGACCCCCACCCGTCCCCAGAATACTGGGTCCGGCCTGGGAATGGAGGAATTCGCTCAACATCCAACAACCACATTCCCCCAGCTTTAAATTGCAGAGAGTAATGTTAGTGTCCCAGTGAAGTTCTAATGCACAGTGTTCTCAGATGAGTGTAGCTCTTGATTTGATTCATGCTCACAGTGTCCCGGTGCTAATAATTACAAGTTTTCTGGAGTCGTTCAGTGTATCTGAATTTGAAGTATTTGCCACAGGGTGGGTAACTTGGCACTTAACTATTGGTTGATCTTTTTCAATAGATCTTTGTTAAAGAGCAGATACTATGTGTCATTATTTCTTTTGTGATTCTGGACTCTTTTTTGAGAACAGTCTTTAAGCGGTAGAGAATTGAAACACCCCAAGGTTCAAACACTCGATAAATCAGCCCATTATGCTGTGGATGCAATTACATCGTTGGCAATGATGTCACATTAGGACATTATTAGGGTTTTTTGTTTGTGTGTATGTTGTTTTGTTTTGTAATGTCTGGAGGATAGGCCACCAGGAAGGCACAGTGGTGAAGTGTTATTATCAATAGCAGTTGCTCTGGGTTGACAATGGCCATAGAAATCCCCTGGCTGTGATCACCACCAATTTGGGCCTGAGGTATACACAGAAACACCTCTTATGAGGCCGAAGTATCAGCTCAGGGCTGCACCTGGTGCTGTTAGCAGCCTGTTGGAAATACAAATTAAACATGGTTACAACTCAGCAACAACAAAAAATCAAATGACCCGATTTGAAAAGGGGGCAAAGGACTTGAATCGACATTTCTCCAAAGATGATACGCAAATGCCAGCAAGAATATGAAGGATGCTCTCAGTACCACTAATCATCAGAAAAATGTAAATCAAAACCACAGTAAAATATCACAATAAAATGTTGGCGAGATTGCATAAGGGTGCAACCGCTATGGAAAACGATGCGGAGTTTCCTCAAAAAACGAAAGAATTGCCATAGAGATCCAGCAACCCCACATCTGGATACGTATCCACAACAATTCAAAAGTAGGATCTTGCAGACATATTGGCACAACCAATTTCATAGCAGCAATATTCACAATACTCAAAAGATACAAGCAGCCCAAATGTCCCACAGATGAATGGATGGTATGTACATACAATGGAATATTATTCAGTTTTTAAAAAGGAAGGAAATTCTGGGGCATCTGGGTGGCTCCGTTGGTTGAGTGTCCAACTTCGGTTCAGGTCATGATCTCGCAGTTCACAGGTTCAAGCCCCACATCAGGCTCCGTGCTGACAGCTCAGAGCCTGGAACCTGCCTCAGATTCTGTGTCTCTCTCTCTCTGCCCCTGCCCCCTCGTGCTCTGTCTCTCTCTCAAAAATAAATAAACATTTATTTTTAATTAAAAGGAAGGAAATTCTGACACAGGCTACAATGTGGATGAATCTTGTGGACATCATCCCAAGTGAGATAAGCTAGCCAGTCACAGAAAGACAAGTACTGTGTGATTCCACTTATATGAGGAATCTAAAGTCGTCAAATTCATGGAAACTGAAAGTAGAATGGTGGTTACCAAGGGCTGAGGGGAGGGAGAAGAGTTGTTTAATGGGTATGTGAAGTTTCAGATTTGCAAGATGCGACAATTTCTGGAGATCGGTTTCACAACAATGCGAATGTACTTAATACTGAACTATACACTTAAAAATGTTCAGACTCTATATATATTAAAGATTTTATTTTTGAGGTGCCGGGGTGGCTGTCAGTTAAGTGACCGGTTATGTGACCAGTTAAGTGATCTGGTTATGATCTTGCAGTTCATGAGTTCGAGCCCCACATCAGGCTCTCTGCTCTCAGCATGGATCCCACTTTGGATCCTCTGTCTCCCTCTTTCTCTGCCCCTCCCCTGCTCTCCCTCTCTCCCTCTCTTTCTCTCTCTCTCTCTCTCTCTCTCTCTCTCTCTCAAAAATAAACATTAAGGGGCGCCTGGGTGGCTCAGTCGGTTGAGCAGCCGACTTCGGCTCAGGTCACGATCTCGCGGTCCGTGAGTTCGAGCCCCGCGTCGGGCTCTGGGCTGATGGCTCAGAGCCTGGAGCCTGCTTCCGATTCTGTGTCTCCCTCTCTCTCTGCTCCTCCCCCGTTCGTGCTCTGTCTCTCTCTGTCTCAAAAATAAATAAGCGTTAAAAAAATTAAAAAAAATAAACATTAAAAAAATTAAACAATTTATGTTTGAGTAATCTCTACACTCAGCATGGGGCTCAAACTCACAACCTGGAGATCAAGAGTTGCGGGCTCTACCAACTGAGCCAGCCAGGCGCCCCAAGACGGTATATCTTCTGTGTTTTTTCACCACGATTGATGAAAAAAGAGTTAAGTACGTGATAGATTAATTGCATTAATATCCCAGGCAATGGCTTCCCTGCGTCCATGTCCTTTACCCCAGAACTTCACAACCAGGCTCTGGGCTTGTATATAAAGTACAGTCCGAAAGGGGCTATGTGACTTCTGAGGCTGGTCACGAAAAAGGATACAGTTTCTGCCTTGCTTTCTCTCTTCATTTGGGACACTCACGTATGGAACCAAGCCAGAATACTATGAGGAAGCCCAACATGGCCAACATGGAGAGACTATATGGACAGGTCCATGTGGAGAGAACGGAGATCCCCCGGCTGATGGCCAACATCAGCTTCACCAAAAAGGTACATGGATGGCAAATAAACCCTTGAAAAGATACTCAACAGCATGAGTAATTAGGGATGCCCCAATTAAAATCACAGTGAAATACCACTCCCTCTTTGCCAGAATTGCTAAAATTAAACCTGCAGAACATAGCAAGTGCTGGCAAGGATGTTCAAGAACCAAGACTCTCAAACGTGCTGCAACCACTTTCTAAAACGGCTTGGTACTTCCTTGAAAGGTTTATATACCATATACCTGCCATATGATCCAGCCAGTCCGCTCCTTCATATTTACTCAAAAGAAAAGAAAGCCATATCCTTACAAAGACACGTACATGGTTGTTCATAGCAGTTGAATTTGTCATATTGAAAAACTGGGGGGGGTCGGGCGCCTGGGTGGCGCAGTCGGTTGAGCGTCCGACTTCAGCCAGGTCACGATCTCGCGGTTCGTGAGTTCGAGCCCCGCGTCGGGCTCTGGGCTGATGGCTCAGAGCCTGGAGCCTGTTTCCGATTCTGTGTCTCCCTCTCTCTCTGCCCCTCCCCCGTTCATGCTCTGTCTCTCTCTGTCCCAAAAATAAATAAACGTTGAAAAAAAAATTAAAAAAAAAAAAAAAGAAAAACTGGGGGGAGAAAGCCCCAAGTGTTCAGTTATAAACAGTTGTATGTTCATACAATGGAATACTACTCAGAGGTAAAAAGGAATGTACTAAGCAACAATGAGACGTCACTGCTCTCCTATCAGAATGGCTAATATCTAGCACAATAGCAACACTCAGTGAGGAAGTGGAGTAAGAACTCTCCTTCATTGCTGGTGGGAATGCAAAATGAATGGTACAGCCACTTGGGAAGACAATCTGGCAGTCATGCCATGTTGGACATGTTCCCTATTTAAAAAAAAATTTTTTTTAATGTTTATTTTTGAGAGAGACAGAGTGTGAGCAGGGGCAGGGCAGAGAGAAAGGGAGACAGAATCCAGAACAGGCTCCAGGCTCTGAGCTGTCAGCACACAGCCCAAGGCGGGGCTCGAACTCACAAACCGTGAGATCATGACCTGAGCTGAAGTCAGACGCTTAACCGACTGAGCCACCCAGGTGCCCCAACATATTCACTATTTTTATCATGGTGATGGGTGTATACACATGTTAAAACTTACCAAATTAAATACTTTATATGAGTACAGTTTATTGTATGTCACTTATCCTTCAATAAAGCTGTTTTTTAAAGGCGAGAACCAAACAGTAACCCAACCATTTATTAATTTTCATGACACAACAATTGATGGGCAGTTTGGCAGACCTGACCTAGGTGGCCTCCAGTGGTCACGGCTGGGCTTGCTCAAGCATCTATGGTCAATTGGCCAGCTGCCTGGGAACTGGCTGGTCTAGAAGACCCTGGATGGGAAGATTTTACACTCCTTCACACATGTCCCATATCCCACCCTTATCCTTCAGCAGGCTAGCCTGGACATAATCTCATGGTGATGGCAGGAGAGCAAAAGAAAAGCAGAAATGCACAAGCAATTTTTAAAGCTTCTTTTTGTTTCAAGTTTTTTATTGTGCCATTGGCCAAAGCAAGCCACATGTCCAAAGCCAAGGCTCAGTGTGTTAAGGGTCTAAGAAATGATGGGACAAAAGGCATGCATACAGGGAGACCATTAATTGGGCTATTGATGCAATTAATCCGTCATGGCCCTTAACATTTAAGAAATTTTTTTAACGTTTATTTTTCAGAGACGAGCATGAGTGGAGGAGGGGCAGAGAGAGAAGGAGACACAGAATCTGAAGCAGGCTCCAGGCTCTGAACTGTCAGCACAGAGCCCGAAATGGAGCTGGAACTCACGAACCATGATATCATTGACCTGAGTCGAAGTCAGTTGCTTAACTGACTGAACCACCCAGGTGTTCCTCCCTTGACATTTTAATTTATATTTCTCTATTCCCATCAAGCAAATACTTTTTATGCAGTGACTTTCATGTGATGTTAATTTCCTAGATATAATTTGCTATCTCTTTTAATCTTGTATTGAATGTAATTTAGCTATTGATTTGTATGTTTGCGTTAATTCTTTGTATGTGGAGCGTAGAAAGACTGTCTTATGGCATTGTCACACTCTCATGTTCTGTCCACATTTCTTTTGCCATTTTTTGGTTAAATTTGATTATAAAAGTGTTTTAAAATAGTTTAATTTTCAGCAGAAACATGTTTAAATATTCTCCTATGATTTCAGTGGTGATATAAGTTTAACTTCCCTCACTAGCTGGGATAAATCTATTTTTTGTTTCCTTCTAATTAGAACTATTAAAAAAAAAAACATTTCAGGGGCGCCTGGGTGGCTCAGTTAGTTAAAGGTCTGACTTTGGCTCCGGTCATGACCTCACGGTTCATGAGTTTGAGCCCTACATTGGGGCTCTCGGATGTCAGCGCGGAGCCCACATCAGATCCTCTCTCTCTCTCTCTCTCTCTCTCTTTCTCTCTGTCTCTTCCCTGATCGCACTCTCTCTAGTTCAAAAATCAATGAACATTAAAAAAAAAAAAAAGAGAGAGAGAAACATTTTACTCTGGACTGTATTTAGAATAGTCACCCCGGAACCAAGCTTAATATTATAGGTGAGGTAACAGAAGCCTCAGCGAAGCTGGCAGTGGGTCCCAAGATCAGAGAGCACGTGATGCATCTCACTTCCTCTGACTTCCAGTTTCACTCATGAAACCGTTCCAAGGCAGGAACATTTGGCTAGGTGATACAAATCTACATTTTTGTGCAGAGTGTACTTTCCACTTTTTCTCTTCCGCTTCCTCCACATCCTCCTTTTCCTCCTCCTTCAGCATTGAGTTCCGTCCATCCATCTTTAAGTGACTATTCTCTTATTCATGTCATATACCAGCGTCTGAGCCGAACTCTGGGAACCCGAGAGAGAACATTGCAACAGGTCCCACCCTTAGTTCAGAGAGGCTGTAAATAGGTGAATGAAATACAGAAAATCCTTCCTCTCTTCCAAATTTTCACAAGCCTGGCAGGTTATATGTTGCATGTCACTTTGGTGGGTTTGCTGCTGAGATGATATTTATGATATGATGGCTTTAAAATTCATTATATACATACATTTTTCCCCCACTGGTTACTACTTCTGTATATTTGTTTCTTTGTTTAATTACAGGGTGTTTCTGGATCCTGTGGTATTCCCCGTTGTGCTATCTCCTGTTTTCCAGATATTTCATTCGTTTCTGCTTTATGATCGTGATTGTGTAATGCACTTGGGATTTGAATTTACCAAGCGGGTTTATCTTCATTATCTCTGATTCTTTGTTCTGATTATCCTTGTTGGCTCTTAAAGCTTCCTTAGTGTTCTTGTTCCTTAGTCACATTTAAAAGTTTTAACAGTAGTGTGTTTGGCTTTCTACAATCGGTATTTCCTTTTAAAATCTCCTTGAAAGAAAGTGATACTGATAGCTTTGTACTTGCGTGGAATTCTTAGCTTTGTGGGTACTCTTTTCCAGATTACTGCTAACTTCCTCTTCTGTCGGTGTTTCAGTACTGGTTCACTGAATTCTTCTCTGTTTTCTTTCTACTTTTTGAAGTTTGCTTTTTTTCTCTTTACTTTAGATATAAGTATGGGGTGTTTATGAACTTGGGGTGGCTGTTGCTAGGAGAAGCCACCTTATTACTGAACTCTACCGCCTGCCTAGGTAGACTCCCAGCTCAGGGTTTCCTGACTTAATATTTTTTTCCAATGGAATAGAAATACATATTAATTATAGAAAAATTAGAAAAATCAAAAAAGTTTAAAGAACAAAATGAGTATCACCCATAATCTTAGAACACAGATATAAATAAACATATTTTCTTTTTTTAAAATTTTTAATGTTTATTTATTTTTGAGGGAGGGAGGGAGAGAGAGAGAGAGAGAGAGAGAGAACGTGCGCAAGCAGGGGAGGGACAGAGAGAGAGAGAGGGAGACACAGAATCTGAAGCAGGCTCCAGGCTCTAGGCTCTGAGCTGTCAGCACAGAGCCCGATGTGGGGCTTGAACTCACAAACCGTGAGATCATGACTTGAGCTGAAGTCGGATGCCCAATCAACTGAACCACCCAGGCGCCCCTCTAAACATATTTTCTAATAGGATTTTGCAGATATACATGCAATTTTTTTCACATAAGTGGGATAATTTCTTTATATTCTTCATTTTTCCATTCAGCATGATAATGTGGGATTTCTTCCCTGCCATTAAAAATCTTGGAAAATAGGGGTGCATCTGAATTCATGATCCCAGGTCATGATCTCACAGTTTGTAGGTTTGGGCCCCAAGCCTCGGGCTCCATGCTGGCCGTGTGGAGCCTACTTGGGATTCTCTCTTGCTCTCCCTTTGCCTCTCTCTCTCTCTCTCTCTCTTTCTCTCCCAAAATGGATAAATAAATTTTTTTTTTAAATCTTAGAAAATATACTTGATGACTAATATTGTATCACATGGATCTATAATAATGTTTTAGCTAGTCTTGCATCACTGAACAGTTAGCTTGTTTCCAATGTTTGCTCTTATAAGATTTTATTTATAAGTAATCTCCACACCCAACATGGGACTCAAATTTATAACCCTGAGATTAAGAGTCTCACATTCTACTGACTGAGACAGCCAGGTGCCCCCGTGTTTGCTATTATAAATAGCACTGTAATTTAGAAGCCTCATTATATGTAAATTTTTGTTCTTATCTTGAATGATTTCCTTAAGATAAATTGTTGGGAGTGGAATTGCTGAGTTAAAGGTTACAAACTTTTCCTTCCTTCTATTACAAAAGTTGTATATGTTGAGGGCAAATAGTGAAAAGTAAAAGTGCAAGGATTATTGACCTCATTCTCTTAGTCTCAGTCAACCACTAGCTGAGAATGAAACATTCACGTGTACATGTGTGTCCAATTTTCTCCACACAACTCTGCTGATATTATCTGTACCGTTCCAAAACATTGTTTTCCACTTCACACTATGTTTTGGACATTTTTCTTTATCAGCAGAGATATATAAACGTGTTCTTTTTTTCATGCACTTAAGTATTTATGGCAATAACTTCTTTTTTCCCCAATGTTATTTATTTGTTTGTTTGCTTATTTATTTATTTTTGAAAGAGAGAGAAAGAGAGAGAGAGCAAGCATGAGAACAGGGAAGGGGCAGAGAGAGAGGGGGACAGAGGAACTGAAGTGGGCTCTGTGCTGACCTCAGAGAGCTCAATGTGGGGCTTGAACTCATGAACCGTGAGATCATAGGTGAGTTGAAGTCAGACACTTAACTGATTGAGCCACCCAGGCACCCCTATAAACTTGTTCTTTGCAGGAGCTATGTGATATTTCATTGTCTGAATCAACCATAATTTACTTAAATTATTTTCTAATGATGGATGTTTAGATTGTCTTCAATTTTATTGCAGTGTGCATCCTTGTACATACGTCTTGTTGGTTACATCTTCAAGGTAAGTTTTTAGCAGTGTAATTTCCAAGTCAAAAGTTATGCAGTTTCTAATTTTGACATAGACTCCCAAATTGTTCTACACAAAGTTTGCACTAATGTATGCACGAATGTATGAGTGCCAGTTCCCTCTATATTTTTGGATGCTGGGTATCACCAAAGTCTTTCATTTTTGCCAAAATGATAGTCTAAAAGTAGTAGTATATCGTTTTTGTTTTTGTCTCTATTTCTTTAATTTTGGGTGAAATTTACATTGTGTGTTTATTAACCACTTGTATTTTTTTTCCTGTCAACTTTTTATACCCTTTGTCCATTTTTCTATTTTTTGGTGTTAGTTTGTATAATCAATTCCTGTATTATGGATAGTAGCTGTCATATGTGTTTGCCATTTGCTTTCTATCTTTGTGGATTGCTCTGTTTGTATTTAAATTTTGTAAGGGGCACCTGGGTGGCTCAGTCAGTTGGGCGTCCCACTTCAGCTCTAGTCATGGTCTCGCGGTGAGTTTGAGCCCCCCGTTGGGCTCTGTGCTGCCAGCTCAGAGCCTGGAGCCTGCTTCGGATTCTGCGTCTCCCTCTCTCTCTGCCCCTCCCCCGTTCATGCTCTGTCTCTCTCTGTCTCAAAAATAAACAAACATTAAAAAAATTGATAAATTTTTTTCCTTTATAGGGTCTAGGTTTTTATATTTCATATTCTATTTAGAAAGGTTTTTCAACTCCAAGGTTTTTTTTTTAATTCACAAATTTCTGTCTAGCATTTTTATGGTTTTACTTTTTACTTGTAAATCTGATCTACATAGAACTTATTTTGATGTAAGGAATAAGGAAAGCTGTATAGCTTTATTTTCTTTTTCAAATAGCTAGCTAGTTATCCAACATCACTTACTAAATAATCTTTCTTTTCCTAATTTGAACTGTTGCCTTTTCATGTTCTAAATTCCCTTCTGAATAGGGGTCTATTTTTGGTGACTCCAGTCTGTTCGACTGATCGTTTGACCTATCCCTTCTTTCATACCAACTCCTTATTTTACTGGAGTTTATATTTTAAAACCTGGCCTCATTTATTACTCTGAAAATGTTAAAACTCATGATACACATTGCCAAATTACTTTCTAGAGTTATTATGTCAATTTACCCTAGGCACTCACCAGCACTATAATCTTTTAGAAATTCTTTGCCAAGGTGATTGGAAATGTTCCTTTGTTTCTCTAATATTAGCGAATTAATTCATGTGAAATGTCTTTATACTTTTTTCTGAGTTTTCTATTGACATACATATTTTTTACTTGATATCATGAACTTTCATATACATACGTATAAAGCCTAGCAATGTTTATGTCCCTTTAATGTTAAAGACATAGCTCTCTGGCATATTTATTACCACTATATTCCCCAACTTGGCATATGCTTTTTAGTGACTACACTTTATGATATAATAAATTCAAAAATTTTATTCAATCTATTTAAGCAATCTTCTTTTGTGATTGCTTTTCTTATTTAAAGAAATCCTCCCACCAAAGACTAGATAATCATTCGTTTGTTTCTAAAAGATTCTAGTTTGCATGTCTGGAAGCTTAAAGTATTGTTGCTATCTTAAATAAAATTTAGAGAAGTTGAGGGGCACCTTCCTGGCTCGGTCAGTAGAGCGTGTGACTCTTGATCTTGGGTCCTGAGTTTGAGCCCCATCTTGGGTGTAGAAAAGTTGAAATGGAGCATTTCTGTCATGAAGGCATACTGCTGTGATGTAGAGTTTTCTCTGCATTTATATGATTGCATAATTAGAATTTAAGGATTTATAACTAAAAGCTATTTTGTATAATTTAAAATTATTTTGAAACTATGGGTATTTTTGCACATTGTTTTTTCCCCCAAATAGTAACAGAATTTCAGGAATTAGGTCCTGTTTAGCCAAACTGTAGAAAGAGCCCAAATGTCCATTGACTGATGAATGGATAAAGAAGATGTGGTACACACACACACACACACACACACACACACACACACACAGAGAGGAATATTACTCAGCCATCAAAAAGAATGAAATCTTGCCATTTGCAATGATGTGGATGGAGCTAGAGTGTATTATGCTAAATGAAATAAGTCACTCAGAGAAAGACAAATACCATATGGTTTCACTCATGTGGAATTTAAGAAACAAAACAGATGAACATATGGGAAGGGGAAGAAAAGAGAGAGAGGAGGGGCACCTAGGTGGTTCAGCTGGTTAAGTGCCTGACTCTTGATCTTGGCTCAGGTGGTGATCTCATGCTTCATGAGATTGAGCCCCACGTTGGGTTCTGCACTGATGATGCAGAGCCTATTTAGGATTCTTTCTTTCCCTCTCTCTCTCTGCCCCTCCCCCACTCATGCTCTCTGTCTCTTTCTCAAAAATAAATAAACTTTAAAAAAAGACAGAGAGAGGGGCGCCTGGGTGGCGCAGTCGGTTTAAGCGTCCGACTTCAGCCAGGTCACGATCTCGCAGTCTGTGAGTTCGAGCCCCGCATCCGGCTCTGGGCTGATGGCTCAGAGCCTGGAGCCTGTTTCCGATTCTGTGTCTCCCTCTCTCTCTGCCCCTCCCCCGTTCATGCTCTGTCTCTCTCTGTCCCAAAAATAAATAAACGTTGAAAAAAAAATTAAAAAAAAAAAAAAGAGAGAAAAGCAAACCCTAAGAGAGTCTTTTTCTTTTTTTTAACATTTATTTATTTTTGAGAGACAGAGAGAGCACAAGTGGGGGAGGGGCAGAGAGAGAAGGAGACATAGCTTCCAAAGCAGGCTCCAGGCTCCTGGCTATCAGCACAGAGCCTGATGGGGGTCTTGAATCCATGAACTGGGAGATCACAACCTGAGCCGAAGTTGGATGCTTAACCGACTGAACCACCAAAGCGCCCCTAGAGATTCTTAATGATAGAGAACAAACTGAGGGTTGATGGAGGGACTTGGGTGGGGGATGAGTTAGTTGGGTGATGGGTATTAAGGGGGAGCACTTGTTATGATGAGCCTTGGGTGTTGTATATAAGTGATGAATCACTAAATTCTACTCCTGAAACCTACTGTAATTTAACTACCTAGAATTTAAATAAAAATTTGAAAAGAAAAAAAAAGAATTAGATTCTTTTGTGAAAATTACTATTATGTGTTTGAGAGATAAAGCAATTTCAAGACATAATGCTAAATTCCTTTGATTTTTATTAAAAAATTTTTTTTAACATTTATTTATTTTTGAGAGACAGAGGCAGAGTATGAGCAGGGGAAGGGCAGAGAGAGAGAGGGAGACACAGAATTTGAAGCAGGCTGTAGGCTACGAGCTGTCAGCACAGAGCCCGCCATGGGGCCCGAACTCACAAACCGTGAGATCATGACCTGAGCCCAAGTCGGACACTCAACCGACTGAGCCACCCAAGCGCCCCGAATTCCTTTGATTTTTAAAAAAATACACAGTATGCATAATTAATGAGAGATGCCATGTTGGATGCATTCAATGAGCTAGGTATTGGGATTTACTCTTTTAGAAAAATAACCTGGACACAATCAAATGGTTTATTCCTGTGTACCACACACTGCTTCCAAGCCATTCTATAAAAAAATACAGGAATGTTAAAAATTCGTATAGCTTTATTTAAAGAACCAAAAATTCTTGTTATCTGATCAAATGAGTCATAAGGCTGTTTAAATTCCATTGATTAAATGGTAACCATGAGTCATCACATTCTTGGAAGCCTTAAAGAATCTTCTAGGAAAGCACACTTAACTTTAGTGCAGTTTGCTCGGGTTTGCAAATGTTGTATTTTGCACTTGTCAATGATTAAATAACTCTTAAGTGCGTGTATTAAGTGCATTTATATTTATCTATAGTAAAGCACTTGAACTTGCTAGACATGGAATCCTTTCTCCCCATCTTCTCTTCCCCCACCCTCAGAGGGTACTTCAATGAATGGAAGCTAAAAAATAGAAAACAAGACTGGAGGGGCGCCTGGGTGGCTCAGTCAGCTAAGCGTCCGACTTCAGCTCAGGTCACTATCTCGCAGTTCATGGGTTCGAGCCCTGCGTCGGGCTCTGTGCTGACAGCTCAGAGCCTGGAGCCTGTTTCAGATTCTGTGTCTCCCTCTCTCTCTGACCCTCCCCGTTCATGCTCTATCTCTCCCTGTCTCAAAAATAAATAAACATTAGGGGCGCCTGGGTGGCTCAGTCGGTTAAGCGGCCGACTTTGGCTCAGGTCATGATCTCGCGGTCTGTGAGTTCAAGCCCCACGTTGGACTCTGTGCTGACAGCTCAGAGCCTGGAGCCTGTTTCAGATTCTGTGTCTCCCTCTTGCTGACCCTCCGCCGTTCATACTCTGTCTCTCTCTGTCTCAAAAATAAATAAAAACATTAAAAAAAATTTTTAAATAAATAAATAAATAAGTAAACGTTAAAAAAAAAAAAAAAAGAAAGAAAACAAGACTGGAGGCACCTGAGGTCCAAATGAGTGTACAACAAGCTTATTTATAGGGTTGGCCTGGACTGAGATAAAATAAAGTTAGCTTCAGTTACAAAAGTGTTGTTGCTCCCTGTCTCCAGACACTCTTCCTCTTGGATTTGGAGGAAGAAAAGAGACCTTTAAAACAAAACATACAGAAAAGCCTGTTTCCGCTTGCAAAATTCAGTATTTCTTTTTCTCCTACCTAGCTAAAAAGGACCATTTTTTAAACTTTTTTTTTTTTTTTTTTTTTTTTTTTTTTTTTTTTTTTTTACTGTGGTAAAATATACATAGCATAAAATTTGCCACTTTATTTAAGTATACAATTCGGTGGCATTAAGTACTTTTACACTATTGTGCAACCATCTCCACTGTCCATCTCCAGAACTTTTTCGTCCTCCCAAATGGAAGTTCTGTACTCCATAAACAGTGAGTCCCCATGACTCCCTTCTTCCCACCCCCTGGTAACCACCCTTCTACTCTCTTGTCTCTATAAATCCATCTAGGTGCCCCAGACGGGTGGAATCACACAATATCTGTTCTTTTGTGGCTTATTTCACTTAGTATGAGGTCTTCAAGGTTCATCCATGTTGTAGCGTGTGACAGGATTTCCTTTTTTTTTTTTTTTTTAACATTTATCTATTTTTGAGACAGAGACAGAGCATGAATGGGGGAGGGGCAGAGAGAGAGGGAGACACAGAATCGGAAACAGGCTCCAGGCTCTGAGCCATCAGCCCAAAGCCTGACGCGTGGCTCGAACTCACAGACCGCGAGATCGTGACCTGGCTGAAGTCGGACGCTTAACCGACTGCGCCACCCAGGTGCCCCAGGATTTCCTTTTTATGGCTGAATATTACTCCATTGTTTGCATATATCACATTTTGTTTGTCCATTCATCCTTTGATGGACACTTGGCTTGTTTCCACCTTTTGACTCTTGTGAATAACGCTGCCGTGAACACTGGTGTACCCAGTCAAGTAACATTTAAATTGCGGTGGAACCCTGCTTCTTCCTCCCCTTTCTCCTCCTCCGGGCCCCTGTTCCCGTCCAGGTCTGAATCCCTCAGCATTGGGACAGTAGCCACAACAGCCGCAAGGGTTGATGTAGAGAGAATTTTTTTTAAAACCCCTTTTACCTTTACCCTTTCTTCCTTGGCTGGACTTTGTCCGCCCAGGTTTATTTATAAACCACGAAAGCTCATTAACAGGACCAAGCACTTCAGCAAGCCACCTTTTCACCTTTCTGATTGCAGGAAGGCCCTCTGAAGGGATAAGGCTGTGGGACATGGCTGAGAATAAAGGCAAGACAGATTCCATCAGGATGAGTACGCAGGGATGCCGGACAAACAACGGGTTTGTCCAGAACGAAGACATCCTGGAGAAGGACCCGGACCCAGGCAGCCGGCTGGACGGCGCCGTGGCCGTCCTTGGCCCTGTGGAGCCCGACCTGAAGGACATCAGGCCCTATGCGGGCATGCCCAAGGAGGTGCTGTTCCAGTTCTCGGGCCAGGCCCGCTACCGGCTGCCCCGGGAGGTGCTTTTCTGGCTCACCGTGGCTTCGGTGTTCGTGCTCATCGGGGCTACCATAGCCATCATCGCCGTCTCTCCCAAGTGTCTCGACTGGTGGCAGGCGGGGCCCATGTACCAGATCTACCCGAGATCTTTCAAGGACAGTGACATGGATGGGAACGGAGACCTAAAAGGTGGGTTCGGGAGTGGGGATTAGGGCGGGGCCGGGATGCGGCTGGTTTATGGCTCTCAATGCTCAAAACCGAACTGTGCCTGGCTTGGGCGCTCAGCACACTCCGCTGTGACTGGTCACACCGAGCTTCTCCTTGTTTATGATATTCGAAAAGCCATTCAGCACAACCCGGCAGTTCTCGGCACGATGAAAGGCTCCTCGCTGCATGCCGTTGAGCCCCCAGTGAGTTGTTTCATTTATTGCCCACTAAGTATATATGCTTAGTTCATCGATTCTGCCTTCTTATGTGGAACTCATTTCCTCCTCAAATGCTTCCTGCTTCTGTGCACCTTCTAGTTGGTTATCTCAGAGTGACAGCTTAGAACTGCTTTCCCAGTGTGTGCAGGGGCTAGTTTGGTAATCTAGCTGAGTTTCTTATTAGTGAATAAAGCATACATTATGTTTTTAGAAAAAAATTAAGTGATATCTTTAAAAGGTATAGGCTGAGTCTTTAAAGTTTAAATCCTGAGAAATGAAGGGAAGGAAAAAAGGTATTAGCAGAGTGTTGGGCGTTACTTGAATTGAGGATTGTTTAAAATAATATCCCTATTAGTAAAAATAAAATGAAACACAAGGTAAACCTTATTATTTTTTTATTAAAAAACTTTTCTCATGTTTATTTATTTTTTTTTTAAATTTTTTTTTTCCAACATTTATTTATTTTTGGGACAGAGAGAGACAGAGCATGAACGGGGGAGTGGCAGAGAGAGAGGGAGACACAGAATCGGAAACAGGCTCCAGGCTCTGAGCCATCAGCCCAGAGCCCGACGTGGGGCTCGAACTCACGGACCACGAGATCGTGACCTGGCTGAAGTCGGACGCTTAACCGACTGCGCCACCCAGGCGCCCCTCTCATGTTTATTTTTGAGAGAGAGAGAAAGAGCGTGCGCAAGGGGGGAAGGGGCAGAGAGAGGGAGACACAGAATCAGAAGCAGGCCCCACGCTCTGAGCTGTCAGCACAGAGCCCGGCGCGGGGCTTGAACTCACGGACCGCGAGATCATGACCTGAGCCAAAGTCAGACGCTCAACCGACTGAGCCACCCAGGCGCCCCCCAAAACTATTTTTTTTTAAGTTCCGCCAATAATTTCTGAGTCAAGTGTAGAGCATCCTTATACTTTGTTGCTTAAATCAGGACACTTTTAAAAGTAAAATTTTGCCAGACAGCACATGTGAACTGGAGCTGTCCTGGACAACTTGGTTGATACGGTTGCTCTAGTTCAGGTAACGATAAGAAACAAACAAGGTAATTTTTGATCAGACTTAGTTTGAAAAAAAAAAATAAAAGAAAATGATCTAATAGAGTATGGGAAGTGGGGATGAGCTTAATCTAATGTTAATGTTTATTTATTTATTTTGAGAGAGAGAGAGAGAGAGAGCACACGCACACAGCAGGGGAGGGCCAGGGAGAGATGGAGAGAGAGAAGCCCAAGCAGGCTCCACCCTCAGCACAGAAACAGACTCGGCACTCAGTCTCACAACCGGAAGATCATGACCTGAGCCGAAATCAAGAGTCCATTGCTTAACCGACTGAGCCACCCAGGTGCCCCAGAGTTTAATCTAACTTTAAAATCTAACTTTCAAATAGGAGCTTGAAATCTCTAACTTACCTTAATAATTAATGAAAGGCTATGTGATGGGGCACCTGGCTGGCTCAGCCTGTTAAGCATCCAACTCTCGGTTTCTGTTCAGGCCATGATCTCAGGGTTTCGTGGGTTTGAGCCCCACATGGGCCTCTGCACTGGCAGCATGGAGCCTGCTTGGGATTCTCTGTCTCCCTTTCTCTCTCTCTCTCTCTCTCTCTCTCTCTGCCCCTCCCCTACTTGCACTGTCTCTTTCTCTCTCAAAAATAAATAAACTTTAAAATTTTTTTGAAGATTACTTTAAAATAATTAATAAAAGGCTTTTCTTTTTCATGCTTGATATCTTTTTTTGTATCTTCCTGTGTCCTCACTAATTGAAATATTGGGATGCCTGGGTGGCTCAGTTGGTTAAGTGTCTGACTCTTGATCTCGGCTCAGGTCATGATCCCAGTGCTGTAGATTTGAGCCCTGCGTCGGGCTCCATGCTGACTGTGTAGAGCCTGCTGGGGATTCTCTCTCCCCCTCTCTCCACCCCTCCCCTCCTTGAACTCTCTCTCAAAATAAATTAATAAACTTTAAAAAAAATAAATGGGGGCACCTGGGTGGCTCAGTCGGTTAAGTGTCCGACTTCGGCTCAGGTCATGATCTCATAGCTCGTGAGTTCGAGCCCTGCGTCGGGCTCTGTGCTGATAGCTCAGAGCCCGGAGCCTGCTTCGGATTCTGTGTCTCCCTCTCTCTCTCTGTCCCTCTCCCACTTGTGCTCTGTCTCTCTCTCAATAATAAATACATGTTAAAAAAATTTTTTTTAAGTATTAAAAAATTAATAAAAAATTAATTGAAATATTATCTGTCCTTCAAGGTGCAGTTGAAACTCTTTCTGCATTAATCTTTTTTTTTTTTTCATTAGAGAGTGAGAGAACAAGCAGGGGAGAGGGGCAGAGGAAGAGAGGATTCTGTCTCTTCCACTCAGCATGGAACCCAACGCAGGGCTCGATCCCAAGACCCTGGGATCATGAGTTGAGCTGAAATCAAGAGTCAGATGCTCAACCTACTGAGCCACCCAGGTGCCCCTATATTAATCTTTATTTAAGCTTTCAGTCAGAGCATCTACTCCCCTCCCCAGAGCTCATGGGACTTTGGACTGTTTACAGTCCCCTCTGATACCGCCTTGTAACCTATCCTGGTGACTTCCCTTCCACCACCCCTCATCCCGGCGTGGCCTTAGCACCTGCTCCCTTTATGTAGTAAATGCTTAGCAAAAGTGATGTTTTGACAAAAAAGAGCTAAAATCCCTAAACCCAAATAAACTCCCCACTTCCTGGCCCTCCCCTTGTAATCTCCTTCTAGATAACATCCCAAATTCCCATACACAGGGCCATGTCTCATCAGCTCCTATTCTGCCTTTTCTAGTAACTTTGCCTTGAGGGACTAGTTGTTTCCTTTAATCAATAGGTATTTGTCCTTGAGGTTGAGGGGATTTGCTTGTTACTATCTGAAGGAACCACTCCAGGTTTCAGTTTGTTTTTGGTGATTGCCTTCTGTCCCCTGGAGTGGGGGCCTGGGATCCCTTGTTTACTTTGTATCTGCCCAGCCCCTTTGTTTTTAACCATCCTGTTCCTTTCCTTATTCTTAAGATGTCTTGTATTGTTCTGATTGAAATCAAAATCCTTTTGTTGGTGGTGAATAGTCTGTGAGGTCTCACAGACACCCATATGGAGGAACTGAGGTACAAAGGGGACAAAAACAAGCATCCTATAATAGGGGAAGAGCCCCAATGCCAGGAGTCAGGAGACTTTGTGCTTTGGTCTCAGTGACCTCCAGCCTGCTGTGGGACCTGTGACAGGCTCTGATTGTAGGAAGCCATATAGGGGTCCCACCCAAAGTTACTGGAGATTGAAGTTACTACACTCAAGTCTGATCTGCAATTAGGACTCTGAACTGGGACCGCACACACACAAATACACACTATCTGCTAATTATCCCACAAGGTTCCAAGTACAAGGAGTTTCATTCCTGTGTCTCTTCTCGGCCAAATCTAGAATTCTCTTCTGTGTAAATTATTGCCTTCAGCATTGTCCAAAGGGTATAGAACGTGAACCACGTAGGTAATTGTGAATTCTTTAAGGAGCCACATTAAAACAAGTACAAAAGAAACAGATGAGAAATTCATTTTAATAATAATTTAATTTTAGGGGCACCTGGCTGGCTCAGTCAATAGAGCATGTGACTCTTGATCTTGGAGTTATAAGTTCAAGCCCCATGTTGGGCGTAGAGGTTACTTAAAAATAAAATCTTTAAAAAAATTTAATTTTAATTTAGAATCCATTTTAATAATATTCATTTAAAGTATTTTGTTTAAGCCAACATATCAACATATCATCAACATAAAATATTACTGAGATATTTTACATTATTATATTCTTTAAAAAAATTTTTTTTAATGTTTATTTTTGTTACAGAAAGAGAGAGAGAGAGAGACAGAGCATGAGTGGGGGAGGGCAGGGAGAGAGGGAGACACAGAATCCGGAGCAGGCTCCAGGCTCTGAACCGTCAGCTCAGAGCCCAACGCAGGGCTTGAACCCACGATCTGTGAGATCATGACCTGAGCTATAGTTGGACAGTCAACTGACTGAGCCACCAAGGGGCCCCTACATTATCATATTCTTAAGAATCCAGTGTGTGTTTTGCATGTACAGCACATCTCAATAGACGAGTCACATTGCAAGTGCTCAATGGCCACGTGTACAAATGGCTGTCATACTGGACAGTGTAGCTTAGACCGTGTGTTACTCTTCTTTGTCCCTTGGTGCTTAGTCCAGCCCCCTGGCTTAGATTAGGTGTTCAAAAACCATGTGTAGGATAAATTAGCGATACTGTAGCCTTGATTTTAAATATAATCTATGAACAAGGCACAGACAGATGTTAATGTTTTCCATTTATGTTAAAGGTCAAAGGTTATTGCTAAAAGACCATTTGATGCTACTGGTAGAACTAGACTTTTCTATTTGAATTTCATCAAATTCAACAGAATTCTGAGTGTTTCTGTTTCAATATACATATTTCAATTTTAGCCATATTGGTTTTGTTTTTAATCCTTCGATCAAAAAGTCAAACTTTATTTCTCTTGGCCTTGACTTTTTTCTTCAGGCATTCAAGAGAAACTGGACTACATCAGAACTTTAAATATAAAAACTATTTGGATTACTTCATTTTATAAGTCATCCCTTAAAGATTTCCGACATGGTGTCGAAGATTTCCGAGAAATCGATCCTATTTTTGGAACAATGAAAGATTTTGAGAATCTGGTTGCAGCCATACATGATAAAGGTAAACTGAGTGGTAGGTGGGGGGTGGGGGGGGTGGGGGGGTTGAGAAAAGCATTCTCCAATTGCTTACTTAAAGCATTTTTTTCCTTAACAGACCTGTATTTGTCTAATATAATCTCTTCCTAACATTTGAAATATTTTCACTCATTAGGTTTAAAATTAATAATTGATTTCATACCAAACCACACCAGTGATAAACATGCTTGGTTTCAACTGAGTCGGACCCGGACAGGGAAATATACTGATTATTACATCTGGCATGACTGTACCCGTGAAAATGGCATAACAGTACCACCCAACAACTGGGTAAGTACCGACTTGTCTGATTTACAGAGAGAAAATGGGCAGATCTTCGGTGATTAAACTGGTTATCTATAAAGTCCTTTCAAGGAAAAAAGTGAATGGGTATAGTTTTGGGGGAGGGGAAAATTTCCCAAATAAATAGAAATAACCTACCCAAGGCTTGTAATCATTTGGATTTGGACTTTTTATTCCATTGTGGAACTGATGTGTTTTAGCACATTAAAGCCTGTACTTTCTGTTATTAGCTCCTTCCTCCCTTACTTCCCATGTCGTCAGACTTGGACTCCATGTCCTATTAGGTCATGCTGACTCCTCCGTCTTTCTGACTCCAGACTCCAGACTCCTATGTCTTTCTGACTGTGTGACTCCCCTGTCCAGTAAAACCCCAGCCATAAATGAGCCTGACCGTCCACTTTCTCTTTGCCTGAACTTTGGTGTCTGTGCCTTCGGAGACATCATACATCCATTGTCCTCACCTGAACTGAGGCATCCAGTCTTGAAATTTTACCATCCAGGCCCTCTCTCTTCCTCAAACACCCTTCTTGCCATCTCTGCCTCTTATCATGCTCAGCGGCAAGCTCTGCTTCGAAGGGTGAGCAGAAGTCATCAAACCTGCCTGCTCCTGTACCCACCCTCTTCCTACTCACCTTTTTTTACGGCAGAGGCCGGGTCTGTCTTGTCTGGGGTTACCAGACTTATAAGTAAAAATCCAGGAAGCCCAGTGAAATCTGAATTTGCATAGTTTCTGAGTATAAGGTATTTCATGGGACATACTTACACTAAAAATGATGCACTGTGTATCTGAAATTCAGATTTAGTTGTATGTTTTGTATTTTATCTGGCAACTCTGCCCCTGTCCTGGTCTGGTCCCCCCACCGGCTCTGGTTCATGTCTGTGCTGCTTTCTGCAGAGCTGTTTACCCTGGATCCTCTGGATCTCTACCCTCCAGTCCCTCCTCCTCTCTTCCTGACCTTCTCCAGAAACACTTAAAGAGGCTGACTCCTGGGCATCAACTTTTAGATGAACCAAGCGCACACAATATCAACACGTATCAATGCTGACTGTGTGATCTTCTCCCCGCCAACCTCTTGTACCCCAGGTTTCGTGAATAGTACTAGTATGCAGCCTGGTGAGCGGGTTATCAGCAATCCTGGCAGTTTTAGCTCCTTAATTTTTCTTTTCCCCAATTCCACACACTCATTAAAATGATTACGATATTAACAAGCATTTACTAAATGCATACTATGTGCCGGGCTCTGTGCTAAGTGTGTTATATTCATTCCTTCATTTAATCTGCCCTGCAAGCCTGTGAGTTTTAATTCCTGTGTTGCAGATGAGCAATGTTAAACACCTTGCCCTCCGTCACACAGCCAGTAAATGAAAGGGCTAATGATGGCACCGTCCCACCATATAGTCTACTTTTAAAAATTGCTGCCCATACTTCCAACCATATCATCTCTTGCCTGCAGGCCTGTAACAGCCTCCAATTTCTCCATCCTTCCATCTGTTCTCCACTATAGCCAACATTGTTGGCTTTTTGGGTTTGTTTGTTTTTGGTTTTTTAGTAGTTAATACATGGATACCTGGGTGGTCAGTTGGTTAAGTGTCCGACTCTTGATTTCGTCTCAGGTCATGATCATACAGTTTGTGAGTGAGTTCTGCATCGGGCTCCGTGCTGACAGCACAGAAGCTGCTGGGGATTCTGTCTCTATCCCTCTCTGCCCCTCCCTCACAGGCACTTCTCTCTCTCTCTCTTTCTCAAAATAAATAAACTTAAAAAATAGTTGATACATACCAAAATATATGTAATATATGATAGATGTATAAAACATCTTGTGGCATAACCATACAATGGAATACTACTCAGCCATAAAAGGAATGAACTATTGATAACAGGCAACACTATGGATGAATCTCAAAAGAACTATACCGGTGAAAGAAGCCAGACAGGAGGGTACATATTATTCCACTTAACATGAAATTCTAGAAAATGGAAACTCATCTGTAGTGACAGGAAGCCGATTAGTTGTTTAGGGATGGGAAGGAGATGGGGAGGAGTGGAAGATGGGGTCAGGGGGTCCCAAAGGATGGATATATTCACTATTTTGATCATGGTGAGAAGTTCACAAACATATACACATGTTGAAACTGATCAGATCGTACACACAATATGTGCAGTTTATTGTGTTCATTTATACGTGAATAAAACTGTTAGAAAATATAGGTAATACGTATCTAAGTAATAATATAGTGAACATCAATGAGCCCATCCCCAAATTAAGAATTGAACATTACCAACACTGCTGAAAATGCCTGCAGGTTCCTCCCTGTCCCTCCCCACGCCTCCTCTTAGGGGTGACCACTGCCTCACGTTTGGGGGTTTTCCAAGTCCTTGCTTTGTGTTTTTCCTATGCTGCATATGCTGCATATTTTTAAAAGATGTATTATTTAGTTTCTCCTGTTTTGGACTCTATGATAAATGTCCTGGTGCATGTAAATCTCCTGTAACTAGCTTTTTCACTGTTTTTAATGTTCATCTATGTAGAGTCCAGTAGCTGTGGTTTATACATTTTCTTTCTTTCTTTTTTTTTAACGTTTATTTCTGAGAGAGAGAGAGAGAGAGAGAGAGAGAGAGTGTGCATGAGCGGGGGAGGGGCAGAGAGAGAGGGAAGAGACAGAGGATCGGAAGCAGGCTCTGTACTGTCAGTGCAAAGCCTCATGCAAGGCTTGAACTCACAAACTGTGGTCCCGAGCCAAAGACTGATTGAGCCAACCAGGTGCCCCTATACTTTTTCACTGTTATGTAACCATTGTATAAATATTCCATGATTTACTTATCCACTCTTCCACTGATGGGCAATTGGACTGTTTCCAGGGGTTTATTTTATTTTATTTTATTTTATTTTATTTTATTTTATTTTTTTACTATTATTAACGATGCCATGGTAACATTCTCATTAGTCTCTTTGTCCCGGGGTGCATGTGCAAGAGCTTCTGAAAGGCAAATGGCTAGGAGTGAAATTTCTGGGTGCACGAGACTGCATGCTGACCTCTGCAAGATAATACCAAACTGATTGTTAAAGTGGTTGTAACAATTTATATCCCCTCCAGCAGTATAAAGCATACATATTCTCCTTAACTTACTGGTACTGCCGGACTTAATAATTTTTACCAAATGAACCTAAATTGGTATCACTTTGAGGTCTTCCTTTTCCATTTATCTAGTTGCAAATGAAGATTTATCTGGTTACTAATGATGTTGAACATTTATTCGCTTGAGCTTCCATTTCATTCACTTGAGCTTCCATTTTGGTGAAACACCTGTTTATGGTTCCTTTCCTCAGTTTTCTTTTGGGTTGTTTGTGCCTTTGAAATTGGTGGGGTTCTTTTTGTATTCTGGATACCCATCTTTTCTTGGTCGCATAGACTGTAAATATCCTGGTTTGTGTCAGGGCCGGCGATGAGGGTGTGTTTCCTTGAAAGGCGGCAGCTGCCACTTAGCTCCACCCACTTGTTTTAGTGGCAATTTGGACCCACCATGACTGGGTCTTCCAGTTAAAAAGAAAAGGATTTGTGCAAAATCCCCCAGTTTGTAAATGTTGCCCAGATGTTTTCTTTTGCATGAAATGAACAAAAGCCCAAGCTAGAGCCCTGAGGAACCGCCCCATTGAAGGAACCAAGCTGACTTAAAAGCAGCAGCGAGAGAGGCGGGAAAGTCCGCCAGGAGAGTCATGCTTTGGAGTCACATTTGTGAGCATTCCTAGAAAGAGGAAATCAGTGCCAGGTGCTTGAGTCTGCTAGATTTCTTTTACTCCTGAGGGCTAGAGGGTTTTGATTTTGATTATTTTATTTTATTTTATTTTATTTATTTTATTATTGTTATTTTTTTAAGAAGAGTTTTAAGTGGATGATTCTACTAATTTTCCGAGGATCCAGTTTAAATATCCACTCTGTGGATTCAAACTCCAAGACCAATGGAACGTATCTTTCTCCCCAGTTGACCATCGTTTGCATTTTTTTCACAAACAGGAGTCCAGAGCCTGGATAGAAGGTTCAAGAAAATATGTTAGAAATGTCTGCTCTTTAGGTTCTTTCTGGGACTCGACAGCTCCACTCCCATCGCCCCCCCCCACCCCCGCTCCCAGGCCCATGCATCACTGCCACCCACCTGCACCCTCACCACCAGCTGCTGTGGGCCCAAGTGGGGAGCAGTTTCCTTTGGTCTTGGTTTCCAGTGACCCCTCACCCCAGGCGCATACTTGCCCTTCCAGACAAAGCTGACTTCCCACCTTGCTGCATCCTGCCCCTGCTGCGTCCCCACACTCAGCGGTGGGACACTGCCGACTGGGCTCTTGGTTTGGGCATCCCTTCTGCTTCCCCACTCTTCCCTCTAAGGGCTTCCCACTAAGGGGCCCAGGAGGGCTCCCCTGGCCTTAAAAGGGGCTCAAGCCCCATCTCATTCTGATCTGCCCCACTCCATAGCCCTGGCAGCAGCAGATACGGCCAATGGGGAGGGGCGTTCAGCTCCAAGATGCCCCCAACCAACCTGTGCCTCAGTAGGTGTGGCTCACACCTAGTCTTCTTCCTTCCCACCTTGCCTAGTCCTTGCTCAAGGTCAGATGGTCCCATTTGGGGCACAAGAGGGAAGGCAGGAGGGGTCTGAGCCCCCTACCCTCGGTAAATGGGCTCCAGCCCACCTCACCGCCACCCTGGAATCTATTGCAGTGAGGGAAATGCAGTCCACCCATTATCCAGGAGGCCCGGGTTCCCTGTGGCAGCCACCTCAGGTGGGCCGCAGCCACTGCCCGACCCCATCCGCTTCCACCCTAGGCCTTGGTTTCCCCATGCCTCACACGGGGCACTAATAACAAGGAACTAGCCTTGCTCACTCCCACCCTTCCGCTCCTCCCTACCCCCCAAGGTTCTGGTTCCATCTTTCCTCTGTTCACAAACTACCTCTGGACAGTGTGTTGTTTTTGTTCAATGTTTCCATTCTTAGACACACGTCATCGCTGCCATGACCACCACATGTTCGTCCTAATTGCTTCCTGCTGTTCTGCCCGCATCCCCCTCCTCCAAGATGCTCTTAGGGGAAGGGGCCTGGGGCAGAGCAGGCTGGGTTACCGACCACCCCAGTCCCAGGGAAAGTGGGATGCTGTGGCAGAGCGAGGCGGGGGGACCTGTATTAACCATCGAGGGTGTAGGGGCCACCTCCTCCCCATTCTGCCAGGGAAGAGGTAGCCATTATTTGTCCCAGCCTGGTCCTCCCTCCCCCAGTCTGGTTTCTGATTTGTAGTTATTGAATAAAAAAAATATCCTGTTCCGGAGAAAAAAAATGTCCGCTCCTTAAATTGGCCTCATTCTACATTTGAGAGCATTGGTTTGCTATTGCGGTTGTTAGGAACAGCTTCTACTAGACAAATATACCCCAACTACATCTGTGCGGCATTCGTGGGTGACATTTTAAGGAATGAATTTATCCAGTGCTCTCCCTAGAAGGAAAATTCCGAGGATTTGCGCACTCCACCTGCACCGGGCCAGGGATGGCAATGATCGTTTCTTTGCGGGCAATGCCATTACATGGATGCTAAGAAGGTGATATGCTATTTTCTGTTTGCTAGCTAAGTGTGTACGGAAACTCCAGTTGGCACTTTGACGAAGTACGAAACCAATGTTACTTTCACCAGTTTATGAGAGAACAACCTGATTTAAATTTCCACAATCCTGATGTTCAAGAGGAAATAAAAGTGAGTACAGATACCCCCACAGACTTCTCCATTGCATGGGTGTAGAAGTGGGTACCCGATACACTTTGTGTTGAACAGTAATTGTTGACTTCGGCTCAGGTCATGATCTCGCGGTCCGTGAGTTCGAGCCCCGCGTCGGGCTCTGTGCTGACAGCTCAGAGCCTGGAGCCTGTTTCAGATTCTGTGTCTCCCTCTCTCTCTGCCCCTCCCCTGCTCATGCTCTGTCTCTCTCTGTCTCAAAAATAAATAAACGTTAAAAAAAATTAAAAAAAAAAAAACAACAACCAAGTAATACAATTAAACTCTGGGATTATGGAGTCTGAGGCAGATATTAGACCCTCAGACATGCTGGTCGTTCCTTCCTCACACAACGGATGGGGGAGGGAGGCAGAAATACCTTGGTAACTTAGCCCTGAGGTACCCCTCTGCCTGTGATGATGAGAGGATGCAGTGAGGTGCGCCAGAGTGTGGGCTCTAGATCTGAGCCTGCATCTGGACCCAGCGCCACTGCTGCTACCGTGGGCTTCTGGGTGAGATATTTGGCTTTCCGTGTCTCTGACCCCTCATCTGTGAAACACGGTCGAAGGCGGTATTCGTCTCACGGGCTGTCTGGAACATTGCGGGACGTGACCCGTGCACGGCCTTCTGTATCCAGGTCGTGTTCTAAGCACTGGAAATGCAGCCGCGAATCAAACCTGCTCTCAAGGCGTTGTCTGCAAACCGAGGGGAGGGCACACAGTTACCAACTAAATGTGTAACGTGTCGGGTGGCCCCTGAGGGTAAGGGACGTCAGAGTGCCAGGCACAAGTTGGTTTGGGGCCATCCCTCCGTGGAGGTCCTGTTTGGACAAAGACCTGAAGTTTGAAAGGGAGACCTGTGTATGTTTGGGGGAAGAAGGTTCCAGGCAGGAGGAAGAGCCAGTGCAGAGACCTCGAGGTGAGAGTGTGCTTCGTGTGTTTCAGGAATGACGTGGAGGCTGGTGCATCCAGTGACCAGAGGGAGCAAATGGAAATGCAGGACACCAGCTAAATTTTCATTTCAGATAAACAACGAGAAAGATGGTATTAGGGACCCGCTTCTGCTAAAACATTACTCGTGGCGCATCTGAAATGAAAACTTAGCGGGGTGTCCTGTGTTTTATCTGGCAAGCCTGCCAGTGCATAGGAGTGACACGAGAGGGAGGGTTAGGGGCTGAGGTCCAAGAAGTGGAGACGAGGGGCGGATCCCACGGGGCCACGAAGGCTGCTGTAAGGGATTCCTGCTGAGCTGCTGAAGCTCCCTCCGTGGCCCCTCATAGGAGGCTTCCTGTCGGCGGTCACCACACAGTGGTGGTTCCAATACCCAACACGACAGACATCAGCTGTGTTATTGCTGCTGCTGCTGCTGCTGTGGCTGTAGTGGGCAGGGATTCAGGTTAGTGGGGGAGTGCTCTGAGGTCGGTAGGTGGGGAGGGGACCCAAACAGAACAGAGAGCTGTGGGTCCCTTTCTATAGCTCTCACCCTGTCAGCTGAAGGGTGAGAGTGCAGGTGGCCACGCTGGAGCCACTGAGGGCGCCCACAACCCTTAAGTCTGTTCTTGTTTTTTTTTTCTTTCCTCTTATGTTTATTTACTTTTGAGAGAGAGAGAGAGAGAGGCAGAGAGAGAAGGAGACAGAGGATCTGACTTGGGCTCTGCGCGGATAGCAGTAAGCCCGATGCAGGGGCTTGAACTCACAAACCGTGAGATGACGACCTGAGCTGAAGTCGGATGCCTGACCAACCGAGCCCCCCTGGGCGCCCCTCTTGTTTTTAAGTACTACCTCTAGGGAGATATAATTCACATAAACATAAAATGCACCCCTTCAAGTGTATAATTCAGTGGTTTTAGTCTCTTCACAGAGTCGTAAAGCTATCACCACTGATTTCACAACATTTTCTTCACCCCCCAAAGAAGCCCTATATCTATTAGCAGATACTCTCCATGCCTACCCCCCCCCCTCCCCATTGCCGGCAACTGCTAATCTACTTTTTGTCTCCGTGGATACGCCTGTTCTAGGCATTTCATATAAACAAAGTCGTACAATATCTACCTATATGTCTACGATATGTATCTGTATTTATAACCTACATTTAATAAGTTGAGAAACTGCCCAGCTCTATTCCAAATCAGCTGCACCATGTTTAGTCCCGGTAGCAATGTGTGAGGGTCCCGATTTCCCCACATCCTTCCTTGCCAGCACTTGTTACCGTCTGTATTCTTGAGTACCGTCATCCTAGTGGGTGTGTAGTGACATCTCACTGGGGTTCCGATTTACGTTTCCCTGATGGCTGATGACGTTCAGCATCTTCGCATGCGCTTATGTAGTTTATTTTTATATCTTTGCTGGAGAAATGTCTGTTCGCATCCTTTGCCCATTTTAAAATTGTGTTATTCGTCTTTCTGTTGTTGGTTTTAAGATTCTTTTGAAGTTTATTTATTTTGAAAGAGTGTGAGCAGGGGAGGGACAGAGAGAGAGAGAGGGAGAGAGAATCCTAAGCAGGCTCCACACTGTCCAGAGCAGAGCCCTACCTGGGGCTTGAACCCACAAACTGCAAGATCATGACCTGAGCCAGAGTCGGATGCTCAACTGACTAGGCCACCCAGATGCCCTGGTTGTAAAAAAATTTGTATAGGGGCGCCTGGGTGGCTCAGTTGGTTAAGTGTCTGACTCTTGATTTTGGCTGACAGGGAGGAGCCTGCTTGGAATTCTCTCTCTCTCTTTCTGCCCTTCCCCCGCTCGCTCTCTCTCTCTCTTTCTCTCTCTTTCAAAGTAAATAAAATAAACTTTAAAAAAGAATTTTATATGTATTCTGGATACATGATTTGCACTTTTCTCCCATGCTGTGGGGTGTCTTCTTGCTTTCTTGATGGAGTCCTTTGAAGCACAAGTTTTAAATGGTCCAATTTATCCGTTTTTTTCCTTTTGTTGTTTGTACTTTAGTGTCATTTAAAAACCATTGCCTAACCCAAGGTTATGAAGATTTTTTATGTTTTGTTTTCCTAGTTTTATAGTTGTAGCTCTTACATTTTAGGTATCTGATCCACTTTTTAGTATATGTGCTGCCGAAGCGAGCACGTCTGATCCACTTTTTAAATTACCTTTTATATATGGCATGAGGGGGTCCAACTTAATTCTTTGGCATGTGGCTGTCCAGTTATTCCCACAACATGTGTTTAAAAAAAAAGTTATTCTTTCCTCATTGAACTGTCTTGGAACCCTTTTGAAAATCAACTGGCCATAAATGTCAGGATTTATTTCTAGACTCAATTCTTCTCTATTGATCTGTAGGTCTGTTCTTGTGCCAATACCATAATGTCTGGATTAGTCTAGCTTTATGGGAAGTTTCAAAACTGGGTCGTGTGAGTCCTACAATTTTGTTCTTCTCTTTCAAGATTGTTTGGCTATTTTGGGTCCTTGTGTTCCTTTCTTTCTTTTGGCGATCAATTATTATTATTATTATTTATTGGAGTATAGTTGACATACGATGTTATATTAGTTTCAGGTGTACAACATAGTGATTTGACAATTCCGTATATTACTCAGCGCTGCCCACAGTAAGTGCAGCTGCCATCTGTCACCATACAACGTTACTAGAATATTATTGACTGTATTCCCATCGCTGTACTTTTCATCTCCATGACTTGTTCTGCAACTGAATGTTTGTACCTCTTAATCCCCTTTATCTCTTGTGCCCATCTCTCCACCGACCTCCCCTCTGGCAGCCACCAGTTTATTCTCTGTATTGAAAAGACTGTTGTTTGTTTTTGTTTTGTTCTTTAGATTCCACAGATAGGTGAAATCATATGGTATTTGTCTTTCTCTGTTTGACTTATTTCACTTAGCATAATCCCCTCGGGGTCCATCCATACCGATGTAAATGGCCAGGTCTCATTCTTTTTATGGCTGAGTAATATTCTGGTGTGTGTGTGTGTGTGTGTGTGTGTGTGTGTACAGACCACATCTTCTTTACCCATTCATCTGTGAATGGACACCTGGACTGCTTCCATAGCTTGGCTATTGTAAATAATGCTGCACTAAACATGGGGGTGCATGTATCTTTTTGAGTTAGTACTTTTGTTTTCTTTGGGTAAATATCCAGGAGTGGAGTTACTGGATCATATTCTTTCCATATGAGTTTCCATATGATCAGCTTGTCAATTTCTGCAAGCAGCCTGCTCCTGGGATTTGAATAGGGATTGCATTGAATGCGGGCATCAGTGCGGGGCAGCATTGCCACTCTAACAATATTAAGTCTTCTGGACCAGGAACACATGATGTCTTTCCACTTGTTTAGGTCTTTAATTTCCTTCAACATTGTTTTGCGTTTTCAGTGTGCAAGTCTTGCATTTTGTTGCTGTTGCTGTTAAATATATTCCTGTAGACTCCTTACTTCTAAGGCTGTTTTTACTACACATGTTTAATGTTTCCCAGAATTTAGATGAATTTAGACGATCTGTTCCAGAAGTAGGCACCTTGTCAGTGCCGCCTTGTCTCTTTGAGGTTGGGGAGAGGGGGGTGGGGCAGGGTGGCAGACACAGCTCCCAACTAGGGTTGGTTTTAACCTTCTTTGCTGGAGGGTGGACACGTCTTCCTTCACCAAAGATCATTTACACACCCCCACCTGTACCTTTCCCCGCCCCACCCCACCCCCACACACTTTTGGGCATTTACTTTGTGCCAAGTGCCTTACCTGGATCATCCCATTTATGCTCTGACCAAGCCTTATTTAGGAGACTGCAGGATCATTTTACAGAGAAGGAAACTGAGAGTGAAAGAGGTGAAGTCACCCACCTGGGGCGGATTGATCCAGAGCAGGATTCAAACCCAGAGTCCATCCTCTTACCCACAACCCCACTTCCGACTTGAGGCAAACCCGTTTCTGTGTCTGTGCGTCACTTTTCCTACACAGTTTTTCAAGGGGTTTCAGTTGGAAATTCATAAACGTGGCGGGGCGCCTGGGTGGCTCAGTCGGTTGAGCGTCCGACTTCGGCTCGGGCCATGGTCTCGCAGTTTGAGAATTGGAGCCCCGCGTCCCGCTCTGTGCTGACAGCTCAGAGCTTGGAGCCTGCCTTGGATTCTGTGTCTCCCTCTCTTTCTGCCCCTCCCCTGCTCACATTCTATCTGTCTGTGTGTCTGTTTCTCTCTGTATCTCAAAAATAAGTAATAAACATTAAGAAAAGAAAAAAAGTAGAAATTCATAAATGTGAGTATAATCCAGTTGGTTTATCAGGCACTGGATTTCTCCAGGCTCCTTGTGGCAATAGAGATGGATTGTCTGGAGATGTTTAGACAAGTGTGATCAATTCTGTCCAAAGGTGCCAGCCAATACATTAATTATTTTTTGACGGTTCCGGCCGTTCCCTTGCAGGCATCCAAGTAGTGGAACAAGAGCCTTATTTACTAGTCTCAACAGAATGAGATTCCCCTTGGGATGAATCGTTAACTGCCTCCAGTTGAAGGTTAGACATTTTTGTAAGGCTGGTATAGAAGATTTGCTTCTAGAACTAAATAAGAAAGGCCAAGAAGCTGCAAGGAAAGGCTCTTTGCTGCTGAAGAGGGACTTTTCACACGAAGGGGACTTTCCAACACCCTCCTACCCCCCAGCAGCACTTATCTCTGCAGTAGAGCTAAGCAGGTTAATTATTTGCAACCCAGCGAGTTTGTGGTGGGGAGGCATTTGGAATGATTCCTGCTTGCATACCAGCTCGCACTCATGGCGACTTCTTGCTTCTGGCTCCCATCAGATTTCAGATTATCTGCACAGTGGGAGGCAAGCGGGGGGCACACAGCACACAGCACCCTCGTCTCTCCTCTCTGTATCCTCCTTGCACTGGCCTTCAGGGGACTTGGCTCTGCCCTGAACCTCTCGGGGCTTGAGTGTGTTTACCTCGTGAAGTCTAGAAGCCTTCTTGGGAGAAGGTGGAGGCTTACGTTTGTATGGCATTTTGGACGTTTCCAGCCACTTTGGTTTTTACTTGCGATCACGTCTCTTCTTTGCCAAATGAGTGAACAGAAGTCCAGAGAGCTGGGTTAGTAGCAGAGCAGGGAAGAGACTCCACACAGCCCAGCCCTCTGCCTGAACGGTGTCAGGACCCCGAGCCCGCCATGTGGAAATGTTGAGTGCTGGCGTGTGGGATCTTGGGGAGTTAGTATGTTCATGGCCACTGGGGACAGGGAGCCCAGGTACCCCACCTCCACCCACCCCACCCCACCCCCCACCCCGCCCCGGCTTAAATGTCAGCTCTGCTCTGCTCCTACTGAGCACGGCGTTGGTGGTGAGGTGGTGAGGATTTGAGTTTACAAGGTCTTAGGGAAATCATTTTCCATTTGCATTTTGGAAATCAGTGACTGTGGAGAAGGGGTTTGAGTGGGGCAGGTTTGGAGGCAGAGGGGCCAGGGGAGAGGATGGGTCAGTCATCAGGGAAGAAATGCCAGGGGCTTTGGAGCAGTGAGGTGGCACGGGGTTGCAGGGGTATCATCAGGTTAGAGAGGAGTCTGGCGTGACTCTCAGATTTTGGATTTGAATGCAGACTGGCGGTGGTGCCATTTCCTGAGATGGGAGACAAAAGACGAGGGGGGGGGGCATGTCTTGATCATGGAGAGTTTGACGTCTGAGATGTCAAAGTATTCAATGGAGACTCGGATATAAGGACACGGAGCTTGGGAGACATGTCTGGCTTAGAGATAAAACTCTGGGATTTGTGGGCATGCGGACAAGGCTTACAGAGTCAGGCAGGTAGTGTCAGTGAGAGCTCCAGGCTGGCCAAGATGGACAAGGGGGTCGCTTGCAACTGAGCTTGAGGTGATTGTTGGCATGTGGGAATAGGGGCCAGGAGTTGGCAGATCTTCCAATCGAAAGAATAAAATAAAATAAAATCAGAGCAAATGGGTAAGGGTGCCAGAGGTTCCAATTCTGGTGCCACCACTTACTAACTCTGTGACCGTGATCAAGTTACCTCATCTCCCTGTGCCTCAGATCCCTCGTTGGTAAAACAGGAACAATAATGACACATACCTCGTAGGGGTGATTGGGGATTAAGTGGTTTAACCTCTCTGTATGGCATTTAGGATGGGGTGTTCCTTGTTATTTAAATGCTTGTTAAATAATAAATGGGTAGATAAATGAGTCAATACAATGTTGTGAAATGAACAGGGAGTGTAAGAGCCCCCCAAAGTGCTAATATTTAACTTTTCTTTATTTTTGAGACAGAGTGAGAGCATGAGTGGGGGAGGGGCAGAGAGAGAGGGAGACACAGAATCCGAAGCAGGCTCCAGGCTCCGAGCTGTCAGCACAGAACCCGATGCGGGGCTCGAACTCACAAACCATGAGATCACGACCTGAGCTGAAGTCGGACACTCAACCGACTGAGCCACCCAGGCGCCCCCCAAAGTGCTAATATTTAAAGGACTGCGGAGTAGACAGAGAAAAGTAGCAAACAAGGAGTGGGTATCCGGGAGCTAAGGGATAGGAGTATTTCTAGAAGGCGCGTTTAGTCAGCAGGGCCAAACACTGCAGAGAGATCAGGTAATGTAAACACCCAAGTGTGAATTGACTCTAGCAGCAATACCTTATTTAGTCCGTACAGAAACTCTGCCAGGCGGGTGTAATTTTATGGATGAGGAGACCAAGGTCAGTAAGGCCATGCAGATGCCCTAACGCACACAGCTGGATGCAAAGTGGGGAGCTGGGAAGGGCGCTCGGATGGGTCAGAATCCTGAGCCCGTGATCCTTCCTCCATGCCCTGTTCCTGAAGGAGTTAGCCAAGAGTTTCACCAAGATTTCTGAACAGCAGTAGGGTCGATTTTCTTTCCTTTGCTTAAAAGCAGAGAATATAGTTTTCTCTCTGTACTTCTAAAATATCCTATAGTTTGTTATTCCTCTTTGAGATGGACTGAACCTGGGGTTTATGTCACTTTCAAGACGATGTCTTACAGATCGTCACCTGTAAGAGCAGTTTTTCTATTTCGCAAACTAAGCTTTTTAGGTAAATGGCCCAGTAACTTTAGTCATCTCAAAAGAAAAGTTTTGCCTCTAGGTTTCGTGAATCTGGATATGAGACTAGTAATGCTGAATTGGTTCCTGTTTTACTCAGCGCAGTGACTTGTTTAAGGAGAAAAGAATGAAAAGGTGCCTGGTAGAGAAACCAGGACTCTGTGATGTCATGGGAGTTATACAGGAATCGGGGACACAATGTACTGTCCCCAGAGTCCCGTGGCGCCTCTGTGGGTCACCCAGACCCAGTAGAACTAGGCTCTGTGCCCATTTCTGCACTAGGCACCCTGGGAGAGCTTAAATGGGGTAAAGAGAGGGTTAATGATTAAAATCTAGAGCTCCCTTTTCTCACCTAGTTGGGAGAATAAATAGCACAAATATTTTTCAAGAGCACATTTTGGATTATCTGAATGAAGACCACAGCATTTTTACAATGACTCTCAAAAATAACCATCCAACTTTTGCTGTTTTGTCTCTTCAGACGATCATTGTATCTCTTACTGGACTGAAGTGAAAACCCCTGCCAGGGCCAGAAACCTTTGCTCGGGTACACATTTCTCATTTTTTTTTTTTTTTAATTTTTTTTCAACGTTTATTTATTTTTGGGACAGAGAGAGACAGAGCATGAACAGGGGAGGGGCAGAGAGAGAGGGAGACACAGAATCGGAAACAGGCTCCAGGCTCCGAGCCATCAGCCCAGAGCCTGACGCGGGGCTCGAACTCGCGGACCGCGAGATCGTGACCTGGCTGAAGTCGGATGCTTAACCGACTGCGCCACCCAGGCGCCCCCACATTTCTCATTTTTTATGGCTGGGTCAACCGTTAGCAAGTCTAACTATTCCCAGAGGGAATAAGGACCCCATGAAGAAAGTGAGCAGATTTTTTTCTGGGAAATCCGTGCCCCAAAGCTTAATGTTTACAACAGCGTGGTGTTTAATGTTTTCCTACAGCTTTGTCGGAGGTGGCTTGGATGGATTACAACTATTTGTGTCCCACCCCCACCCTGACCCACCTCCCATGTTCTCTCTTGTCAGGACCAACTCCACCTGGCCGTAGGCCTGGGTTGTATGGAGTCTGAAGCTTGTGAAAATTTGGGGCCTTCTTAAAATAGTGTAAAGTTAGGTACAGAGTGTTTACTTAGCCCGGGGAAAGAAGGTGGGTAGGAAGGGGCCGGGGTTACTGAAGGGTCCTGAAGCTTCATGCTGAGTTGACCCCTGGGGCCACCGGGACGAGATGGTTCTGCCTCATCAGTGAGGTACCTTTACATCTATTGACTTCTCTCTCTCAATCTCTAACCAATCGCTCTCACTTCCTGCCTTCCTGCTGCGCTGACCTCCAGGACCAATCCTGCTATTTCATCTTCTTGTAAGATCATGTGCCTCTCCTTTAAAGCTTTGTATCCTGGCTGTGACTTAAATATTCTTGCATTACTATTTGCTGTCTAGTTGGGGATTCTAAATAAATTCAGGAGACCTAGGACCATAGCTGTTGTATTTTGCTCATGGTTGTAGGGCTTAGCTAAGTGCCTGGCCCACAGTTGGAACCCGAATACTTATTGAATGAATGCATTTGGTTAAGAGCAAGAGGCTAGTAACAACAAATTTGTGGGTTTTGTGTGGGTAGAACCAGCTTAAGGGTATTTGGTTCAACTGTGTCCACGCTAAGGTTCTAAGTCTGCTCTTAGATTTGAAAATGTTTTTCAAGCTTTGTTACTCACACATGTCACTTTAAAGGGACTTGACCTCAGCAGTATTAACCCTTCCAGTTAGCCTGTAAGAAACCCTTGAGACCCTTGAATTACAGCGCCCTAGAGACCCTACATTCACATGTAGACACGAAACACATTTTAAAAAGGACACGTGTTTTTTTGGGTGATAGTCTTTATTTGGGACTATGGCTCTGTTCTCCATAAATTAGCTACTTAGTCTAGTACTCCGAGTTGTGGGCTGTTCTGTTTTAATGTGATAAGTACGTTCCTGTAAAACCTGCCACTCAGTAAGGGCTGAGCTGAGAGGAAAGTGGGGACAGCCACTGTCCCTCTGCAGAAGGGTAGCTTGCGGCTGGTGCCAGAGTAGAGCCAGCTGGGAGGGGTGGAGAGCGGAGACCTTGTTCCTCTGCTCTTCAAGGCCCTGTGGTCCTTCCAGCTGCCCCAGTAGAGGCCAAGTCAGTTCTCCCTCCGTGCTTAGCCATGCTGTCCTACAAACAGTCCAGAATGTTCTTCCTAATCGTACTCCCTGATAAACTCCCACTGGTCAAGGTAGAACTCTAGTTTTTCTTTTGCTGTTTGTGGCCACCCATGTTAAATTTGATCTTCTTGGAGCGCCAACAGCCCTGCAGACAAGGAGTCTCCTCTCATGATGCTGCAGTGCACTCCACCTGGCATTATTAGGTAATCTTCTCATGTCTCATGTGTCCCCAACTATTCTGTAAATGCACTGACACCCGGGGCCATGATGAATTTTCGTGTCCCAATGGTATCACAGCATGTTTGACTTATTTGGGCTTTGTACTGTGTACTTTCAGTCCATGACTGGTTCACTGAGGACCTGGTGCTGTGGTCCGAGGCAAGGGAAACAGAAATGAAAGCTGCAGTCTTTCCTTCTAGAATCTCCCACTCTGGTGGAAGAACCCTTCATGACCTGATGCTTAGCTGATTGTTTTCTCTGTTTGGAGTGACCTTTAAGGAACTGAGGTTTGGGGGAAGATGTGTTCCCAGTTTCTCCTGAGTCCCTTTCACTGTGGTTTCATGCCTTCATTTTGAGTGATTCTTTAAACTTTGGAAGCATGCTCATAACGTTAATTACAAATGTAACATTCTGAATTCAAATTTGAGGGAAGTATGGGAGTCCATAAATGCAGTGAGAGTTCACTACATTAAGCTGCTATGCTCAACAGACAAAAATACACTATAGGAGTGCTGTGCTTCTTTTGTATCTGGAGATGGCCGTTTTATAGTGGAAAGTCATTACAGACAGAAACTTTAAGCATTATAAACATAATGCATAATGTAACCAAAGCATTTTGTTTCTTTGTGTTTAGGAGATCATACAGTTCTGGCTCACAAAGGGTGTTGATGGCTTTAGTTTCGATGCTGTTAAATTTCTTCTAGAAGCAGAGCATCTGAGAGATGAAGCCCAAGTGAATAAGACTCAAATACCGGTAAAGTTTTGTCTTAAACATTATTTTTTCCCCCTTTCTAAAAATGTCATCAGAGCATTTTCTTTTTTTCTTTATGTTTATTTATTTTTGAGAGAGAACGTAAATTCAGGAGACCTAGGACCGTAGCTGTTGTATTTTGCTCATGGTTGTAGGGCTTAGCTAAGTGCCTGGCCCACAGTTGGAACCCGAATACTTACTGAATGAATGAATTTGGTTAAGAGCAAGAGGCTAGTAACAACAAATTTGTGGGTTTTGTGTGGGTACGAGAGTGGGTTAGGGGCAGAGAAAGAGGGAGAGACAGAATCCAAAGCAGGCTCCAGGCTCCGAGCTGTCAGCACTGAGCCCGATGCAGGGCTCAAACTCATGAGCTGAGAGATCATGACCTGAGCTGAAGTTGGTCACTCAACTGACTGAGCCACCCAGGCACCCCCAGAGGGTTTTCTTTTTTAGCACGAGACACCACTGACCAGAGAGGAATTTGATCCTATCTACTATAGGAAGCTTTTAAAAAAATTTAATTTAGTTAAATTTATTAATATATGCCTCTGAATTTTAAAGCATAGTTTTTTTTAAAGTTTGAGAGTGAGCACACTGGAGTGGGGGAGGGGCAGGGAGAGAAGGGCAGCACGGAGCCTGATGCAGGGCTCAAACCCACAAACCAGATCATGTCCTGAGCTTAAAGCCAGAGTTGGACTCTTAACTGAGCCACCATGGTGCCTGAAGCGTAGTTTTGTGTGTGTGTGTGTTTCCATGCCCAAAACGGGGCTTGGACTCACAATCCCAAGATCAAGAACTGTATGCTTCACTGACTGAGCCAGCCAGGCGCCCCTATCGGAAATGCTTTGAATCGTTTTCTTTAGAAGAACAGAGTTGTTTCAAATGCATATGCCTAGATGTTTCCTTCATTGGCACCCTCTGATGTAGGGCATCCTTAAGGAGTACTTTGGTGACAAGGGTTCCGAGGGCACGGGCTCCACCAAGGGCTCTGACAACTCACTCAAGCTCAAGTGGGGAGGCGATTGTATCATCTCACTCAAGCTCAAGTGGGGAGGCTTAGGATTCCTGAGCCGCTTCTGTAATCATTAAAGAACACACAGAAGAGCAGGTAACACACGCCTGCTGAATGTCTGTATGCTAGGTGTTTATTTAGAACAGTCCATTTAACTCTGGCAACAGCTCACGGGAGACATTTCATGATCCTCATTTAGAAAATCTTAGAGAACTGACTTTATCAGGGGTGATGGAGATGATAAATAGAACTATAAACCAAGCCTATCTTGCTACAGAATCTGGGTTCTTTGTGGTTCCACACCAGTGGCTCTCACCCTCCCCCCCCATGTCACACCAGAGACAGTAACCAGGATGCCACTCCGCTCTTCTGGTTGACCACCACTCTACAGTCACTCTATGTTCAATGGCTAGACAGGAGTCCTAAAATGGGTTGCAGAGTAATGGATTTGTAAATTTACACAGTGGATTATACGTTAGTCAAAATAAATGAGTTACAGTGACACACAACAATATGGGTGAATCTTAGTGTAATGTTTAGTGAAAAAAGATAGGGGCACCTGGTGGCTCGGTTAAACATCTGCCTCTTGATTTTGGCTTAGGTCATGATCTCATGGTTCATGAATTTGAGCCTTGCATTGGGCTCTGTGCCAACAGTGCAGAGCCTGCTTGGGATTCTCCTTCTCTCTCCCTCTCTCTGTCTGTCCCCTGCACGCTCGCTCTCTCAAAATAAACTTAAAAAAAAAAAAAAGAAAAAACCCTAAAATTATTATATAGAGCATGATACACTTTACATGAAATACATATAGTTAAATATCAAGTGTCTAGCTTTCGTCCTAATAGATTTATGGGTACTTAAGAATATCATTAAACCAAATCAGTTAATTAAAGAAAAGTTGGCAATGCCTGGACTAATTATGAGAGCATGTCCTGAATCAGAGGCCATTTTTGGGGGAGGTGCAGCGGTGGGAAGCACATGATTTCCAATAGGGAAAATGAAGGGGGAAAAAGGTGATATATTAGTCCCAAAGAGAAGTGCATATCCTTGGAGAAGAAATCTCAAAGTAACCTTCCTAATTATGATGAGATGTCATAAGACAGGCATATGCCTCCAGCCACGACAAAAGATCAGAACAATGGGTCTTGTGTGCCACCCAAGACAAACTTAAGGAAAAAGTGATTTCAGTAAGAGATTTAGGACTCCAAAACTCTTCACTTGATCTAGCAAGTTCACTTATTGAAAAGGAGTCCACTGAATGGATGGCAGTGTAGAGCCATGTCCTAACCCAGGATTTATGACCTTGGCTTGTGCCAGACATAGTCTTTTACTTTGGATTCTAGATCACTGTAACCCTAGGAAGGCATAGAATAAATATCAGGAAAAATTACTGAACCCCTGGCAGTGTTTACTTACCACTTCTATCCTTTATTCTATTACACTTTGGACAATTTTGTAAGCAGATAAAGTCCAGGTGTAATAAGGAGCTCTATGTTTTCTTTGCCTTTAAACATTTAGGACCACTAAATGTTTAGGACAAGGGTTTTGTTGAATACATTTGCAATCAATATTTACATAGTAAAATTTGTTTTACTTAATAATTTAAGCATCAAAGGAAGTCCTAATAGTCATGAATGTTACTCTCCAGCCATAAAACCCCATGAGCACTTCAAGTCCTCGGATCATCCTTCAGCACGTTTGTCTTGGCTTGAGCCCTTTGAAGAGACCATCTATATTCGCATAAGGCCAGCTATAGGCATCTGACATATGAAATGATGGTAACCATGTTTCTTGGTTTCCTAAGGACACGGTCACACATTACTGGGAGCTGTATCATGACTTCACCACCACCCAAGTGGGAATGCACGACATTGTCCGGAGCTTCCGGCAGACAATGGACCAATACAGCAGGGAGCCTGGGAGATACAGGTGACCACAAGACACGCTTCTGTTCTTCACGGGCGTAGGGTGTGATCTATAGCTTATCCTTCACAGCCAGGCATTCTCGAGAGGCTCAAGTTATTTAACAAACCTCCATAACTACAGTGTATTATAATTCAGTTTTGCCAGGGCCTGGGATAGTCTTTCATGTTGTTTTCACTTTGCTCATTTTCAGTTTCTTTTTTTGTTCAGACAATGCGCATCACAGTCCTTCACAGAATTTTGTGAAATTAGCTTAAAATACGTAGTCTAAATGTTAGTCACTGACTATTCTACTTTTAATCATTACTATTTGGCCTGTTAGTGTCCAGTGTCCAGTATGAATCCAAATGTTTAAACTAAACTATTAGATCACAATGGTTAGCAACACAGCTTTGGAATCAGATGGACCTAAGGTAGAGTCCTGTGTGTGACCTTGGGCTGGTTCGCTGAGTCAAGTCCCACTTTCTCATCAATTAACAGGTGATAGTGAAACCCTTTTCAGGCTTTTGTGAGACTGCAAGAGATAATGTATATGAAGCACTTAAAACAGGGACACATGAACTCACTAAATCTCTTCCTATGTTTATATACATCACCCAGTAGCATCAACAGGAGTTAAAGAAATTTCTCCTCCTCAAAGTAGGTCCTCTGATTGCTATCCCCATACTACAGATAAGGAAACTGAGACTTGAGCACAAAGGCAATGGTCACACAGGTAGTAATGGCAGGGATGGAACCGGAGCTGAAACACTTGGGTTCCAGATAGTGTGCACTTACTTCAAACAGGTGAAGTCAGCACTGATGTAGGTCATTTCAGGCTGATGTCTTTCCCTAAGAGTGTTTGTTTTAAAGTAAGCTCTACAACCAACGTGGGGCTTGAACTCATGACCCCAAGATCAAGAGTCACGTGCTCTACCAACTGAGGCAGCCAGGCATCTCAAGGGTGTTTTTTTTTTTTTTTTTGAGAGAGAGCAACAGAGCGCACATGCGGGACTGTGAAATCATAACCTGAGCCAAAATTAAACGTCAGATGCTTTTACAAATTTTTAAAAAAATGTTTATTTTTGAGAGAGAGAGTGCAAATGAGGGAGGGGCAGAGAGAGAAGGAGACAGAATCTGAAGCAGGTTCCAGGCTCTGGGCTGTCAGCACAGAGCTGGATGTGGAGCTCAAACCCATAAACTGTGAGATCATGACCTGGGCCGAAGCTTAACCGACTGAGCCACCGAGGCGCCCCTCCAAGTGTTTGGTTTTTAATAGCCAAGGGTCACCATGATAATAAAGTGAGACTTTATAGGGATTCAAATAAAACGGGAAGATTTGGGGGGAAAACCCCTTCACATGATATGCAGACACACACTGCAGATTCTAAGTGTGAGGAAGATTGCTGAAGAGTTCCTGGAAGTTACTGAGTTTTAAATTTTTTTTTTTCAACGTTTTTATTTTTGGGACAGAGAGAGACAGAGCATGAATGGGGGAGGGGCAGAGAGAGAGGGAGACACAGAATCGGAAACAGGCTCCAGGCTCTGAGCCATCAGCCCAGAGCCTGACGCGGGGCTCGAACTCACGGACCGCGAGATCGTGACCTGGCTGAAGGACGCTTAACCGACTGCGCCACCCAGGCGCCCCAAGAAGTTACTGAGTTTTAATCAGATTTAGAAAGAAAGAACAATATTGACTGATATCCAAATGTATTTTATGTTTATTTGGAGAGACAAAGAGCATGAGCAGAGGAAGGGCAGAGAGAGAGAGAGTGAGAGAATCCCAAGCAGGCTCCGTACCTCAAGCCTGACACATGGCTTCAACTCAGAACTGTGAGATCATGATCTGAGCTGAAATCAAGAGTCGGATGCTTAACCAACTAGGGCACCCAGGCGTCCCCAAATGTATTTCCTCTCAGGCACGGCATAGTATTAGGCTAGTCCTTGGGTTTATCGTCCATGAGAAGTGAGAAAGAGTCCAGGTGAGCAGGCATGCCACTACTTGGCCATGTGGCTTGATTCTGCTTCCTAGCGAGCCCAGCTGGATGTGGGTAAGAGTCCAGCAGACGGAAGCAGCTGCAGAACGCTTCTCAGTCCCCTGACGGGCCCTGAGGACACTGCACCCTGCCAACTCTTCCAGGTTCATGGGGATTGAAGCCTACGGAGAGAGCATTGACAGGACCATGATGTACTACGGGTTGCCTTTTGTCCAAGAAGCAGATTTTCCCTTCAACAATTACCTCAGTGAGCTGAACGCTCCTTCTGGGAACGGTGTGTTTGAGGTTATCACATCCTGGATGGAAAACATGCCAGAAGGAAAATGGCCTAACTGGATGGTAGGTCCTCATGCCTGATCAGCACGCCTGGGGCTGTGGTGCTTGTTGAATAGTCACCCCTAACGCGAGGGCTAGGTCTGTAAACAGGCGTCACCCTTCCCTTCATCGGTGATTCTTCAGGGAGCCAGGCCTATGCCAGCTTCTGACCAGGTTTTTGTCATTTTTCTTCATTCTTTTTCTTCTGGTTCTCAGACTAATCTTATCTGTCTTTGAGTTTGCTGACTTCTCTGTCAGTTCAAATCTGTCCAGCCCTTCTCAATGAGTTTTTCCTTTCAGTGCTCATACTTTTCAACTCTGAAATTTCTTTCCGGTTCTTTCTTCTATCCTTTTTATTGACAGTATCTATTTGATGAGACACTGTCCTCACACTTTTCTTTGAACATATGGATAGCAGTTGACTTAAATGTCTTTGTCTGCTAGGCCAGTGTTTCTTCATCCACATTTTCTATTGACTGCTTTTTCTATTACAGGCTGTATTTTCCGGTGTTCTTTGCATTCCTTTTTATAGTTGAAAACTGGGTATTTTAAATAATGTAGTAATGTAGGAAAATCCCTTCTCTCTTCCCTGGTGTTTATTGTTGCTGTTTCTTTAGTGACTTCCCTGGATTAATTTTGTAAAGTCTGTACTCTTTGTTGGGTGTGGCCGCTGAAGTGTCTGCTCGGTCAGATTATCAACTAATGATTTGAAGAGATTCCTGAAATACGGTGAACCATGAAGTCTCCCAGCCTTTGCTGAGGGACTGTGTGTGTTGGGGTGTGCTTTCGACACTTTGGCAGGCAGTTGGTAGTTCTACCTTAGTCTTCACTTTCTGCTTGCACTGAGTTTCAAGGTTAGCCAGAGATGAGAGATTAGAGCCTTCTCAAGTCTTCCCAGGGTATCTGCACATGTTCCAGATTCCAAGAATCTGTCAGAGCCTTTCAAAGGCTCTTACGGTCACCTCATTCCCCAGCTTTTAAGGTTTTTGGTCAGTCTCTGTTTAGCCCCAATTGGCCTATTTATACCCAATTGGGTATTGCCTGAGGCAATACCTCCTCAGGCAGATGTGATGCTAAATAACTGTTGCTGATTATTTCTGGCCAGTATCCCAGGGATAGGGCATCTTTCTAATTAAAAAAAATTCCAACTGAAAGCGAGTGCTAGAAAGGTCAGATTGGGACAGTTCTCTAAATGGAGCTTTTGGTGAACTCTAAACCTATTCTGCCCACCGTCCCCCCCCACCCCCCACTACCCGGTAGCTCTTGGTTTTCACAGCTACAGTAGTTGCTAGACTGAGGTTTTCAAGGCTATCGTAGATCCAAGGGGCAGGAGTTCAGGACCAGTTAAAATGACACAAAGCTTGTTTTTCTTGAGTAAATACTTAAGATTACTGAAGGCCTTTAGCTAGTTTCCAGAGTTCTGAAACAGTGGATTTTGTTTTTGCCAGCATTCTCCTTGAGATTTTGGAGGTCTTGATTTCAGTTCTGAAATTGAAAGTGCCCTAAGTCCAGAAAGTTTGAGAAACCATAGGGTTTCTTATCAAATGCTCTCGAGATAATGAAAATAAACAGAGGTGACATTTGACTTTCCTGACCATAGAGAAATAATTTACATTGGTCTACAAAAAGGTAACTGTAGATAGTTTTTAGTACATCTAAAAAAAAAAACAAACAACTCTTTTCGTGAAGTGTAACAACCAAGTTCTTATTCTTAGACTCAAACTCAAAGGCTGGTTTCGCATTATACCCTAATTTGAATAAGGGATATAACGTCTCAGAGCTTGTCGTTTCATCATTGTACACTGGAGAGAATACCTGACAGGGGAGGAGGGCAAGAAGATAAAAGGTAGGTGGGAAAGAATTTTTTTTTTAAAAGCTTATTTAAGTAATCTCCACACCCAATGTGGGGCTTGAATTCATCCAGGACCGAGTTGCATGCTCTTCCGACTGAGCCAGCCAGGTACCCCGAAAGTACTTTTTCAATACTAAAAGTCCATGCTCAGCAAATGCACATGAGACCGAGTTGTGGTATATGGAGAGAACTGCTAGGTGATTTAAATAAACTCTTAAGGGCTAGGTAATATATATCATAATATGTAATTAGAGAATTCAGCATAGAAATACCAAATTTAAAAACAGGAAACACGTTAGAAAATTTTCTCTTGGACTGTGTACATTTCTCTATAAAAGTTGATTTATCTTTAAAATTTGTTTTGAATAGTTCAAGTCACACACACACACCAGAAACTGCTCCTACCCCTTCCACCTGTTCCCTCCTTGTTGTGCCCTCAATGGGGTAAACATTTTTGTTTCCTGTCCATATTCTATCATCCAAATGTGTGAAAATATTAACATGCACCCTCATACATTTTATCACATTTGCAACATCACTGCAAAGTGAATTGTTAACACCATTCTGTTGATAATGGCCAAGACAGTAAATTGGTCAGTTACACAGCAAATAGCAAGCAGTAAGCAGCATTGGTACTCAAAGCCAGGCTTGCTGATACCATGGTACTCACAGCTAACTTTGTTTTTCTGCCTGATGAACTTTTTGTGCAATAGGGTAAGTTTTCCAGACAACTGTATATTAAGCTACGTCCTTAAAAATATCTGCCTTTCAGATCGGTGGACCGGACCGTGCCCGGCTGACTTCTCGTTTGGGGGCAGAATATGTCAACATCATGAACATGCTTGTTTTCACACTCCCTGGAACCCCCATAACTTACTATGGGGAAGAAATAGGAATGAGAAATATTTTAGTCACAAATCTCAACGAAAGCTATGATGTTGTAAGTTAATATAATCTAACTACATGAAACTAGAGAATTTACTTCTAGTCTACTGATGAAAACGATTATTTTGCTTTCCTTTCGTACTATTAGACAGTCACCTTTCTTTGTTGGGAGCTAAGAATACTGTTCCCTAAGCCGCACAACTGAATTTCTTGTGTAGAGCCCAGGAATCTACATTTTAAAGATGTTTTCCAGCTGATTCGTAGACATACTAGAATTTGAGAACCTGTGTTCTGAGTTGGGAATATTACTCAGTGCCCTCTACCTGGAACACAGAGGTCTGTACTGCTAGATTCTGACCACAGCACAAAGATTCTTCCTTTCATGTTAACAAATGTAATGCACAGCCCCAGACTTGAGTGGTTTTTGTTTGTGAGGCTATGGATCTCAAAATTGTGTTCTTAGGCGAACCCATAATAATTTGTATGGTTAGCTTGCAGTGTTGGAGATCCAATTTACCTAATATTTGGTGTACATTTCCTAAATTTGTGTGTGTGTGTTCACGTGCAACAACCAGGCTGAATAAAAGCGGGCAGAATTTAGGCTTACTTGTACATGGGTGCATACCTGAACTCATCGCCACTACACCACAGAACGTGTTGGCAATCGCACATTTTGAAATCCTACGTTACTCATTTTTAGGGAAAAGCTGCAAAGATTCTAAGCATGTATCAAAGTCCAGTTACCATAATCTATTCAAACTCAAGATGTCACTGTTTTCCAATTAAAAGTGAGAAGCCGGTTTATGTACTGAATGTTGAAGCTTTTTCATTATGAATACTAAGAAGTACAGGGAATTAAATAATTATGAAGTAAACCATGACCAAATTATATTTTTTTAATAAGTACTGTTTTCTCTTTATGGTCTTTTGACACAGGATACCCTTTTCTCCAAGTCACCGATGCAGTGGGACAATAGCTCAAATGCTGGTTTTTCTGAAGCCAATCACACGTGGTTACCCACCAGTTCAGATTACCACACTGTGAATGTTGATGTAAGTATCGATGAAAATGTTATGCTGATTCCAGAAACAGGAAATGAATTTCTGTGCTGACAACGAACAGTCACCCTGAGGGTGCCCAAGACCTTAACTGATGCTCTCTTTAAATTAATCACATAGACTTAGAGTTTTTAAGTCATGTTTTTGTGGAAGTACAGACTGGTACAGAAGTGCACCATGTGGAGTATCCTATGGAATACACAGCTATTCACTGGAATGACTTTGAGAACTTTGAGCTATTAAGGAGATTTTATGGAGGTCTTTCAGCAAGCCTAGCTATCTGTCCTCCTTTCCCGCCTTTGAAAGGAAGGAAAGAAGATTAAGGATAATTACCTGAAGAAACCACGATGTAACCAATTCCTAAAAGGAGCTGTTCTCAAAAAGCACACCCTTTGGCTACACTGTTTTCTATCATCGTAGTGGTCAAGGTTGCCAGATTCAGCTGGAGTTGCTGGAATATACGCATTCCTGTTTAGAAAATCTGTTTGCTTAACTTGGCAAAGGGCTAAGTACATTTCCTTGGACCAGGACACTATGAAATGGCTTCAGGTGGAGTCATGTTCCAGTGAAAATGTCATTGTTTAAACCACCTAAGGGAAATTCCTGGCATCCCATGAGACTTAAAAATTGTAAAGCAAAAATCTCCCCTTACCCCAATCTACTAAGTATTTTGAAAACAATCTCGTAAGATTTTGAAAAAATTACTGAAGTATAGCTGACACACAATATTATATCAGTTTCAGGTGTACAACACAGTGATGGGACGATTCTGTACATTACTCAGTGCTCATCACAGTAAGTGCAGCCTCCCCAGGTTATTAATCTGTTTTGAGCTTCACGCAAACCCTCCTGTTTCCACAACTCCCTGCTCCAAACTCCACAGAGGCTTCTGGGATAGTATTAGATAGGTCCTTGAAAACAAAAATATGTATTTTAACATTTGTGTTTGAGATTAAATGCATCTACTGGTTTTCAATTTGAGTCCAAGGGGTTAAGAAATCCTACATAAAAATATATATCAGAAAGATGAAAAAAGGTAAATGCAAATTAAAACAATTTTTTCTACAACATTAACCAAGTCTTTCAAATGATCAAGAGTAATGCTTGGAGGAATACTAAATCGTAACACAATGTCTCAGGCTAAGCTATTTAATAAAACACATCCATAAGAGCCCCTAGAGACAGGTAAGAATTTAATTTCTAAAAGAAAGTAAAATCAAGCTTCTCATAATGACTAAAGGCAGACAACCGAAGACAAGGAGTATCAAAATGCGAAAGTAAATGGATCGCCAAGAAAGACACATTTGAGAAAAATTAAGAGGATGGAAGAGAACACCACTCTTAACAGAAAACTGTTAAAGTAGAGGAAATATGGCAAACAGAAGACTTTGTTATTGTTATACTGTCTTATGGAGTCTCTTGATTCTCTTAAAAAAGGAATCAGAGGGGAGCCTGGCTGGCTCAGTGGGTGGAGCATGCGTCTCTTCATCCCTGGGGTCCTGAGTTTAAGCTCCACGTGGGGTGTACAGGTGATTTAAATAAATAAAAATTAAAAAAAAAGTGATTAGAGCGTGTAGGTATGTAAGACATCGTGAAAGACTGAAACAGAAATTCTAATTAGGGTGCTGGAAAACTGATCCAGAGACTTCCCCCAGAATGCACTGAAAAAAGGCAAGTAACAGTATAAAGAGAAAATTTTTGATATGCAATCAATCTAGAAATTGCAACATGAAATTCTAGAAGAGAACAGAAACCAGAGGGAACTATATATTCAAGGAAAAATGGCAAGAATAAAGAAATAAAGTCTAAAAATATGCGGAAACCAAAACCAAACTGCAAAACAGACTGCCCAAGCAAAGGACTGAGAACTGGACTGGCTTAAGCGGATCCTAGAACACATCAGAACTTTAATCTTTAACGCTATGATGGAAACTTGATTCTAAACCTACAGTCTTATATCCACTCAAACTAGCGTTCATGAATATAGTCTTGGAAAAGCATGCACCCCAATTTTACCATAAATAGCCAGCTTGTGAAAGAACCATCAGGGACTGAAACAAAACAAAAAGATGAATCTAAAAGAAAGACCGGATGTGGGGTGCCTGGCTGGCTCAGTCAGTAGAGCATGTGACTCCTGATCTTGGGGTTTTAAGTTGAAGCCTCACGTTGGGTATAAAGATTACTTAAAGATAAAAAAATGTTAAAAAAAATAATACTCGATGTATAAAACACAGTAAGGAAAGGAATCAACAGAACTTAAGGGTATTTTTTTGGTACATCATGTAAAGTAAGGTTAGTAAGATATTCTGGAACAAAAATCTTAGTGATTGATTTCTATATGGGAAGTGGCAGCAGGGAAGGGGAGAGAAAAGACAGAGAATGTGTGAGCGAGCAGGCTAAAGCATTCTTTTCAGGGCATGGACACAGAGTAACTCAACTGAACAATGCAGAATTCACTTCCTGTGGCACACTAGCACGCGTCAAGTGCAGAGCAGCTGGGGGCTACCACTTTAGCACAGATATAGAACACTTCCAGCACTGCAGAAGTTCTGCTGGACGGCACTGCTCCGGATGTTGAGAAAAGTATATTTTAAAACCGGCGTTACGATTTTAAGAGTGTCATTTTCAAAGAATAGAAGGAAAAATATTACATCAAACCAACCGATGTAAAAAGGATGAAAACAATAGTACAAATATAAATAAAAAATAAAATAAGGCTGTAGGAGTATGTCCAAACACATGGCAATCACCAATATAAATGGGTCAAATTCACCTATTAAAAGATAAAAACTCTCAGATTAAGGTAAAGAGACAAAATCCAATATAGAGACATTGCTAAAACAAAAAACGCACATATAACCTTTGACTTAGTAATTTCATTCCGAGAATACTTATATATGTGGAAAATGATAAATATTCAAGGATCTCCACTGCAACATTGTTTTTAATAGCAGAAGGCTCTGGAAATGATTTAAATATTTTATCAAGAGAATTAATTATGGTGACTTACACAATGGACTAGTATGCAGCTTTTAAAAAGAATGCACTGGTATCATGAGACCATCTCTACCCTGTACTAAGAAACAGAGTCCATTATGGTAGCATGCCTCCACTTGTATAGAGAAAAAGTATATCTACATCTGTTTGCAAAGGCACAGGACGTAGCATAAATAGCAATAGTGTCTGTTTCTGAGACAAAAGGTGAAAAGCGAGGGGATGGTGTTAGGAAAAACCTTATTTTATATATTCCTCTTATAAATGAATTTTATACTGTGTGCATGCATTTCCTATTTAAAAAAAATAAAGTTACAAAAAGCAGGTGTGGAAATATTTAATAGCAGACAAAATAGAATTCAATATGAAAAGCATTATGAGACCAATGTAATTTTCAAAAACTGTTAAAGAACATTCCACTACAAGTCATGATCTATGCATCTAACAATAGCGTCCAAATATATAAAACAAGTACTATGAGAAATGCCAAGAGAAACTGACAAATCCACAATTACAGCGAGACACTTCAACATACTTCTAGAAAGTAGACACAGATAATAGTTAACACTTACTGGGCACTTCTTATGTGAGTGGCACCGAACTATGCTTTTCCATGCATCATCTAAGGCTATAGAAAATGTTAATAGTAATTTGACAAGTCATATACATATACCATATACATGTACCATAAATACCTTTGTGCCTGATAACAGAGAATAAACATTTTTCAAACATTCAGTAGATGTTCACTGAAGACCACACATTAGGCACCTGCCCCGCAGTAACAACAACAATAACAGCAATGACAGCCACCACCGCCGCAGTCAACATGGCTGGCAAGAGTCCACGGAAATGAACATTACCACTGATTTGGCAACAGCTCTTATGAAGACTAATTTGGCATTATGTATCAAGTATCCATACTCTCTGACGTAGTAACTGTCTTTCTGTCCTAAATAAATAATCCAAATACGGGAGAGGCACTAAAAATATGAGAAAATATTAGAAAGCTGAATGCTGAAATGAGAGGGATGGTTTTAAATTTGGTATATCCATTCAACCAAACATTATCCTGTTATTAAAATGACATTTTACCATAATCACAGGAGAAGGCGCTTGAAATTAAATTATATATGTTCTATATAGCTGTGAAATAAACCCCAATCTTCTTTAATGGACACACATTAAAGAAGTATAATTTTTAAACTTTCCCTGTAGGCAGCATTTTGCTTTGCGCCCTGTTTTGCAACTTTCTGTTCACCACTGGCTACGTAAGGAACACGTGTCTGCTGAAGTTAAAAGAGACCTCCAAACTATTCCACAAAAGAGAACAGGGAAGCCCTCCCAGTTCATGGCCACAGTGGCAGCCTTTCTTCCAGTTACAATGTAGCATAAAGGGACGGTAGTTAGGCAAGTTAAACACCAGGTAACTTAGACACGGACATTGTTTTGAGATACCTAAAGTGGAGTCAAATTTGGTCTCTCATAACGTCTGGCCAAAATGCGAGCAGAACGCTGTGCACCCAATGACTCCCTGCATTTGCAGTATCTCTCGGTAGTTAAATAAACTACTCTTACCTACCTATCAATACTTACAACTTGGTAGTCATTTTAATGGGCAAAACCGAAGCAAACTTTTTTGGGAAATAAGTTCCTTATTTGATACTAAGACTACTAAAAACAAACAAACAAACAAACAAAAAAAACTGCTAACAACTATTTGAGAAGTGAATAGTTAATTTTTTCTTTTTTTTTTTTTAAATAGGTCCAAAAGACTCAGCCCAGATCAGCACTGAAGTTCTATCAAGAATTAAGTTTGCTTCATGTCAATGAGCTGCTCCTCAGCAGGGGCTGGTTTTGCTATCTGAGGAATAACAGCCACTCTGTCGTGTACACAAGAGAGCTGGATGGCATCGACCGAGTCTTTCTGGTGGTTCTGAATTTTGGAGAATCCTCACCGCTAAATCTAAAGGAAATGGTTCCCAATATTCCCACAAGAGCAAGCATAAGGTTGAGTACCAGTTTTGCCGACAAGGGTGGTGAAGTTGATACGCATGACATTTTACTGGACAAAGGAGAAGGCCTTGTCCTTGAATACAACACGAAGAATCTCCTTCATCACCAAACAGCTTTCAGAGACAGATGTTTTGTTTCTAATCGGGCGTGCTATTCCAGCACATTAAACCTACTGCACAGCTTGTGTTAAAGAGATGAAGACACTGGCGTCCTGTTCCCTCCTAAGCATGTGCAGTAACTTCACGCACCACAGAAGGTGGGGTAATACAACGTGAATGTAACAGCTTTAGAAAAGGTTCTCAAATGTTTTTTAAAAATAATAAAACTATCGCTTGCAGGAACTTGTAACTTTATTGAGCTAGCATCAGTGTAAGAGATGATCGGGACACCTGAGGACCCCGGACTAATGAATTCTAATGTGAAGAATGTTACCTCTTTTCATAAAATACAGACGTAGAAACTGGAGGACTTACTGCTGACGTGTCTAAAAGTGTTCATTAGCAAAGAGGCAGGACCTTGATTTGTAAACTTTTCAAAGGAAATGTCAGTTTGGACAGACAGAAACAGAGCTGTTCTGAAGGGGGAGCTGGGAGAGTTGTGTTGTCACCAAACCTTCCTTCACCCTGTCCTCCGTGTCCTTCTGAGGAGCACGGTTTGAAAACCCCTTTCCTAGGTTAAAGGGCACGTGTGCCAAAGGACAGAGCAGTAGAATCAAGTGAGATATACACGAGACAAAATGTGGATGGAGAAGCAAATTTTAAAAAATTACTAACTTAAAAAAAATCTCACTGTTGCTTACCCAATTGGAAATAAGACTATGAAATATTTCAGTGTGTTTCCAATTCCCATGGAATGCAGCGTTTCAGAATTTTAGGTATTTCTTAAGATTCTCGAAAACACTGGTGCTGTCAAGTCCAAGTTCCTCGTACAAGAATTTAATTTGGGCTGTAATCTAAAAGAAATGCATTTAAAAAATTAGATAAAGGCCTTTGTGGTAAAACTCGAGGGCTACATCTCTTTGTCTATCCATCTTCACCTAACCACAAAGTCAGCCATTTATGGCAAGTCTACTTTTATTTGGGGACAGAGGCAGAAGGTGCTTCCAAACAGGTAAGATTCCATCACTCTCTTTAACAGCGCTCACTTATCAAGTATAAGAGGGAGCCTTTTCTCGACTCAGCATTCTTCCTTCTGCTCTTGGGCCTCAGCCACAGACCAGACAGTGACAAAGCAGCTGTCATAAACTCTGCTGCAACCAATGAAATGGTGACAGTGACAGATCTCTACTTGGGCATCTGTCAACTGAGAGGGGTTTGAAAACATACCTTTTTGTGAGAATCCTCAATCACATGATTGCCTCCAGGCTGAATATCTAACACAACATTGGGGGCCTGGTAGCCTGAAAGAGTTAACATATGCAACAATCAGAAGGTTTGTTTGAGATTCATTTCTCCCCTTTCCTCTCAAGTACGCTATTAAAATAATAGCAAAGGAAAAAGGCATAAACTATCACCAAGTAAGAGATGGGAGGGGGCAAGCAGCAAAAGACAAATTCTGAAACAGAGAAAGCAATAGGAGGATGAGTGGCTGAGGACACTGGATGGAAGAAACTTGTTGGGCCACATGGAGAAGGTTGTGAAGCAAGAGGAAGCCAATGGCCCTGTGGAATCAGAGTCTTATGACCTGGAAACGCCAACTTTTGCAATGTGTAAGTGTGAGGCATGGAGGTGAAAACAAGGTGACTGAAACTTGCATGTGGGTCCCTTCCACCCTGAGCTCAGAGGGTCTTGCTAATAAGGAAGAAAAAGGTAAGAGTTCCTGTGCAATGAAATGGAAAGATCTAGAGGAAATTAATGCAGCTAGTTTGGACAACGAAGCTCCAGAGCAAAAGCTTTTCTAGAAGTTTCCAGGAATAATGGCTCAATTCATAGTGTTAAATGAATGAGTGTTGTATGACAGTATACTTTGATGTTTAAATTTATTTTTCTTTGTGCCTTGCCTACCTTATTTTAAGACTGTCCTTTGAAAAAGGGGCAAGTCAGATATAGTTATTAGGTATGCCTCAACTCACTAGTCAACACAAGAAAACCAACTGTCCAAACTCACGGGCAGATGATTTGGTCTGTGGCATAAAATGTACTACTCTGAGCAGTATGTGGTAGGTAACAGAACATTTAGCTATGCTCCCTGCTTCCAGGTGGTCTCCTACCTTCACCAGTGTCCTTAGCATGCTCCATAATGGCTTCCTTGAGTTTGTCAGTATAGTTTACAATTCCTTTCAGAGGTACACGCTCATCATTTTCATAAGCTGTGATGTGAATGGAAGGATAATGCTGAAAGAAAATAGGTGTACAAGATTTGCATTATTCCTTATGGTCCTCTTCTACCTTATAGGTTATGAAAAATAACTCCATTTTTTTGACCTAAGTGCTAGATAATTTCTTCTCATTTCATATTGAGAGATCTACAGTATCATAGTACTAGACCACTTGCTACCTGGAATACCCTTTTCTTGGCTAGTGAGACCATGACCACATCTAACCTATTCTGAACTATTACATTGAAACAAACATGGAGTATGAGCAGAGGTGGCGCTGAAAGGTGTTTGGGTATTATAAGCAGAAACAATCTAAAGCCCTACAAAATTCCGGGTCAGCATGGGTAAGTATTCTTTTGATTATCTTTTCTATCATTTTAGGATAGTTTATCAGAACTGTTATTCACTACCTGTGGTTTAATATTTTGATAGGGACAGTAACGTTTTATGTAGTTCTTGTGTTTTTCATCAGATGAAGGATTCCCCCATTCTTCTAATTCTTCTAATGTCAGAGGAAGTGTAGTATCCATCATGGTGTTGAGAACATCCAAGAAAGGTGCCTAAAAAAACAAACAAACAAACAAAAAAACCCCACAAAGCCAAAGAAATTTAAACTTTGACTAACAAATAGGTAGAATGAATTTCAGAAAAATATACTTTATGAATATAAATGCTGACATGAGAGAACAAAGGTCAAGAAGCCACGCTGATTCCCAGGAGGCAGACTACTCAGACCTACTCAGTCCTTAACTAGGGCCTGTGATTTATAACTGGCCTTTAAGGTATTCAGATATATATATATGGGTTTATCTTCTAATTTCACAATTTTTTTTTTAATTTTTTTTTCAACGTTTATTTATTTTTGGGACAGAGAGAGACAGAGCATGAACGGGGGAGGGGCAGAGAGAGAGGGAGACACAGAATCGGAAACAGGCTCCAGGCTCCGAGCCATCAGCCCAGAGCCTGACGCAGGGCTCGAACTCACAGACCGCGAGATCGCGACCTGGCTGAAGTTGGATGCTTAACCGACTGCGCCACCCAGGCGCCCCTAATTTCACAATTTTTTAGTTTGATGCCTTAGTGTACATTTTACATAAAAGTAATAAATGCTGCCCCTTACATCCATTAGGATGGGTACTATTAAAAAGAAACAAAAATAACAAGTGATAACAAGTGTTGGCAAGGATGTGGAGAAATTGGAACCCTTGTGCACTATTGGTGGGAATGTAAAATGGTGCAGATGGTATGCTAGTTTCTCAAAAAATCAAACTTAGAATTACCATATGATCCAGCAAATATATCCCTAGGTAAATCAGAATCTTGAGGAGTACACCCATAGTCACAGCAGCATTATGCACAACAGCCAAAAGGCGGAAGCAACCCAGTGTCCAATGGTGGATAAACGGGTAAGCAAAATATACACAATGACACAACAGATTATTATTCAGCCTTATAAAGTTTCTGAAATATGCTACAATAATGGATGGACCTTGAGGATATCTCCAAGTGAAATAAGTCAGTTACAAAAAGACAAATATGTAGGATTCCATTTACAGGAGGTACAGGTATTCTAATTCAGAGACATAAAGGAGAGTGGTGGTTCTGAGGGGAAGGGGGACTGGGGAGTTGCTATTCAATGCGTGTAGAGTTTTGGCTTTGCGAGGTGGAAAGAGTTCTGGAGACTGGTTCCACAACAATGTGAACATACTGGACACTACTGAACTACACATGTAAAAATAGTTAAGATGGTAAATTTTGTTATTTTATCACCATTAAAAATTATTAAAAAAAACCCAATACATGAGTAAACCCTACTTTATCAGTTGGACATTTTACCTTAAAATATGGGTAATAAATGTTGATTGAAGAAAGTCTAGATAGTATCCAAATTGAAATAAGAAAAAAATCACTCACTGGCTTATAACCAGTATTAAAACATTTAGTAAAACGGCAGCTGCTTTTTTTCACTTAGCTTATAGTATTCTGTTAACGTGCTTTTCAGCTTTCTCTTGTATTGGCATTAACCTAGTAGGTAAACGCAGTTCCTTCCAGCTGCCTAGAATCCGAACTCCTTTTTTGCATTTAGACTATCCCTAACCTTATGAGGCAAAGCCTGCCTCTCACTACGGAGGTACTCAATGCCCCGTATTTCCTTTCTTAGTTTTCCCTGCAGTTGTGGAGTATAACTACATGGCCTGGGTCTACCAAATCAGACATAACGCGCTCCAAACTTTGAATGGCAAGTTAGTGACTCAAAGAAGTAGGGACCATAGAGAATTTCCTCTGGCAAACGTGCCACATTTATATTGAGATTTTAGAAGCAGCACTGGCAGTATGAGGGGACTTGTACGCAGCAGTGGTGGCAGTGATAGCTTCACTGGGGCAGTTTTATGGTGTCTTCTGGACATGTTTCTGGCTGTGCAGCCTCTAAGACTGGTACTATACCTGCTCCTCCCCACTACCTTTTAATAAATCCCTTTTCTGCTTAAAGTAGAGCTGGTATTTGGTACTTCTAATTAAAACTATGAATTCTCTATTGTTGGATATTCACAGGTTGACTCTAATGAGCAACGTGGGATGAATATTCATATACTTTTTGATTATTTCCTTTCTAATTTCTAAAAGTCACAGACCAGTTGTATTTTCTTTATATTGTAAATAGCTTTGCTATTATTATCTTTGTATATAGATCTCCCCCCTCTACATTTAGCATTTCTACTTAAAAAAGTAGATTTACAGATGAGGATTATTTAGCACTTATTTACAAGTCCACAGTGTACATACCCCCATCCTCAAAATAAAAGAAACCTGAAAATAACATGCTGTCTCCATCCCGGTCATTATTTTCTAGAGTACCTAACCAGGGGCACAGTGATGAAATGAGCTTTAATAGAACGTCATAATTTCGGACACCAGGAAGACTATACAGTTGCCCCTTGAGTGACATAGGTTCGAACTATGCAAGTCCACTTACATCTGGATTTTTTCAATAGATATACACACAGTACTGTACAAACATTTTTTTCTCTTCCTTATGATCTTAATAACATTTTCTTATCTCTAACTTATTGTAAGAACATAGTATGTGATACATAGAATATACAAAACATGTCAATCGACTGCTTACGTTATTGGTAAAGTTTCTGCTCAACAGGAGGCTATTTGCAGTTAAGTTTTTGGGGAATCCAAAGTTTATCATGGGTTTCTGACTGCACGGGGATGGGGATGGGTCTGTGCCCCTGGCCCCCATGTTGTTCAAAGGTCAACTGTAGAGACTTTTAAGAATAAAGCAAGATATTTCAATTAAAGTACAGAAAAACTACCCCTTAAAAACCTTTAAGAATGGAGTATCTAAAAAACAGAGAGCCCCTACATCCAGGACTAAAAGGTTGATGGGCAGCACAGGCAACGGATTTCATGAATTCCAGAGTCACAGTGTGCTCTGCCTGAGTCCCTGGAACTGGTGAGTCATATATCCTTTGCCTCTTTTCTACCAACTCTACATGTTCTTAAAAATAAGAAATGGTCAATGAGTATAGCCATTAATATTCTTCAGTGGAAATTCTCAATGATTAATAAAGAACACTGTCCAGGAAGAAGGGATAAATAAAGGATAAGCAGTTAGATTAAGTTCAGAAGTTCTCCCAGAGCTACAATTCTGTGTTTAAAATTTTAAAGTTTTGTTATACTCCCTATGCTAGTAAATATGTTAGCAACTTCTTTAAAAATATTTGAGAGAGAGAGAGAAATGTGAAAAGATATAACAAATATTTTTTATAGAGCATCCTAGGGCTTTCCCACTTTCCCACTTTGTAAATAGAAGAGACAAAGTATACTCACCTCCAAAGTCACAGCTCTTAGGAGCTCTGGATTAGAATTACACAATGCTCCCACAAGCACCCCTCCAGCACTGAAAGCAGTCAAGGCTGTTAGACTTGGCTGAGAAAAGCCTTGGCCATGAAGCGTCTTAATGCAAGCCTCTAAGTCAGCAAGGCCATTGAGTTTTTTAGTTAGACGGCCATCAGCGTGCCACTGGAGGCCTAACTCACCACCACCCCTGAAATTAAAGGGCAAAAAAAATTTTTAGTGGGAAAAAAATATTAATGATATATTTCAGGGTCAGCAAACAATAGCCGGTGGGCAACAACTACCTGGAGGCCTTTTTTTTTTTTTTTTTTTTTTAATGGCGTTAGAGCTAAGAATGGTTTATTTTTAAAGGTTGGGAGAAAAAAAAAACAACAAAAAACAATGAGGAATATACAACAGAGACCACAGGTGGCCTACAAAGCCTGAAATATTTACTATTTAGTTTTTCAGAGAAAGGATTTGTCAATCCCTGATAAGAGACAGTCAAAAATGGGTTCAACAAATATGTTTTTATAAAAAAATAAGTCATTTGTCATTTTCTCTTTTCTGCTCAATCATTCACTCATTCACTCATTCATTCATTCAAAGTAAGCTCTATGCCCAACATGAGGCTTAAACTCATGACCCAAGGATCAATAAACTCAGCATGCTCTAAGCCAGTCAGGTCTCCCTCAACAAATCTGTTTTGAGTTGCTGCTTCTGCTTCTCAGGTATTGTGCTAAATGCTGGCCTTAAAAATATAAAAAAGCAAAAGGTCCTCAGATGACTGTACACCCAGAGCTGAGAATCATTAGGTTAAATGATACAAGATTACAAATAAACTTTCTTAAAAAAATTGTTTTTAACGTTTACTTATTTTTGAGAGACAGAGCACAAGTGGGGGAGGGGTGGAGAGAGAGGGAGACACAGAATCTGAAGCAGGCTCCAGGCTCTGAGCACAGAGCCCGACACGGGGCTCGAAGCCCACAAACCATGAAATCATGACCTGAGCCAAAGTCAGACACTTAACTGACTGAACCACCCAGGTGCCCCACAAATAAACTTTCTTAAAAAAAAAAAAATCTACACACACACACACACACACACACAAAAATCTCCTGCCTGAAGATCATAATTTTGGGGGGAAAGAAAAGAGCTGCCAAGCATGTGGTTGCTGCTTTCACACAAGTGTACTGCAGGTTATCACAGAAACAGTAGAAAGAACATCCACTTATTAGGTTAGGGGTATATACTTCTTAAAACATGCTTAAGAAGGAGAGGATACCTAATCCGAGTCTTGGAGGAAGAATATGAGAATATGAAAATATGAGACGCACAAAGAAAGGGAAAACATCAAGACACAGCATGTGCAAAGGCAGAGAGGAGAAAGTGTCATCTGAAAGGATGTAACAGGGCTGGAGTGCAGGGTGTGTCTGGGCAGTAATGAAAGATCTCACTACAGAGATAAGCCAGATCATTAGGACGTTAAATACTATAAGTAAGGAGTTTGGACTTTATTTTGGAGATAGGGAGATGGAGAAGGATTTTAAGCAGAAACATAAAATATTATTTGTGTCTTGAAAACAGCTCAAATAAAATGAAGTCAGAGTACACAGACTGGTACATGAATTCTAAAAATCTGGTGCAACCACAAAGGAAACAATCAACAAAACTAAAAGGCAACTGATGGAATGGGATACTTGCAAATGACATATCGGATAAAGGGCTAGTATCCAAAACCTATGAAGAACTCACAAAACTCCACACCTGAAAAGCAAATAAGCCAGTGAAGAATTGGGCAGAAGACATGGATAGATACTTTTCTAAAGAAAACATCCAGATGGCCAACAGGCACATGAAAACATGCTCAACGTCATTCCTCATCAGGGAAATACAAATCAAAACCACACCGAGATACCACCTCACGCCAGTCAGAGTGGCTAAAATGAACAAATCAGGAGACTATAGATGCTGGCGAGGATGTGGAGAAACGGGAACCCTCTTGCACGGTTGGTGGGAATGCAAGCTGGTGCAGCTGCTCTGGAAAACAGGGTGGAGGTTCCTCAAAAAATTAAAAATAGATCTATCCTATGACCCAGCAATAGCACTGCTAGGAATTTACCCAAGGGATATAGGAGTGCTGAGGGGCATAGGGGCACTTGTACCCCAATGTTTACAGCAGCACTTTCAACAATAGCCAAATTATGGAAACAGCCTAAATGTCTATCAACTGACAAAGAAAGAAGATAATGGTTTATATATATACAATGGAATACTATTTGGCAATGAGAAAGAATGAAATCTGGCCATTTGTTGCAACATGGATGGAACTGGAGAGTATTATGCTAAGTGGAAAAAAAAGTCAGGCAGAGAAAGACAGATACCATATGTTTTCACTGATATGTGGATCCTGAGAAACTTAACAGAAGACCATGGGGGAGAGGAAGGGGGGAAAAAAGTTACAGAGAGGGAGGGAGGCAAACCATAAGAGACTCTTGGATATTGAGAACAAAGTGAGGGTTGATGGGGGTGGGGGAGAGGGGAAAGGGGTGACGGGCATTGAGGAGGGCACCTTTTGGGATGAGCACTGGGTAAACCAATTTGACAATAAATTATATATATATAAAAAAAAAGAATAGCTCATTCATAGACTTAATTTCAAAATGTGCTAAATACTTGCTATTCTAAAGTGATCATCAAAGCTGTCGCTTGTTTTACTGTTATTTACCATATACCTACTGCTTTGCTTTCACGTCTCATTTTTGCCCAAAGTAAAGAGAGGTCTCAATAGAATTAAAAAAAAAAAAAAAAAAATCTGGTGCAAGATCCTAAAAATCTACCCTTTTGCTTTCTGGATCAGCTAGTCTGTTAAATCAGCTTCTATCAGCACATGTTTAGGAATACATAAATTCAATAACACAAATGAGAAAATAAACTTTCCTCCCTGATATAGCATTGTTCTGGACATCTGTCACAACACTCATGTGCCAGGTAAAATGTGTTGACTCACCGAACGTGGCAATATGCTAATATCCATCCATCATCCACCAACACCCGTCTTTCAGGTCTGAAATTCATTTTTAAGTCCATTCCATAAGCTCCATATACATGTACCAGGAGAGGTTTCTTCTGCAAGTCCTCAGAATCCGTTTTGTGGAAAATAGTCATTGGCACTGATTTTCCATCCTGGAAATGAAGAGTTACTACGCAATGTAAATAAAAGTTTTTTAAAACAGTTTATCCCTAATTTTATGCATTGCTTACTGATGTTGAATACAAACTTCATTTAATTGAGACAACGGAGGGGCTCCTGGCTGGCTCACTCGGTGGAGCATGTGACTCTTAAAGAGTTGTGAGTTCAATCCTCACGTTGGGTATAGAAATTACTTAAAAAAAAAAAAAAAAAAAAAGGACAACAGAGTTATGGTTAAGGTCTTTAAAAATACATCATGGTTCATCCCCACTTTTAGCTATTCTGCTGACCCATAATACTAACTAGAAAAGAGCAGCAAAACTCAGGCTTGAAAACATTTTATGAAATGCAGCTTTCCAAGACAGTTAAGTGATTTTGAAGAGTTCTTTACTACCTACTATTACTGTAATTTTTTTCTTTCAAGATTAAGTCAAAATATAGCTACCAAAATTAGACGTACTAGCATAATTTCCCCACACCTATGGCTAGATACTGACATTTCACATCTTTGCGTATTTACAAATAGGCTGACTAAAGAAGTTTTAACTGCTCAATTTTCTGTCCTCTATAGGCAGAATCCTCAACCATTAAGCGCCAGAATTTCACTTAGTTTCACTGTTCTTTCCACTTAGGATATGATAACTACAACATTTTGATGGATTGGTATATGGTATAGTTACACATTTCTAAAGCAAAACAAAGCCTAAAAATATATTTTTTTTTCTTTTCTTTTTGAGTATAAGAGGGGGAGGGGCAGAGAGAGAGACGGGAACAGGATCTGAAGCCAGCTCTGCGCTGGGAGTGGGGGACTTGATATGGGGCTTGAACTAACGAACCGTGAGATCATTACCTAACCTGAATTCGGATACTCAACCGACTGCGCCCCTGTAAACATATTCTGTTGACAAAAAAACCAAACACAAAAATCTGGAAAGTGATACAATAAATGGTAAACAATAATTATATCTAAGAGGTACAGCAAATGGGACTGAAAAGTAGTCATCTAAACTTTGTACATTCTGCATTTTTGTATTTATTCTAAGAAATGTGTATTGCTCTTGTATTAAAAAAATACACTTAAAGATTTAAAAGAAAATCAACGAAGAAAAAAATTCATAAAGACAAAAAGGCTGTGTCATAATTCATTGCCAACACATATGAAATTATCTGATGTTTGATAGGTCAAGGTCTGAAAATTCCTTAAATCCAAAGGCCACAGTTTATTAATTTGTTCCCCACTTGCACAAATTTTCTTTTATACTTTTCACTCTGCCCTCAGTCTTACCTCTTTTACTCTACACTTTGGCTATATTGTCCTCCTTTACTTAAAAAAAAATTTATTTAAGTAATCTCTACACCCAACATGTGGCTTGAGCTCACAACCCTGAGATCAAAAGTTGCATCCTCTTGCAACTGAGTCAACCAGGCACCCCTTCCTTTCTACTTCTTGAAAGCACCATTTCTCCCTCAATTCAGGCCTCTACACAAATGTATTCCTCCTGCCCCTTTTCTAGTTAGATTCTTAATCATCCTTGAGGTTTTACCTGAGACATCACTTTCTCAGAAGCCTTCAGTGATCCCTCCAGCCTAGGTAAGGTCCCTGTGCCATGTTTCCACTGTACTCAACACGGCGTCCTTTGCAGCAGTCAGTACATTAGCACTTACTCCTTCAACATCAATCATCTTCCCTACTAGATTCAAGCACTCTAGTCAACTGCTTACCACCTTCACAATTTTTTGCCATTACCTAGAAACCAACTTTGACAATTTCTTGAAGTCAACTTTCAAAATTCAAATTCAAAATTCAAATGTTAACAAGCCCTGATGAAATCAATGACTTGACATGCTAGCTATAAATTTTCTAAGCCATGTTAAAATAAATACGGGAGTATTAAAAAAAAAAAAAAATCCATGGATCCCTTAAGCTCATTTGGGTCTTACTGTGGTATGTGAGATTCACTTCAGAAACCCATGCTAATGTAACACCAGCAGCAACTGCACAATGCTTGACAAGTAGTATGAATGCAGTAGATGGGGGCTCAGAGTTGGGATTACAAAGACTTACCTTGCTTTTGGCTTCTAGACGTAAAACACGACTAGTCTTTGTGATTGGGTCTTCGTGCCCAGTTTCCTCAAACAGTTTGCCTTCTGCAAATTTGTATGTGTAGTATTTTGGGGGACGTATTGGAGAGCAAAGCTGGAAGGGGCAGTTCTTTGGGTCTGAATTTGTATCCATTATGAATCCACAGGCCCAAGGAGGAAGCTAAAGAAATAAAAGTTATTTTTACTCTTTATCTACACACTAAGTATCATTAATTAAATTTGAGTCAGCTACAAACAAGATGATGCGGACATCACGTTTACTTTTATCCATTATAAGTAATTCCTCATTTAACTATTATTTCAGCACAACAGAATATATTTCAAGTAACAAATGAACAGGACTCCACATTAATGACCAATAAAATAAGGAAAAATTATAGGAAAATGGTTTATCATGACTCTGGATTTATACAGAATCTCCTTTAATAAAGCCATTTATTTTGCGTATAAACTTGGGAAGTGAATAGTAAAATGGTTACGAATAAGAGCAAATCAAATAATAATTCCAGAACCCGGCAACATCTCCAGATCTCCGTTCTCAGAGAACATGAAATCTCGCTCAGGTGTTTTTTTAATGATTTACCCACCAGCCCTTCCCCTGTGGCCTAGACAGCCACAGTGGTGACAGTTATCATGCCAGGGCTACAAACTCACTCAGCAGCACTAAAGCATTTACAATTTGTTTCTAACTTCAGCCCCCAGGCTAACTGTTGTGCAGAACAAAACCTTTCCTGGCACATACACTCTGAGAAACTCACAGCTATTATGATTAGGATTCTTCACTTTAAGAAAAAAGGAAAGGAATCAAAATTTATTCTCTCAGAGCAGCAGGGTCCAGTTTCAAGCCTGCCACTAACATCCCTCTTACACCTCTCAAAGAATTGTGGTAAGCCGGCTGGCAGAATATAAGAAATGGTACCGAGAGTCAGAACATTAAAAGAAAATTGCCTTTCCTTTCCCGAGTAATTGTAGAAAGAAAATCAGAGGTCTTGGCACAGCAATGTCACGGGTTGGCATTATTCAAAAAGGGTAGGTGGGGGCTGTGTGCATAAAGAGTGCATCATCTGACCTGTAGAAACTACAGCCAGAGTTTATGTTCACAGAGCATATGTCTTACTATTAGTCCAAAGAATCTATCTTCCTGAAACACTCCAAGGATATATATTCAAAATATCTCTCAAAGAGAGTTCCTAATTTACTGTCCTCAGACTGAGAATTATGTTCAAGGATAATCTGTCTACTTAAGTGAAAGCCATAAAACGGAAAGAAGCATGTGGCACAACAAAGTTGTGAAGTCTGGAAGCATAAATGGGAGTAAATGGAGACCTTGCTGGGAAAAACCACCACCGCTTCTCACTACTCATGCTGTAACCAGGTCTTAGAAAGAGGGTACATGATGCCTAAGTCCACAGAGGCACAAATTTTTCTGTCCTTTGGTGAAACTTTAAAAGAGTTTCCATGTGCCCCATGTGGTAAGTGGTCATAGTTTCAAACCAAGTGGTTCCAATAAATAACTCTTTTGGGTGTATTTCTTAAAGTACTGGGACCAAGGGTAAAGTTTTACCATAACAAAAACTGTTCTAGTTTGTCTAGTTCTAGTTGTCCAGAAATAAATGTTAACCATCTCAAGGATATCTTAAACCGCATTTCCTATTGAGAAACCTGCAGTACTATCTGGGTATGTTAATGGACAGCACCCAAGAATAATGATAAATTGGCTAGGTGATCTGCAGATATTTCTTTGATACACGAAAGAAACAGGTTCAGCGCTAGCATCCTACCAGCAATCGTAGTCATCTATCTCACTGAAAGAAAACTGGCCCAAGTGTGCAAATGCCTCCATGTGAACTGATAGTAGTACAAAGCAAAAAATCTCCCCAAGATTTGCTTAAATTAAGTATCATAACCAATTAAATTATCATAGCTTCTTTTTGCGAAAAAAAATTACCAGGAAAAACTGCTAATATGATGACCAAAGATAGGAGGCAAATATATTAAGGATTTTACATTTCTGTTGCCCAGATGGAGTTTAAAAAGATCTTTTAATGAAGTGCCTACTAGGCGGAGATGTTACATACAAGAATATTTTATAATATAGTCTGACTTAAAGATTTTGTCCTTTATGTATGCCATTGTCCCTGCATATTAATCAGTATTATCCAGTTCATGAAAGGCTCTGATCTATAAAATTTTCTTTAAGTAGAACCTAATATATAATGTAGTATTGATTCTATGTGTTGATGACTCAAAACACTGTAACAAAGCCCAAAAGGGTCAGGGAATAAAGAGAGGATATAGAATAAATTACAGATATGATGTTCCACTGAAGACATTCCTGGAAGCATCAGGCCCTGGAGAACAGAAGACATTATACTGCAGGACACTACAGGACCTCTTCTTCATAAAGCCATTACCCTCAAGAGCAAGAGACGTAGTTGACTTTCCTCACACAGAAATAGGCATAGAAACTTAGACAAAATGAGAAGACACGCTTTGTCTCAAATGAACAAAAAGCCAGAGATTTAAGTGAAACATAGAAGTAATATGCCTGATGAAGAATTTAAAGCAATGATCGTAAGGATACTCGCCAGACTTGAGAAAAGAATGGCGGACATCGGTAAAAACTATTAGCACAGATAAGGAATAATATACCAGAGATAAAGGGTTCAATAAACAAAATGAGAAACGTGCTTGATACAATGAATAGCAGGCTGGAAGCAGAGGAACGAATTAATTACCTAGAAGACAGAGTAATGGAAAGTAATCAAGCTGAACAAAAGAGAGAAAAAAGAATTATGGAAAATGAGAATGGACTTAGGGAACTCAGTGACTCCATCAAACATAATAACAGTTGTATTCTAGGAGTCCCATAAGAAGATAAAGAAAAGGGGGCAGAGAATTTGAGAAATAATAGATGAAAACTTACCTAATCTGGAGAAGGAAAGAGAAAGAAATCCAGATCCAGGATGCACAGAGAACCACCACCCCCTCCCCGGATAAAAATCAACAAAAGCAGATCCATAGCAAGGCATATTGTAATTAAAATGGCAGAATATAGTGATAAAGAAAAAATATTAAAAGTAGCAAGTCAAGGGGTGCCTGGGTGGTTCAGTCAGTTAAGCGTATGACTTCAGCTCAGGTCATCATCTCATGGTTTGTGGGTTCAAGCTGCACATCAGGCTCTGTGCTGACAGCACAGAGCTTGGAGCCTGCTTTGGATTCTGTGTCTCCCTCTCTCTCTCCTCGTTCCCCACTTGCACTCTGTCTCTCTCTCAAAAATAAACAAACATTAAAAATAAATGAATGAATGAATGTAGCCAAGACAAAAGAAGACAGTTATATACAGAGGAAACCCCATAAGGCTATCAGTGGTTTTCTCAGCGCAACTTTCCAAGCCAGAAAGGAGTGGCATGATGTATTCAAAATGCTGAATAGGAAAAACTTGTATCCAAGAATACTATATCCAGGAAGGCTATCACTCAGTATAGAAGGAGATACAAAGAGTTTCCCAAATAAAAACTAAAAGAGTTCATGACCATAAAACCAGCCCTGCAAGAAATATTAAAGGGGATTCTGAGTGAAAAGGAAAGACCAAAAAAAGATAGTATGAAGCTAGGAAACACAAAACCAGTAAAAATAAATATTTCTGTAAAGAATCAGTCAAGTAACTCACAAAATAAAACAATGTAGAACATGGCACCATATATCTAAAACTTGGGGAGGGGAGGAGTAAAGAACTGGTTCAAACTTAAACGACAATCAAATTAATATAGACTTCTGCTATAAGCAGAAGAGGCTATATAAAAAACTAATGGTAACCACAAATCAAAAACTACTAATAAATATGCAAAGAATAAAGAAGAAAGAAATCCAAATATATCACTAAAGAAAACCAGCAAACCCTGAAAGAGAAGAAAGGATCAGAGAAAAACTTCGGAAATAACTACAAAACAAGTAAAAATGGCAATAAATACATATCTATCAACAATTACTTTAAAACTAGATGGACTAAATGCTCTAATCAAAAGACACAGGGTGACAGAATGAATAAAAACCAGGACCCATCCATATGCTACCTACAGGAAACTCATTTTAGATCTAAAAACACCTGCAGATTGAAAGTGAGGGAATGGAGAAACACTGATCATGCAAATGGATGTCAAAGAAAAGCTGGAGTAGCAATACTGGTATCAGACAAAATAGATTTTAAAACAAAGATTGTAACAAGAGACAAAGAGGGACACCATACAATCATAAAGGGAACAATATGGGAAGATATAATAATTATAAAATGTATGCATCCAACACAGGGGCACCCAAATACATAAAACAGTTAGTAAGAAACATAAAGGAACTAACTGGTAATAATTAACAACAGTAGGGCACTTTCACACCCCACTTACATCAATAGATCAACTAAACAGAAAATCAACAAGGAAACAATGGCTTTGAATGATGCACTGGATTAGATGGATTTAACAGATCTATTCAGAACATTTCATCCTAAAACAGAATACACATTTTTTTCAAGTGCACATGGAACATTCTCCAGAACAGATCACTTATTAGGCTACAAAACAAGCCTCAACAAATTTTAAAAGATCAAAGTCATACCATGCATCTTTTCTGACTGTAACACTATGAAACTAAAAGAAAAAAATCTGTAAGAAAAAAATCTGGAAAGACTACAAATACATGGAGGTTAAATAACATGCTCCTAAACAATGAATGGGTCAACCAGGAAATAAAAGAAATAAAAAAAGTACATGGCAACAAATGAAAATGAAAACACAATGGTTCAAAACCTTTGGGATGCAGCAAAAGTGGTTCTAAGAGGGAAATTTACAGCAATATAGGCCAACTGTAAGAAGCAAGAAATATCTCAAATAAACAACCTAACCTTACACCTAAAGGAGCTAGAAAAAGAACAAACAAAACCTAACTACCAGCAGAAGGAAGGAAATAATAAAGATTAGAGCAGAAATAAGTGATACAGAAACCAAACAACTACAATAGAACAGATCAATGAAACAAGGAGCTGGTTCTTTGGAAAAAAAATCACTAAAGTTGATAAACCTCTAGCCAGACTTCTCAAGAAAAAAAAGAGAAAGGACCCAACTAAATAAAACTACAAATGAGGAGAAATAACAACAAATACCATAGAAACACAAACAATAATAAAATATTATGACAAATTATGCCAAAAAATTGGACAACCTAGAAGAAATGGAAGAATTCCTAGAAATATACAACCTACTGAAACTGCAACAGAAAGAAATAAAAAAATTTGAACAGACTGATAACCAGCTATGAAATTGAATCAGGAATTAAAAAAGCAAACAAAAGGCCAGGAGCAGATAGCTTCACAGATGAATTCCACCAAACATATGAAGAACAGTTAATGCCTATTCTTAAACTATTCCAAAAAAAAAATAGAAAACTTCTAAATTCATTCTATGAGGACAGCATTACTCAGATACCAAAACCACACAAAGACACCATAAAAAGAGACCTACAGGCCAAAATCCCTGATGAACACAGATGCAAAAATCCTCAACAAAATAGTAGCAAACCGAATCCAACAATACATTAAAAACATCATTCACCATGACCAAGTGGGATTTATTCCTGGGTTGCAACAGTGGTTCAATATTCACAAATCAATCAACGTGATACACCACATCAGTAAGAAAAAGGATAAGAACCATATGATCATTTTAGTAGATGCAGAAAAAGCATTTGACAAAGTACAGTGTCCATTTATGATTAAAAAAAAAAAAAAACCTCAACAAAGTAGGTTTAGAAGGAACTTAGCTGTACATAATAAAGGCCCTTTATTAAAAACCCACAGCTAACATCATCCTAAATGGGGAAAAACTGAGAGCCTTTCCTTAAGATCAGGAACAAGATAAGGATGTTCACTCTGACCACTTTTATTCAACAGAGTTCTAGAAGTCCTAGCCACAACAATCAGGTAACAAAAAGAAATAAAAGGCATCCAAATCAGTAAGGAAAAAGTAAAATTTTCACTATTTGCACATGACATGATACTATAAATATAAAACTTGAAAGACTCCACCAAAAAACTGCTGGAACTAGTAAATGAACTCAGTAAAGTTGCAGGATACAAAATCAATCTACAGAAATCTGTTGCATTTGTATACACCAATAATGAAGCAGCAGAAAGAGCAATTTAGAAAACAATCCCATTTACAATTACACCCAAAATAATAAGATACCTAGGAATAAACCTAACTAAAGAGGTAAAACATCTAGACTCTGAAAACTCTAAACTATAACACTGATGAAAGAAATTAGAGATGACACAAATGGAAAGACATTTCATGCTCATGGATCGGAAAAAAATATTGTTGAAATGTCTATACTACCAAAGCAATCTACACATTTAATGCAATCCCTATCAAAATACTAACAGCATTTTTCACAAAACTAGAACAAACAATCCTAAAATTTGTATGGAGCCACAAATGACTCCAAATAGCCAAAGCTATCTTGAAGAAGAAAAGGAAAGCAGGAGGCATCACAGTTCTGGATTTCAAGTTATATCACAAAGCTGTAGTGATCTAAACAGTAGGTACTGGCACAAAAATAGATACATAGATCAACAGAACAGAAAAGAAAAACCAGAAATAAACCCACAACTATATGGTAAATTAATGTTTGACAAAGCAGGAAGTGATATCCAATGGGAAAAAGACAGTCTTTTCAACAAATGGTGCTGGGAAAACATGCAAAAGAATGAAACCGGACCACTTTCTTATACCATATACAAAAACAAATTCAAAATTGATTAAAGACCTAAATGTGAGACGTGAAACCATAGATATTCTAGAAGAGAGCACAGGAGGTAATTTCTCTAAGACTGGCCATAGCAACTTTTTTTTAGACAAGGGAAGGGAAAGAAAAAGCAAAAATAAACCAAAGGAAACAACAAACTAAAAGGCAACCTACAGAATGGGAGATGATATCTGCAAATGATATATCCGATAAAGGGTTAGTATCTAAAATATATAAAGAAAATGGGGAGCCGGGGTGGTTCAGTCAGTCAAGTGTCTGACTCTTGATTTTGGCTTAGGTAGTGATCTTGCAGTTGTGAGACTGACCCCTATGTTGGGCTCTGCTGAGCAAGGAACCTGGTTGGGATTCTCTCTCTCCCCCTCTCTCTGCCCTTCCCTATGCTCAAACTAAATCTCAAAATAAATAAACTTAAAAAAGAAAAAAGGTAATGATTTCAATTATTTGGGATAAAATTTAACCAAACAAGATGCTCAAATGGCATTTCTCTCTCCATTTTGGCTAGGTCCTCAAACTAGGTATAAGTGGTCAACTGGTTTAACAACTCTTTCCATATCAAGTAAAATGGAGGCCTTTCCCATTTCCTTCAGCACCTGTTTTCTAACCAACATGTTTAAAAAAAAATTTTTTTTTAATGTTTATTTATCTTTGACAGAGAGAGACAGAGTATGCGTGGGTGAGGGGCAGGGAGAGAGGGAGACACAGAATCCGAAGCAGGCTCTAGGCTCTGAGCTGTCAGCACAGAGCCCGATGTGGGCCTCCAACTCACAGACCATGAGATCATGACCTGAGCCGAAGTCGGATGCTCAACTGACTGAGCCACCCAGGTGCCCCTAACCTACATGTCAATGCTGCTTTAAAATGGGGTTGTAAGACTGGCATTCACCAATTTTAAGAAGTTCACTTGTGGAGGCAGATTATCTTTTCCGGCAGCCACAGGCAATATCAGCAAGTCAGCCTGCCAGGCAGATGTGCCACCATTCACAGCTGTGCTGCAGTGGAGACCACGGCCACCCCTTACTGAAAGAGACCAAAGGTTTCTTGGTCCCCTCCGCAACCCCCACAGGTAAGAAAACGAACAAAAAGAAGAGGGTATTTCTGCAAAGGCAGAAATATGGTGGGCATGCCTCCTATCCCCACGGGGGGGTGTGGGATGGGAGCAGCAGCAGTGGGTCAGGCTCTAGCCGACAAGTTGGCCTGAGGGATTAGTATACGTAAAGTTGTAGAGATGGATGATATATAGCGATAGGTGGGAAGAGGAACATGACACTGAACTCTACTTCTGAAGTTCATATTTTAAGTAAAACTTTACTAAAAGTGAGGTCCCCCAAGTAATTTTAAAATAAACCCCCTAAACATGAAAAGACCCACTATGCCAAGTTTCATTGAAATTGAATTCCACTCAAGAAACAGTATGTTGCTATCACTCAAAATGTGATGTTCTGTTATACTGAACTGGATGTAGAATTAAACTTACCTTCAGAGACCGAACCGAGTCATCAGCCAGACCAATCACATTAACGTAAAGTAGATTGCTGTGCTTCAGGAATAGAACGCAGTGGTCCTTAAACATGTCCAAGTCTACAACTTTGGTATTTCTCTTCATTGTGAAAAATAAATCCCAATTCATAATGGCAGGGGTATCAGCTGCTGTTCTCATGAGCTGTGTGGAACAAAGTCAGAAGAGATCCAGGTAACAAAATGTGATAACCACAGCATCCAGAAGAGCCAAAGAACACATCAGGGCTGCAGTGTGACCATCACCGTGTGAAGGAGCCTGCTGTGTGGTGAGATAGCATGGCCTACCGCTTAGCTCACAACAAACCAATGGATGTTCGAGTGAAGGCATTTGCTAGCCAGCTAACTGTGGATGCACTAAGGAGACTGGCTGGGACCAGGAGAACTGCCTAGCTGAGATCAATACCAAATTGCTAAGTTATAAGGTCATGAATTTATAAAAGTCTGTTCTTTTAAATCATTAAGTTTGGCTTTCATAAATGATATAATCAGGATAAAGTAGGTTTCATGTGCTAATCTTTTTAGGCATAATTACAAAGTGTAGAGACATTATATCTAAGGGAAGAGAAACGGGATTGGTTATGCATGGAAAGGTAGCATCAATTTCTACAGTTTACCAAAAGTCTACGAAAACAGTTAACTCTCAGCGTAAAGAATGTTGTTGATGGAAGTGTGATACTTTTGAACAGACCACATAGGGACAAGGAGAATCCAGGATTACCTTGAATTCTGTAGGCTCGCCAACATTAGTGAGAATGTATAATTCGTCATCTCTGTGTTCAACGTAGTAAAGGACGCCATGTATTCGCTTCTGGATAAGTACTGGTGGGTCCCAAGGGCTTAGGCCATCTATCAACCACACTTCAGAAGTAGTCTTGTTCATAATGTTTATGGTGAGGAAACGACTGTCTTTTGTAAGATAAAGGAAAACAAAATAGCTGCGTGCACACACACACACGCACGCAGAAAGAGACCGAGAGAGAGAGAGAGAGAGAGAGAGAGAGAGAGAGAAATCCAGTAAATTTCAGTGGCATGTTACTTTGTTAATGACAGTATTTCACTGCCTGCTATACATATGTTGATTTATAATGCAGACAGAAAATAGGTCCTTAGTGAACACTGCTTGTAAAATAAAAAAAATAAAAAAAACTATTATTTTTCTCATTTCCCCCACGGAAGTATTCAAAGGAATTTCTTCTCTAACATTTTATTATGAACATTTTCAAAACTACAGAAGTTGAACATGTCAGGTGAATACCCATACACCCACCACTGAAATTCAATTATTACCAATGATTTGCTTATATTTCCTTTATTACATTATTTGCGCATCCATCAATCCATCTTTTTCTAAATGCATTTTCAGGTACACAAAAGGTATCCTCTCTCACTTAATCACGTTAATAGATTATAGGCTTTTTAGTGGGAAGAGGAAATAAATTTCCTAGAGGAGATATGTAATTATAGGAAAGAAGAGGGACACAGAATTTACTTTGTTCTTCCTCTGTATGCTCCCCATCCCCCAGTTTTATAACAAAATAGAAATAACAGAAACCCAAACAGGAAGAAAAATGCTTGCAATCTCAACACATTTTAAAAATTAATGTTAACTGTTTTAATTTTTTCTATTTTTCCTTCTCCTTTATTTGTATTTCATGCATGTGTTTCATTTTTTTAAAGTTTATTTAAATATTTATTTTGTGAGAAAGAGAGAGAGCATGTGCACGACTGGTGGAGGGGCAGAGAGGGGGAGAGACAGAATCCCAAGCAGGCTTCACATGGAGCCCAATGTGGGGCTCGATCTCATGACCGTGAGATCATGACCTGAGCAGAAACCAACAGTCAGATGCTTAACCAACTGAACCACCCAGGCACCTCAATATGTGTTTTTTGTTTGTTTTACTATTTTCTTTAATGTTTATTTATTTTGAGAGAATGTGCACACCAGTGGAGGAGAGGCAGAGAGAAAGAGAAGGGTGAGAATTCTAAGCAGGCTCTGAGCTATCAGTGCAGAGCCTAACAGGGGGCTCAGTCTCACAAACCATGAGACTGAGCTGAAATCAAGAGTTGGATGCTTAATTGACTGAGCCACGCAGACACCCTTGGGTTTCATTTTTAAATTAAAAAACGTCTGACTTTGGCTCAGGTCATAATCTCATGGTTTGTGAGTTTGGGCCCCACATCAGGCTCTCCACTATCTGCAGAGTCCACTTCTGATCCTGCCTCCCTTTCTCCATGCACCTTCCCCGCTCAAGTGTGAGCACATGCTCTCTCAAAAATAAACATTAAAAAAAATTTTAAAAACTTTAAATTACTGAAGTACAGTTGATATATAATGTTATACTAGTTCAGATACACAATATAGTGATCAGGGAACTCTACCCATTACTTAATGTTCATCACAGCAAATGCAGTCATCATCTGTCACCATACAACATTATTACAATATTATTGACTATATTTCCTATGTTGTACTTTTCAGCTCCAGGACTTCTATAAAACACAGATGCAATTTTGGATTCTGCATTTGTGACTTCACATAATATTAGTATTCCCCCCACATTAATTACAATCTTTTATGGTCATTTTAAAAAATGTTTCTGTATTTTGAGAGAGTATGTGCACACGAGTAGGGGAGGGGCAGAGAGAAGGAGAGAATCCCAGACTCCATGCTGTCAGCACAGAGCCTGACGTGAAGCTCGATCTCACGAACCATGAAGACTGGAAATCAAGAGTTGAAATCAAGAGTTGAAAAAACCAAAATTAAGAATTGAACACTTAACTGAATGAACCACCCAGGTGCCCCGTGATCATTATTTTTAATGGCTACCTAATATTCTATTAGGTTGAATTATTATAATTCTTAAAACTTAAGATTTTAATGTTTCATTGTAATAAAGAATATAATAGGCAACGTATTCATGAAGACAGTTCCCCCTTCCTCACCTTTACAATTATTTCCCTATGATAAATACTTACCCATTTCTTAGGAATGGAAATATGAATTTAATGATAAGCAGTATCTTTTTTTAATCTTTTTTTTTTTAATGTTTATTTTTGAGAGGGAGAGACAGAGCACAAGCAGGGGAGGGGCAGAGAGAGAGGGAGACACAGAATTTGAAGCAGGCTCCAGGCTCTGAGATGTCAGCACAAAGCCAGATGTGGGGCTTGAACCCACAACCATGAGATCATGACCTGAACTGAAGTTGGAAGCTTAACCAACTGAGCCACCCAGGTGCCCCTGTTTTGGAAATATTTCAGCCAAGTCGAATGAAGTACTTACCACTGGCATCTAGGTTTTCTGGATAGTTTTATTTTTATCAATTGATTCTTTAAATCTTTTAGGAATGTATGCTGATGTATGAAGTGATGAAAATTATTTTTCTACAGTATTAAAAAATTATACCTGTTTTTCATTGGTCTGTGATGCCTTTTACATAATTTTTTATATATATAAATTTTTGAGTTATCTCTTCTGATCTCTATTATTTGTCTATCGGGTTATATTAACTATTGTAGCTTAATGTGTTTTAATACACGGTTTTAGGACAAATTCCTTACTCTAGTTTGCTATTTTCAACACTATCTTTGCTATTTTCAATATTTTACTTTTATCTATTTATTTTTTTTTTTTTAATTTTTTTTTTTAACGTTTATTTATTTTTGGGACAGAGAGAGACAGAGCATGAACGGGGGAGGGGCAGAGAGAGGGGGAGACACAGAATCGGAAACAGACTCCAGGCTCTGAGCCATCAGCCCAGAGCCTGACGCGGGGCTCAAACCCACGGACCGTGAGATCGTGACCTGGCTGAAGTCGGACGCTTAACCGACTGCGCCACCCAGGCGCCCCTTATCTATTTATTTTTGTTTGATGATGACACAGGTAATCAAAAGATAAATTACTTGGTCAACTACTTGGCAGATATTTGGTTACAGGAAAGTCAGAATACAACTGGTTCTACAGAAACAGGTTTCTTAGAAAGAGAAGACAAGTCATGGTAACCACAGAGCAAAAATGTACAACGGATATACAAAAGAAAAGAGAAGGGACTCAAACCAGAACACTATGGAAAATCATAAATTCACAAAGGAAGATAGTGAGAGAGAAAGGAACACGGGAGCCACAAAATAACCAGAAAACATCAATAAGATGGCATTAATAAGTACTCACCTATGAATAATTACTCTAAATGTAAATGGATTAAACTCTCCAATGAAATGGCACAGAGTGGCTGAATGGATAGAAAGGAAGACCCAACTATATACTGCCTATGAGATTCACTTCAGCTTCAAGGACACATACAGGCTTAAGATGAGGGGATGTAAAAAGAAATTTCATGTAAGTGGAAACCAATCGAGCACAGGAGTAGCTATACTAATATCAAAGAAAATACACTTTAACTCAAAAGTTGTAACAGATAAAGGCAGCCATTATATAATGATAAATGGGTCAGTTAATTAAGAGGATATAACAGTTGTAACTATATACAGACATACCTTGGAGATATGGGTAGGTTCCAGAACCACTGATAAAAGTGAGTCAAATGAATTTTTTGGTTTTCCAGTGCAGATAAAAGTTATGATTACACTATATTGTAAACTGTTAAGTGTGTTACAGCATTATGTCTAAAAACACAATGTACATACCTTAATAAAAAATACTTTATTGCTAAAAAATGCTAACCATTATCTTAACTTTCAGGGAGTTGTAATCACTGATCACAGATCACCATAAACAAATAACAATGAAAAAGTTGGAAATGGTGTGATAATTACCAAAATGTGACAAAGACATGAAGTGAGCAAGTGCTATTGAAAAATGGTGCCAATAGACCTGCTTCAATATGTTAAAAAAATGCAGTCTGCGAAGTGCAATAAAACAAGGTATGCCTGTATGCACTCAACATCAGAGCACCTAAATATATTAAGCAAATACCAACAGATTCGAAGGGAAAAACAGACAACACCACCACAATAATAGTAGGGGTTGTTAATACCTCACTTTCAGCAATGGAGAGATTATTCAGGCAGAAAATCAATAAAAAAAATTGGGTGTGGACTCTATGTATACTTTAGACAAAATGGATGAAACAGACATATGTAGACCATTCCATTCAACAGCAGCTGAATACATTCTTCTCAAGTGCACAAGGAACATTCTTGTGTAGGTAGATCATAGGTTAAGTCATAAGACAAGTATTAGAAAATTTGAGAAGACTGAAATCATACCAAGTATTTTTTCCAATCAAAATAGTAACTATTAAGAAGAAAACTGGAAAATTCACAAATATATGGAAATAATATACCGCTAAATAAGCAATGGGTCAAAAAAATCAAAATCAAAAATATCTTGAAAAAATTAAAGTAGAAATAGAACATACTAAAACTTAAGGGATACATAAAAGTACTTCTACAAGGGAAGTTTATGGGATACGTGTTTACATTAAAAGTATCTCAAATAGGGGTGCCTGGCTGGCTTAGTCGGTAGAGCATGCGACTCTTAATCTCAGGGTCATGAGTTCAAGCCCCACGATGGGTGCATAGCCTACATAAAAAAATAAAAAGGGGCTCCTGGGTGGTTCAGTTAAGCATCTGACTCTTGATTTTGGCTCAGGTCATGATCTCACAGTTTGAGTTTGAGCCCTGAGTTGGACTCTGTGTTGACAGTGTGTGCTTGGGATTCTTTACCTCCTTTTCTTTCTGCCCTTCCCCCACTAACATGTGCACCCATGCACTCTCTCTCAAATAATAAACTTAAAAAAAGAGGAAAAAAAGAACTATCTCAAAAAACGTACATTACACCTCAAAAAATTAGAAAAAGAAAAAATAAGCCTAATGTTAGAAGAAGGAAGGAAATAATAAAGATCAGAGAAAAATAAATTAAGGAGACCAGAAAAACAATAGAGAAGATCAACAAAACTAAGAGCTGCTTTTTGAAAAGATAAAACTGACAAACTTTTAGTGAAATTAAGAAAAAAAAAAAAAGAGGATTCAAAATGGGGAAGGAAAAAGGACGCATTACATCTGATACTGCAGACACACAAAAAAGTATAAAGTTACTATGAAAATTATATGCCAGCAAATTAAATAATCTAGGAGAAATGAGTAAATTCCTAGAAACATATAACCTACGAAGACTGAATCATGAAGAAATAGAAAATCTGAACAGACCAATAGAGTAAGGTAGAGTTGATTACCAATCAGTAATCAACAATTTCTCAGCAAAGAAAAAAGCCCAGGACGAGATGGACTCACTGGTAAAATCTACCAAATATTTGAAGAATTTGCACCAATCCTTTCAAATTCTTCCCAAAAAACTGAAGAGAAGGGAACACTTCTAAACTCATTTTATTAGGCTGGTAGTACCCAATACAAAAGCCAGATAAGGACACTACAAGAAAACTATCCAATATCCACAGTGAATATGATACAAAAATACTCAACAAAATGCTAGCAAACTTAATTCAGCAGGCACATTAAAAAGATTATTCATCATTATCAAGTAGGATTAATCCGAGATATAAAAATGGTTCAACATATGCAAATCAATAAATGTGATACATTAATAGAATGAAAGCTAAAAATCACATGATCATCTTTATAAAAAGCATTTGACAGAGTTCAACATCCATTCATGATACAGACTCTCAACAATTGGATATGAAATGAATGTTACTTAACATTATAAAGGCCATATATGACAAGTCCACAGCTAACATCACATTGAGTGGTGAAAAGCTGGAAGGTTTTCCTCTAAGATCAGTGGATGACCACTCTTACTACTCCTAATCAACATAGTACTGTCAGTCTTGATTTTATATATAGGAAACATTAAATATTCCACCAAAACACTGTTAGAATTAATCAATGAATTCAGTAAAGTTGCAAGATGTAAAATCAACATATGGAAATCAGTTGTTTTGATACACTAACAATGAAATATCTGAAAAACACACAAAACAATCCCATTTAAAACAGCATCAAAACTAAACACAGTACTTAGGAATATATTTAATCAAGGAGGGAAAAAGATGTGTACATTGAAAACTTAAGACTTTGATGAAAGAAATAAAGACAACACAATAAATGAAAAGATACGCCATATTCATGATTTGGAAGAATGACTATCATTAAGATGTCCACACTACCCAAAGCCATCTATACAATGAATGCAATCCTTATCAAAATTCTAATGTCATTTTTTAACAGAAAAACAATTCCAAAATTTGTATAGAGCCACAAATATCTAGAGTAGCCTGAAAAAGAAGAACAAAGCAAAATGCATCACTTTTTGATCTCAAACTGTATCACAAAGCTATAATAATCAGAACAGTATGGTACTGGCATAAAAATAGACATGCATGGGGGCGCCTGGGTGACTTAGTTGGTTAAGCGTCGGACTTCGGCTCAGGTAATGATCTCGAGGTGAGTTCCAGCCCCGCATCAGGCTCTGTGCTGACAGCTCAGAGCCTGAAGCCTGCTTCAGATTCTGTGTCTCCCTGCTTCTCTCTCTGCCCTCCCCTGCTTGTGCTCTGTCTCTCTCTCAAAAATAAACATTAAAAAAAAAAAAAAAAATCCGACATGCAGATCACAGAAACAGAACCGAGAGCACAGAAACAAACCACTGAGTATACGGCCAACTGATATTTGATAAGGGAACCAAGAATACTCAAAAGGGAAAGGAAAATCTCTTCAATAAATTGTGCTGGGAAAATTGGATAATCACATGCTATTGAAATTGCTATGCTAATGAAATTGGACTCCAATATTACTCTACTCACAAAAAATTAACCTGAAATGGATTAAAAGACCTAAACATTAAGACCTGAAGCCATAAAATTCCTAGAAGAAAACATAAGGAAAAAGCTCCCTGACATAGGTCTTGGCAATTATTTTTTATGACACCAGAAGTATAAATAGATAAATAAGTGGGACTGTATCAACCTAAGAAGCTTCTACATAGCAAAAGAAACAATCAACAAAATGAAAAGGCAATCAACGGAGTGGGATAAAGTATTCCCAAACCATTTATCTGATGATGGGTTAACAGCCAAAATATATAAGGAACTCCTACAACTCAAAAGCAAAACAAACAAACAAAAAATCCGATTTAAAAATGGACAGAAGACCTGAACAGACATTTTTCCTAAGACATACAAATGGTCAACAGATACATAAAAAGATGCTCAACGTCACTAATCCTAAGGCAAAGGCAAATAAAAACCATGGTATCACTTCACATCTGTTAGAATGGCTATTATCAAAAAGACAAGTGGTAACAAATGTTAGGATATAGAGAAAAGGAAACCCTTGTGTACTGTTGGTGGGAATGTAAACTAATAATAGCTATTATGGACAAAAAAATGTAGGGTCCTCAAAAAATTAAAAAAGGAACTACTATATGATTCAACGATTCTACTTCTGAGCACATATCTATAGGAAGTGGGATCTGGATCACAAAGGGACATCTGCACTCCCAAGTTCATTGTAGTATGAACAACAGCCAAGATACAGAAACAACATACATGTCCACTGATGAATAAATAAAGAATACACACACACACACTGGAGTATTGTTCAGCCACAAAAAAAGGGAAATCCTGCCATTTGTAAAAACGAGGATGCAACTTGAGGGCATTCTGCTAATAAGTCAGACGGAAAAAGACTAATACTGTATGATATCATTTACGTGTGGAATCTATAAAAGCCAAACTTACAGAAACAGAGTAGTAGAATGGTGGTTGTCAGGGGATGAGAGCTGGGTGAAATGGGGACATAATGGAAAAAGGGTACATACTTTCAGTTACATAAGATGAACAAGCTTTGAGGATCGGGTGCCCAGCATGATGACTATAGTTAACAATATAGTATTAACATACTTGAAAATTGCCTCGACAGTGTATTTTAAATGTTACCACCATACACACAAAAAAGTGGTAATTTGTGAGGTGATTGAGATATTAACTAAGCTTTTGTTATTCATTTTGTAACAGGTATATGTACCAAATCACCACATACATCTTAAACTTAACATGTTATATATATATATGTGTATATATATATATATATATATATATATGTCAACTATATTTTAGTAAAGCTGAAGAAAGTAAATCTTAAAAAAAAAATGCATGTGTGCATTGACAAAAAAAACTCTAGAATGACACCAAATAACTTTCAATTCAGAAAGAGAGAAGACAAGGAATGTAAAGAACTAAGGGCAATCTGTTTTCCCATTCAACTGATATTTATTACAAAATTTTTAATTGTTATTTTAGAAAGAGAGTGTGCAAATGTGGGAGAGGGGCAGAGGGGCAGAGGGAGAAAGAGAGAGAGTCTCAAGCAGACTCCACGCTCAGTGCAGTGCCTGATATGTGGCTTGATCCCATGACTGTGGGATCATGACCTGAGCTGAAATCAAGAGTCAGATGCTCAACTGACTGAGCTACACAGGGGCCCCCAATTGATATATATCTTTTAAACTTAATATATCCTTTACCTCTGATTAGGAAAATAATCATGCATACTTTGAAAAATAAGTTGACATCATACTATATATTCACTTTTTTCACCCAGCGGAGTAATACATTTTTACATTAGTTTTAATTTATAATTCAGCAGCAATATATTTTTTTTCTGAGCACAGGTGACACACAATGCTACGTCAGTTTCAGGTATACAACAAAGTGATTTGACAAGTTTATATGTTATGCTATACTTACCACAAAGCAACACATACTTTAAATTCTGCTATATCCTGCTAAGAATTCAATGGTTAAAAGGTACTCACAGCCATCACTGGTTTAGGGTTTTAGCTTGAAAGACAGAAACTGACCTAAGTGTACCATTTAACTAATAGGCATAGATGAATGGCAACGATACAGGCCTGGTACCCTACTCATCAGTAAAGATGCAAAGATGGAAATGATTCGGTCTTTGTTCATTATCTAGCAATTCTAGGTTGTCTTTATAGAGTTTACATGTAGGAACCATGGTGTAATGCACAAAATCAATTTCAGTCTTAATAATCAAACGTGTCTTTTTTCCCTTATTATTAATTACAATGGTTGCAACCATTACCCTTGCATGGGTAGCAAACTCCAGCTTCTCATTCTGCAGTATTACTGGATACGTAAGTGAGGGGTTTGAAATGATCTGCATTGATTTTTAATTTGCGTAAATATATATAAAGATAGGTATACTCCAAAGTGCGAAAGAAACACAGAAACACAAACTAAACCCAGAAAGACTTTTGGAATCAATATGTCAATGTCATTATCCAAATCCTAAAGCATTACCTAAGTATTACCAAGGATACTGAAACTGAACAAGAAATGGCTTATCGAAGATCAAACAATCTGTGGAAAAAAAATAAAACTAGAACCATCTGCCACATAGAGGAAAAGGGGCCATTCCAGGCTAATTCCATTTCTCCCACAAGAATTTAGGTTCTACTGTGAAGGAGAGCAGTGTCAAGTGCTAGAAGATGCAGGTGTCTGTTTTTTTTTTTTTTTTTTTTTAATGAACTGTATGATTTCAGGTAAATCATTAACTGTCTTTATTTTCAAAAGGCTAATTTCTAAATGAAGTTAAAGGTATACCTCTAAAATTCCCTTTACTTGAAATTTCTAAGATGTCAAGTGTTTGGTGCAGCTTAATATAATCAAGTTACCCTGAGACGGCTTCCCTGGGTTCTTTGGGGTTTGAACCCCTGGTCTTCAATGACAAGGCCTGTTTCAGTAACCTCCCAGGCTTTCCTAATTTAGCCCTGTTCTGGCTGCTAGTGACAGAACCACACTGTGCGTTGTATAAGTGAATAGCATCTGTGCCAGTTGTGTTTTTGCTGGTTGTGAGGGAGGTGCTGTTTTTCAGTGACTTGAAAAGCAGGTCTCTTAATTTGGTTCAGATCTTTTCCTTTAGAATCTATATAATTCTGTTCTTCCCAGAATTTGTGAATTAAATGGTTCTGGAAGTATTTGAAAATGGAAGAATTAGGGATGTCTGGGCGTCTCAGTTGGTTAAGCATCTGACTTTGGCTCAGGTCACGATCCTACGGTTTGTGAGTTTGAGCCCTGCATTGGGCTCTGTGCTGACAGCTCAGAGCCTGGAGCCTGTTTCGGATTCTGTGTTTCCCTCCCTTTCTGCCCCTCCTGTCCTTGCGTGCTCTCTCTCAAAAATAAACAAACATTAAAAAAAAATAAAAATAAAATGGAAGAATAAATATTCAAAACGTATCGATCTTTAAGAATAGCAGAAAGGCATTTTCCTTGAACATGACTTTCAGAGGCTCTCTAGCATCGAAATAGAAAACTACCTTTGAACAACCAAATTTACCAAAGCACTGCAAACAAAGCAGATGAAGAACCTGGTTGGTAAGGGTTCTTTTTAGGCACATTTATAACAGCACATCTTTAAAATTTAGGTACCCATGGGGCACCTGGGTGGCTTGGTTGGGCATCCGACTTTGGCTCAGGTCATATTCTCACAGTTTGTGAGTTGGGAGCCCTGCATCAGGCTCTGTGCTGACAGCTCAGAGCCTGGAGCCTGCTTTAGATTCTGTGTCACCCTCTCTCTCTGCCTCTCCCCGCTCATGCTCTGTCTCTGTCTCCCTCTCAAAAATAAATAGACATTTAAAAAAATTAAGGAAAGGGGCGCCTGGGTGGCTCAGTCGGTTAAGCGTCCGACTTCAGCTCAGGTCACGATCTCGTGGTCCTTGAGTTCGAGCCCCGCGTCGGGTTCTGGGCTGATGGCTCAGAGCCTGGAGCCTCCTTCTGATTCTGTGTCTCCCTCTCTCTCTGCCCCTCCCCCGTTCATGCTCTGTCTCTCTCTGTCTCAAAAATAAATAAACGTTAAAAAAAAAAAATTAAAAAAAAAATTAAGGAAAAAAAAATCAGGTCCCCAAAACTGGGCCAAGAGGGGCAGGTAAATACATGCTTTGGTGAACTTTACTTATGAGAACAGAAAACTGAAACCTGAGGATCAGAGCAAACATAGTAAAAAAGCAGCTCTGTGTTTTAGAAGTTCTTTGAAGACCTTTACTCCATTTCTCTTCAGGTATTCTGCTTTTCCCTTTTGGTCTTCCCCTCTGGATTTGGGCATTATAAACTGTCAAGAATCTACAAACTAGTTTGTATTGTAGATCAGGGTTCTGAGTGTCAAATTAGGCTTAACCATAATTGGTTAGTTCCTTACGGGGCAGAAAAGCATGCTACAAGCCAAATAAGTTTCTACTTAATCTTAGAAATTAGGATGATAACGATATATGGCAAGTGAGTATCTCATTCCAGGGTATAGCTCATTGTGTTAATTTTGAGCTTTATTCACAAGATGGCAAACAGTTTGTAATCACAAGTTATTGATATAATAAATTACTACCTTAAACTGTCATCTCCCCAAAAGATAGCCTTAACAAATGACATATAAAATCACAGGGGCACTTGGGTGGCTCTGTCGGTTAAACATCTCTTGATGTCAGTTCAGGTCATGATCTCACGGTTCATGAGATCAAGCCCCATGTGGGACCTGTACTGATACTGCAGAGCCTGCTTGGGATTCCCCCTCTTCCTTTCTCGGCCCCTTCTCCCACTCGTGCTCTCTTTCTAACTAAACTAAAAATCAAACAAACAAACAAAAATAACAAAGAAGAAAATAGAATACTTCTATCAGACAAACTAGACTTTAAATTAAAGGCTGTAACAAGAGATGAAGAAGGGCATTATATAATAACTACAGGGTCTCTCCATCAGGAAGAACTAACAATTATGAATGTGTATGCACTGAATTCGGAAGCACCCAAATATATAAAACAATTAATCACAAGCATAAGCAATCTTATTGATAAGAATGTGGTAATTGCAGAGGATTTTAATACTCCACTTACAGCAATGGACAGATGCTCTAGACACAGAATCAATAAAGAAACAATGGCTCTGAACGATACATTGGACCAGATGGACTTGACAGATATATTTAGAACTCTACATCCCAAAGCAGCAGAATATACTTTCTTCTTGAGTGCACATGGGACATTCTCCAAGATAGATCACATACTGCATCACAAAATAGCCCTCAATAAATATAAAAGAACTGAGACCATACCATGCACACTTTCAGATCACAATGCTATGAAACTTGAAATCAACCATAGGAAAAGTCTGGAAAACCTCCAAAAATATGGAGGTTAAGGAACATCCCACTAAAGAATTAATGGGTCAACCAGGCAATTAGAGAAGAAATTAAAAAATATATGGAAACAAATGAAAATGAAATTACAACAATCCAAACCCTTTGGGATGCAGCAAAGGCAGTTCTAAGAGGAAAATACATTGTAATCCAGGCCTATCTCAAGAAACAAGAAAAATCCCAAATATAAAATCTAACAGCACACCTAAAGGAACTAGAAGCAGAACAGCAAAGACACCCCAAACCCAGCAGAAGATGAGAAATAATAAATATCAGAGCAGAAATAATATAGAATCCAAAAAAACAGATCAATGCAACCAAGAGTTGGTTTTTTGAAAAAATAAACAAAATTGACAAACCTCTAGCCATGCTTCTCAAAAAGAAAAGAGAGAGGACCCAAATAGATAAAATCACAAATGAAAATGGATTTATTACAACCAATCCCTCAGAAATACAAGCAATCATCAGGGAATACTATGAAAAATTGTATGCCAACAAACTGGACAACCTGGAAGAAATGGACAAATTCCTAAACACCCACACACTACCAAAACTCAAACGGGGAAATGGAAAATTTCAACAGACCCATAACTAGTGAAGAAATTGAATCAGTTATCAAAAATCTCCCAACAAATAAGAGTCCTGGACCAGATGGCTTCCCTGGGGAGTTCTACCAGACATTTAAAGTGGTTAATACCTATCCTTCTCAAGCTGTTCCAAAAAACAGAAATAGAAGGAAAACTTCCAGACTCATTCTATGAAGCCAGCATTAGTTTGATTCCCAAACCAGACAGAGACCCAGCAAAAAAAAGAGAACTACAGGCCAATATCCCTGATGAATATGGATGCAAAAATTCTCAACAAGATAGTAGCAAATCGAATTCAACAGCATATAAAAAGAATTCTTCACGATGATCAAGTGGGAATCATCCCTGGGATGCAGGGCTGGTTCAATATTCGCAAATCAATCAACGTGATACATCACATTAATAAAAGAACCATAGGATCCTGTCAATAGATGCAGAAAAAGCATCTGACAAAATACAGCATCCTTTCTTAATAAAAACCCTCAAGAAAGTTGGGATAGAAGGAACATACTTAAACATCACAAAAGCCATTTATGAAAAGCCCACAGCTAACATCATCCTCCACGGGGAAAAACTGAGAGCTTTCCCCCTGAGATCAGGAACACGACAGGGATGTCCACTCTCACCACTGTTGCTTAACATGGTGTTGGAAGTCCTACCATCAGCAATCAGACAACAAAATGAAATTAAAAGCATCAAAATTGGCAAAGAAGTCAAACTTTCATTTTTCGCAGACTACATGATACTTTACATGGAAAACCTGACAGACTCCACCAGAAGTCTGCTAGAACTGATACATGAATTCAGCAAAGTCAGAGTACAAAATCAATGTATAGAAATTGGCTGCATTTTTATACACCAATAATGAAGCAACATAAAGACAAATAAAGAAACTGATCCCATTCACAACTGCACCAAGAAGTATAAGATACCTAGGAATAAAGCTAACCAAAGATGTAAAAGATGTATATGCTGAAAACTATAGAAAGCTTATGAAGAAAACTAAAGGAGATACAAAGAAATGGAAAAACGTTCCATACTCATGGATTGGAAGAATAAATATTGTTAAAATGTCAATAGTACCCAAAGCAATCTACACATTCAATGCAATCCTAATTAAAATTGCACCAGCATTCTTCTCAAAGCTAGAATGAACAATTCTAAAATTTGTATGGTATCACAAAAGACCCCAAATAGCTAAAGTAATACTGAAGAAGAAAACCATAGTGGGAGGCATCCCAATCCCAGACCTTAGCCTCTACTACAAAGCTGTAATCATCAAGACAGTATGGTACTGGCACTAAAACAGACACATAGACCAGTGGAATAGAATAGAGAACCCAGAATTGGATCCACAGATGTATGGCCAACTAATCTTTGACAAAGCAGGGAAGAGTATCCAATGGAAAAAAGACGGTCTCTTTAACAAATGGTGCTGGGAAAACTGGACAGAAGAATGAAACTAGACCATTTTCTTACAGCATACACAAAAATAAACTCAAAATGGATGAAGGACCTGAATATGAGACAGAAAACTATCAAAACCCTAGAAGAGAAAGCAGGAAAAAAACCTCTTTGACCTCAGCTGCAGCAGTTTCTTACTCGACACATCTCCAAAGGCAAGGGAATTAAAAGGAGAAATGAACTACTGGGACCTCATCAAGATAAAAAGCTTCTGTACTGCAAAGGAAACAATCAACAAAACTAAAAGGCAACCGACAGAATGGGAAAAGATATTTGCAAATGACATATTGGATAAAGGGCTAGTATCCAAAACCTATGAAGAACTCACCAAACTCCACACCTGAAAAACAAATAAGCCAGTGAAGACATGGGCAGAAGACATGAATAAACACTTTTTCAAAGAAGACATCCAGATAGCCAACAGACACATGAAAAGATGCTCAACGTCACTACTCATCAGGGAAATACAAATCAAAACCACACTGAGATACCGCCTCATGCCGGTCAAGGTGGCTAAAATGAACAAACCAGGAAACTACAGATGCTGGAGGATGTGGAGAAACAGGAATCCTCTTGCACGGTTGGTGGGAATGCAAGCTGGTGCAGCTGCTCTGGAAAACTGTGGAGATTCCTCAAAAAATTAAAAATAGATCTACCCTATGTCTCAGCAATCGCACTGCTAGGAATTTACCCAAGGGATACAGTAGTGCTAATGCATAGGGGCACATGTACCCCAATGTTTATAGCAGCACTTTCAACAATAGTCAAATTATGGAAAGAGCCTGTCCATCCACTGACAAATAGATAAAGAAGATGTGGTTTATACACACAATGGAATACTATTTGGCAATGAGAAAGAATGAAATCTGGTTATTTGCAGCATTGTGGATGGAACTGGAAGGTATTATGCTAAGTGAAATAAGTCAGTCAGAGAAAGATAGCATATGCTTTCACTCATTTATGTGGATCTTGAGAAACTTAACAGAAGACCATGGGGGGAGGGAAGAGGGGAAAAAAGTTAGAGAGAGGGAGGGAGGCAAACCATAAGAGACTCTTGGATACTGAGAACAAAGTGAGGGTTGATGGGGGGTGGGGGAGAGGGGGAGAGGTGATGGGCATTAAGGAGGGCACCTGTTGGGATGAGCACTGGGTGTTGTATGGAAACCAATTTGACAATAGTATTATATAAAAAAAGAAAATAATAGTGGAATCATATGAATAGTTCTAGTAATTTCTCATCAAAACAATCATCAACAGAAAAAAAAAAAGCAAGGGCAGCATCACGAGGCCAACAATGTTAGTTCTATGGGCTGGAAAAATGGAATTTCTTCAGATCTCAAATTCTCAATATAAACTGGGGACTGTACAAGATTTTCATTACATCCCTGTCAGTTTTGACATTTCATGAAATGATGGGTTAATTTTGTTTTGAGTATCAATTTCACTGACATAGATTTGGTGTTAAATCTTTTTTTTTTTTTTCTGTTCAGACACTGTCCAAACTGTACCGTTAATTGACATATAAGGTGACAGGACCTGGTGTCAAGCAAAAATCTGTTTCTAATAAGTCATTTGGAAAAGTGTATCTGGGTAAGAATAATGGGATTTTGCCATATAAACTTACTGTCATTTCCTCTCACGCTTGCTGAGTATAAGACATGAGTCCTGGATTACAAGGAGTAAAGAGCATTACTTTTATAGTTTTATGTACGTACGTATGCATGCATGCACGTTTGTTTGTTTTTGAGAGAGACAGGGTGCGAGGGGCAGAGAGAGAGAGAGGGAGACACAGAATCCAAAGCAGGTTCCAGGCTCTGAGCTGTCAGCACAGAGCCTGACGCGGGGCTCGATCTCACGAACTGCAAGATCATGACCTGAGCCAAAGTCAGACACTTAACCGACTAAGTCACTCAGGCGCCCCAAAGAGAATTCGTTTTAAGAAGCAATTATCAAAATACTGGAGAGAGTAAAATTTAAACACCAGTGGACATCGTGGCTCAAAGCAATAGAAGTTAAATGAAAGATCATCTATATAAAATGTAGTGAATTCTGTGCAATTGACACCATGGCATTCTAGTTTATAGAACCATATTCTATGGTTTATAAGAGATCTAGAAACGCAGTATGACAACCCGATTAAAGACTTAACAACTCTCCTCATATGTCACGGTCCCAAAAGAATGTAAGCAACTTAGCATATGCAGTGTACTGGTATATTTGTGTTCACTCTGGAGTTTGAATAGATCCATATTCCAATTTTGAATCGAAACAACTAATAAAAGAATGATTATGCTTATCTTCCCTATTACACCTGGTTCCAGCTGAAATCAACATCTTATGTCAACCAAGAACCGCGCTTTAGATAACTTGGAGATAAACCCTGGAGGAAAAAATTTAATTTCATTGTTCTAGTACCTTGGGTCCTTTTCTGTGTAAAAACGTTCATTACGTTTGTTATCACCAAAAGTTGCTCGATACACATCATGACAGCGAAGGTTCCTCTGGAAGGTGTAGAATAAAACATCTTCCTCTTCTTCATCCTTTACCCATTCTGAAAGAAAATAATTAAAGATTTATAGACATTACATACTACTCGAAGTTGAAAAAAAGGGCACAGAGCATTCAAATTTTGAGTTTCCTCAAAAAAGAGACGCACAAGTTCATCCCTGGAAATGTAAATTGAACACAGGTTTGATCGTGGTCACCAAAATAAGTCAGAGAGCTTTCCAGAAAATAAAATACTGCCACATCAATTCCAAGGTTTCGAGCAGTTCTCAGTCCCAGGTTTCTGAATAAGAGTCGAATGAATGTTTAGTATTTTCAGAGTCACAGCTTACATGGGATGAATTGTTTCCATCTACAACCCCTAACTTTAAGTCTGAAGAAATACCAGATCACTTTCTCTCATGCCTCTTTTCTGTCTGCTTTCAAGCCATACATTTAATGCTGGAGTTTTCTTGCTCTTACCAGAAGCTGTCAATGGAAATTTTCACACGATTACATCATGACTGCCACCTGGCTGACAGTAACTGTAAGACATCATTGTATAATATGGATCTTGATTTTTAAAGAGGTTAAAATGTGCAAAATTGTAAATCTAAGAATCAATTAGACTAAAATTTCATCTTGCCGCAAAAGCACTTAGTCATTAAACAATGGGGAAAATTAAAGTAGAAAATGAAAAAGGAAGATAAACTATGAACATATGTATCACTCAATGATAAAAGGTAAAATTAAAAAATTAAAAAAAAATTTTTCATGTTTACTTATTTTTGAGAGAGAGAGAGAGAGAGAGAGAGAGAGAGAGAGGGTGAGCGAGTGAGCATGAGGGGAGGAGGGGCAGAGAGAAGACACAGAATCTGAAACAGGCTCTAGGCTCTCAGCAGAGAGCCTGACGCGGGGCTCAAACTCAGAATGGTGAGATCATGACCGGAGCTGAAGCTGTACGCTTAACCAACTGAGCTATCCAGGTGCCCCAATAAAAGAGAAAATTTAAAGTTGGTTCTACTAGTAAAAATATGACAAATTCTATTAGTGAGTTAGTTAGCTCAACACCTTCCAAAGTTTCTCGGTAGTGACCTTGGGCAATTTGCTCTAATAGTTGACAAGATAACGTGAAATTAAAAAAATAGATACCTAAAATTAAAGTTCAGTAACATATTAAGATACAACTTATGTGCAAAAATGTATCTGAGTTAATAAATTTGCAAAGAATTATTGATATATCAAAATAAACCGTATAGCCTGGATTCTGGTTGTAGTACTTTAAAAAACATGAACATGAATTTGGATATATAATTAAGGAAGGCAAGGTCTCCTGAATGAGAGACACACAGGAAGCTCTGGGTCCATAGGGATAAAAGGATTAGGCATTCACTTTCTTATTTACTCACATGGACAAGTAAAAACGTTTCAAAAGTGCTGACAATTCTCTTACAGTTGTCATAACACAGAAGACTGTTTTGTTTGGTGGCTTACCAAAACTGGACACATTTGGGAAAGAGGCTTCCATTACAGGCTGATCACTTAGCTTCACAACTATACAGGTAGATGCTTCAGAATCTTCAGTTCTTATCTTAGCAGCTACATATTTTTCATCAGGAGCAACTCTGATACAATCAATGAAGGGCTGGTCTAATTTAAGTTCCTCCAAATTGAATAAAACTTCGTAATTATCATTATCTGCTGCATAAAGACAAGTATGAAAGTGATAACTCCACAAGATGTAGTTAAAAAAATCTTTAGTATTTCAATGTTTTAAATTAGCATTCCCCTTCTAGAAGAGGATACAATCCAGCCTCCTTCAGCTTTGATAACAGCTTTATTTGCATAGAAACTGGCATTTTGTTATTTATTATTGTCCTATGCTATTCAGTGTTATTCCACACATTAGCCTATGTGATATTATTTGATAAATATAGTCTAGTATTTATAGATCATATAGAACCTAAAGGGTTATTATTTCAACAGAATTAATATAGGAGATATTAAAAAAAATGCTGGTTCCCACCTCCATTCTCCCCACCAAAGCTTTTGGATGTACCTGTTAACTATATCTTAAGTAAACCCAGATACTAACTATTTTTTTTTAAATGCAGAAATAATCTAAAAAATTTTTTTTCTATACCTTTAAGAAATTAATACCAAATTTCCTATGAAATACGTGAAATATAAAAAATCAAAGTATGTTAAAAAATAAAAATGGGAAAACTGTGGTGTACCTTCTTCATCTTTGGAACGAACCAAGCAGCAACCTTCTTGATAATAAACAAAACCACCATGCTTCACCTGACAAAAAAGAAACAAACGATTTATTTAATAATTATTTAAACACAATTTAATTGTTTAATGATCTGACCATTTAAAATGAAGAAATGAAATCTTCAGTAGACCTACTGAAGTCTATGGATGAACACATAACAAATACAAAACGGATCACTTTTTACAACACAGTGGTTAAGATATGGTTTTCATACATTCATAATCACTGAAGTTTCTAACATATAAACGTAGGAGGCAACAAAGAGAAGGCGTAACAAAATCTATGTCGGTTCTTATGACTGTATAAATCACTTTAGGTATATTTGGGAGTATCTGACATCCCTATGGTGGGATTCCATTAATCGAGATTGAATGCAGCTTTAAGGTAATCCAAAATAAGGCAGATGAAGAACTGCCCCACAGTTGAGCCCCACATCGGGCTCTGCGCTGACAGCTCAGACCCCGGAGCCTGCTTTGGATTCTGTGTCTCCCTTTCTTTCTGTTCCTCCCCCACTTATACCCTGTCTCGCACTCAAAAAATAAAATAAACATTAAAAAAAGTTTAAAAAAAAAACCCCAAAAAACAAAGTACTTCATTTGCATCTTGACTGGTAATATGAGATGTAGGAAAAAAAAAAAAGTAAGATATCCTACCTCTGCATTGATGATTTCATATTCTTCTTGTGGCTGTGTTTCTAATTTTGTTCTCACTTTTTCAAATGCATCCATGTTTTCTGAAAGTGAGTCTTTGTTTTCTTGTTTAATAGGCAGAAAATCCTGGAAAAAGTTTACTGGTATGATCATAATATTTCAAACTAGAGAAAAAAACCTTTGCTTTTTAGAGCTTGTCCTTACTTACTTTTCATGCAAGTACTACAATGTTAGGTTTAAACCTATGAAATATGTATTTCATCATAAATGATGTTTCTTAACCTCAATAAACGATCCCCTCTTTTTCATTTAAAGATGTAAACAAATAAAATAAGGTGAACACCTGATGGCTATACTATTAATTTACACGTATTTAGTCCTTAAGATGCAGAAGCATTAAGAAGCACTGGAGAATGTTCAGAAATACTGTAAGATTTATACAAAATTAAGCAGGAAAGGACATTTACACATTTAGTAGTCAGGTGTAAGAGAAAAATCTGTTTACTGAGTTTTATAAAGTACTATAATACTTCCTAAAAGGAAGGACAGTTCAAAGGGAGAGGAAGGCATTATCTTTATTAGTAAATGTTCACTATTACTCTATTCACAGCAAGTATTACAGGAAATGTGTCTTACTTTATATCTTTATTAGCTGCAATTTTCTTCTCTTGTGGGGATAAGGAATCTCCTAAATAGAACTGTTTATCAGATCAAAAGGTTAATTAATACTTTAAAAAAGAGCTTCTCTTTAAGTTTAAGGAAAAAAATAGTATGTTCACTGTATACAAGAATAAGAAAAAATAATGGAAAATTAATAAACACGAGCAGAGATACAGATTATAGCTAAAGACGCATTTAGTGTCTTATTGGAAGTATATATGAAAAGCTAATGGCTTTAGGTGACCTCTGGTGAGTATGAAAATGCCGTATGAATTATTAAAATTTGGATAAGGCAGAAACCTCAGTTATCACACAAAAAAGGTTCACTAATTCAAAACTCCACAGGTTTGCTTTGGTTAAGCAAAAAGAATTCTAGCCAAGATTTTCAACGTCAGCTTTCTGCCCAAGACGACAACTGTACAGTGATTTGTGCCAGAGGGGCACTAAGCCTTTGGGAAGGACCTCTAACAGCTGGTAAATATTTATTGCACAAGTGTGTCCATGATACTTTACCAACACTGTAGAGAATGTAAGCTATAAATACAATTTATGTCACAGTTTAAAATCTAAAATTAAACACACGAATAAAACAGAAATATCACCAAAACGAATTACTGGAAAAATGATCATTTTCTACGTTTTTCTTTTGGACTTTTCGAGATGCTTTATGATTTGGATGAGATTCCCATTAGGAACAATTGTTGTTATGGTAGTCTAAGTCATTCAGTCTCTACTTCAATCATACACTTAATATGCTTGAAAAATTCTTTGAAATCAAATACTGGAGGCTCATGTTTATTTTTCATTTATTTTTTAGCATTTACACAAAATCTAGAGCTGATCTTTAGAGTAGTGAGGTGAAATATCTGTATTAGTAATTTCCTATTATCATCTAAAACACAAACCAGGAGATCATTAGAAATCTATCTTCAAACTGTAACTTAGCGATAGGAGCTGTTTTTTCGTCTCCAGATATATTGCTTATTTATTCTGTAATTTCATCGGACCTTCTCAAGTAGAGTAGCTATGAAGTGGAGTTAGGATAGCTATGAGGAGTACCTCTTTCTATCTTGCAGTTTCTAGCACATTCTGCATCTCCTTTTAAATAACCATTCTTCTTTTTCTTAATACCCATTCTTATAGAGCCATGGCCAACACAGGGCTAAAGGCACAGAACTGGGTATACTACCTGTTCTCTTAGTCAATTTTATTCTTGATTAACCTTTTTCTGTGTCAAAAATCCAAATATACCAAGCTTATCTGAACCAAAATAACCCTGAAAGCAGTATGATTTTTAAAAGCCTTAATTTGGAAGAATTCAGAGCTTTGTAAATAATTCCTTAAGAAGAATTACTCCCAGAAAAAACTGAGGTTTTCTACAATATTCATAAAGTATTCCAAGTTGTTCTTGGTTTTAGTTCTGTCCCAACAATACCCATTGGGTGTTTTAAGCTTTCATTTCAATGCCACTTAGCATTATCATTAGGTTACACAGCTAAACCTACCCATTACAGCCAAGTATCTTAATATGTTAATAGTCTACTGGTCTGAAGGGCATATATACTACCTAATGGAGCTGAGGTGAGGATAGCTTTAACTTAAAATTTTAAGGTTACATATACAGTATCAAGAGATATCAAGAGAGACTCCATTAGTGGAAAAAAGCACTCTTTACCTTCCAGGTAGCCTAGTATAAAACCATTTTAACAATGAAACTTATGAAACAGGAGGATGGAATATATGAACTTCATTATGGCAAAAAATGCGTAATTCTAAAGACCAAAAAATCACACAGTAGAAAAATACTGGACAGCTTTTAGTCAAGATGGTACCATTAATAAATGGCTAATTCCGAGTCCAGGGCAAGAGAGTAAAAAGTAGGCTAGTCAGAAAGCAAGGAAATACCCAAAGATTAATGGAGCTGCATTAAAAGGGCCCGTCTGTAGAGGTTCCTACATCTGGGACAATTTGAGCATCAAAAAAATAATGATTAAAACTGATATTACCCTGAAAAATATAAAAATTCAAAGTAAGTTGAAAAACCAAACCAAAACAAAACTCTCCAAACACACTAAAGTGAAAAAAGAGTTCAACAAAAAAGAAAACTCTTCTTTACAAAATAATATCAGCTAATAAATGTAGAAATAATAGAATTAGGAAAATCATTAGCAACCTCAGTGAAACAACTGATCAGGGTAAAGATCATCAACGGTTGTTAAACGTATTAGGTGAAATGATGTTGGGTAACACAGTACTGAAGTAGTACCCTACTGATTACTTAGTAAATGCAAAGGGAATAAGGTCCCTTTATGTATGGAGAACTAGCAATTATTACTGTAACCAAATTATCAAACTTAACATCATTAATAGTAGGAAAGACTGACATTATAGGTCCTGTGAAATGCAGTATGAAGCATTTCAACTTGAGTAGAGAGTAAACCTAAAGGAAGTAGAAGAAACAAAATAAAGTGGTTTCAGTGAAATTGGTAAAGAAACTAGAGAAGATCAACAAAATAAAAAGTGGGTTCTTTTCGGGGCACCTGGGTGGCTCAGTCGGTTGAGTGCCTGACTTTGGCTCAGGTCATGATCTCACAGTTTGCGAGTTGGAGCCCCGCATCAGGCTCTGTGCTGACAGCTCAGAGCCTGGAGCCTGCTTCGGATTCTGTGTCTCCTTCTCTCTCTGCCCCTCCCCAATTTGTGCTTTGTCTCTCTCTCTCTCTTTCTCAAAAATAAAATTTTCAAAAAAAAAAAAGTTGGTTCTTTTCAAAAGAATATTAGAAATGAAAAAGGTGGTATAACTACAGATATAATACAGATTTTAAAAAATCACAATAAAGTTCTTTGTGTGCTTACATTTGAAAACAGATAAATGAATAATTTCCCAGAAAATAAAAGAATTCTAAAAATGGATAAAAAAGGAAGAGCTGTATAAGCCAATAACTATCAAAGAAATTAAGTGGTAATTAAGTATCCTCTTAAAAGAGATACCAAACCCAGTTGCTTTCAAAAGTTGTTTTCTTAAATCTTCAAGGATCTTTTCAAATGCTAAGAAAACAATGTCAACTATTTAAAACTATTCATATTATCAGGCAAATAAAACCTTGACACCAAAACTGGACAATGACGATAAAAGACAATTAAAAATCAATCTTATCATAAAATATAGACTAAAAAACCCAAAAGTATAATGAATTAATGTATTTTTAAAAAGCACAAAACGAAAAATAGTAACATAATAATAAAATCCTATGTGACCAAGTAGGATATATCTTAAGAATAAAAGGATGGTTCAATATTACAAAATCTATTATTGTAATCTAACACAAATAAAAGATAAATCTTAGGGCCATTTCAATTAATGCAGAAAAAAAATAGAAAATAATCAAGGCACTTTAAAAAAACGATAAAACGTTAATTAAGAATGGAGAATTTAGAAAAACTAGGAACTTCTTTGACTTGATAAACAGTCTCTGTTGTTTTACACTGGACCATATGTAATCTGTAATTAACATACCTGAAGTGTATTCATATTAGTACACACCTTATTTAGCATCTGTGAAACACGTCTTAATAATCTTAATTATATTTACTTAAAATATCTAGCTATATTCGCTATTTTGTTATTCAAAAGTGATTGTTAAACGAAGGGAAGTAATCGTTTCCTATGCTCTCTGCCTCCAATTCCTTTCTTCCTTTTCCTTGCCCTTCTCATTCCACTGACTCTCTTGTTAAGGTCACTGATGGCCACAGCACTGCAAAATACAAAGGTTATTCTAGGTATTCATATTACTTAACCTATAAGCATCATGCCACAGTTGATCACTTCCTCCTCCTGAAAACACTTTTCTTCACCTGACTTCCAGAACACCTCATTTTCACTGTTTTCCTATTTCACTGGCCCTTCTCAGTCTCTTTAATGGGTTCCTACTTCCTGGCTTCTTAACATCAGCATGCCCTGGACCATTTCTTCATCTACAGTCTGCACGAATTCCCTTGATGATCTCATCCAGCCTCGTGACCTTAAATGCTATTTATATGCTGAGGACTCCCAAATTTGTATCTCTAGCCTGAACTTTCCCCTGCATAAGCTGAACTTCTATATCCAACGGACTTGTTCAACATTTGCACTTTGGATGACTAATAGGTATGTCAAAAAATGTCCAAAACCTTACTTCCAGTCTCCCCATGTATCCTCTCTCCCAAAAAAGTCTTGTTCTTCAATCACTCCCATCCTGATAAATGACAATTCTGTCCTTCCAGTTGCTCAAGCTTCAAACCAGTCTTTTCTCTTTTGATACAACCAAGTGATCTGCAAATCCTTTCAACTTTTAAGATACATCCAGAATCTGACCACTTCTTACTCTTGTACTGGAACTACTCTGGTGGTACTGTTATCCTCTCTCCTTTGGATTACTGCAAAAGCCTAAATGCTCTCTGCTTCTGCTCCTGTCTTCCATAAGCTATTTTCAACAAAAGAGCTAGCATGAGCCTAAAGTCAGATATCATTTCTTGACTCAAAGCCCTCCAATGGTTTCCCATCTTGCTCAAGAAGAAAAGGGAAAATGCTTGCAATGGTCTACAAAGTCCAAAAGGATCTTGTTTCACTACCTTGCTGACTCCATCTACTACTATATTCCTCCCACACCCACTTACTCTGAGCCACACTAGCCTCTTTGATATTGCTTGAACATGACTGGCTTGCTCCCAACTCTGTTTCTTAGAACCTGCTATGCCCTATGCCCAAACACCTCCTTCAAGCTATTTCTCAAATGTCACCTTCTCAGTTGGGCCTTCCCTGACCAGCCTATTAAATAACAACTCTCCCTATCTCAGTATGGCCTATTCATTCTTTCCCTGTCTTATTTTATGTTTCACTGTACCTATTGCCTCTGACATACTTTATATTTTATTCATATACTTTTTCGCTCTTCTCTCTTCTCTCAACTAGAATGATAAGCTTCATGACAGCAGGGATTTTTGCTTCCTCTGCTCACCGCTATACACCCAATTGCTAGAATGGTGCAGAGTAGGGGTGCAACAAATAATTGCTGAGTAAAATGAAACAAAGCATAAAACATAAAAATTAAAAAACCCATTTAAATAAGACATCATAAGCAAAGTGAAAACACATAGTACGGAAAAGATATAGAAAAGATACTTACAGCACACAAAAGACAAAGGACATGTAAATACCTCTTATGAACCAGTAAGAAAACGAAAACTCATTGGAAAAATGGTTAAGGGATGTGAACATGCGATTCAAGAAGACAAAAGGGGTTAATGAGCACAGAAAAAGTCCTCAACTTTATCACTAATCAGGACACTGAATATTAATGACACACTTGACATACTGATATATTTACCTGTTGGAAGGGGAAAAAAGAAAAGGTCTGATAATATCACGTGTTACTTGAGATACAGACAGAACTCTCATATTCCTGGTTTGTAAGCTGGTTTTATCAATTCAGAAATTAACTTGATAAACATTAGCATGTGAATGTAATCAGGAATTCTTTTATTTATTTTTAAGAGTTTACATATTTTGAGAGACAGAGACAGCATGAGTAGGGAAGAGGCAGAGAGGGAGAGAGTGAGAATCCAAGCAGGCTCAGCACTGGCAGCGCAGAGCCCAACATGGGGTTTGAACTCACAAAACCGTAAGATCATGACCTAAGCAGAAACCAAGAGTCAGATGCTTAACTGACTGAGCCACTCAGGTGCCCTCCCTACAATCAGGAATTATATAATAGTTAATAGCACAATTAAATGAAGTATGGTTTTTATGGCCTAAACTCAGTACCTATATATGGATAACTCTTCCCAAATTCCAGACTCAGATATCCAACTGTCTATAGAAATCTCCACTTTAGTGAATTATATCTATTTCTTCTCTGTCCTCACCCTTAAGATCTAAGTAACAGAGTATATACTTGTGACTATAAGTCCATCTGAAACGTAATGATGCCTAGATGTGCTTTGGAATTTAATGATTTTGCAAAGTTAACATGGTGCCTATCCCAGTAAGTGTGTGTGTGGGGGTGGGGGTGGGGGACACTATCTTGTAATGAAACACAAAAGATTTTGGAGCAAAACATCTATTAAGTGGGATAAAAACTATAATAGCTTTGTGTCAGTTTGTGGGGGATGGGGGTAGAATTAAAACAACTTCTGTAAGAGGCTTCTGGATTTTAAAATGCAAACAGAAGAGGGATTAGCAACCTATATTCTCTATTCCTCTACTAAGATGTCCACGATAAAATGTAATCATCCTATAATGAAGAAGTTTGAGTGATTCTAGCTCTTTAATCTTTCCTCAAATCTACTTCTCTCCATTCTCATGGCTATGGCCTTAGGTTAGACTCTCATCTTCATGCATCTGAGTTCCTGGCAAGGCCTCCTACTTCCAATCAATTTTCTGCAGTTCTGTCAGAGTGATTCTTCTAAGATGCAAATCTGACTGCACCTGATTTTCAATGGCTTTCTGTTACTTTTAGGATGTAGTTTAAACTCCTCACAAGATTTACAAAATTGTCTATACATGTTCTGGCCCCTGTTTACTTCTATTGGTTCATTTTTGACCACTTTGGCTACACTACCTGTACAGATGCCCTCTCTAGATTTGAAGCTTTTACACATGCTGCTCCCGCTGCCTGGCAGGACCTTAACTACATCTGAGTCATTTCTTTTTTTGTCTAGCTCAATCCTTTATTTCGGGAGGTAGGTTCAATAATTATATTGCATCCACAGAATGGCATTCTTAAAACTGACGTAGGCCCATATTTATGGGGACAGGCATTCATTTAATACTACTGTCATGCAATGTTTCAGAAACAGGGAAACAATGTTGAACAAGATAGGAATGGACCGAACCCTTTTGAATGTTACATTTTATTTTTTAAGGTTTGAGAGTGAGCAAGCATGCATGTGCAAGCTGGGGAGGGGCAGAGAGAGAATCCCAAGCAGGCTCCACGCTGGGTGTGGATGTGGGGCTCGATCTCATGACCATGAGATCATGACCTGAGCTAGAACTGAGTCTGATGCTTAACTGACTGAGCTACCCAGGTGCCCTATGAATTTTACATTTCAGTTAGGAAGACAAAATAAGAAGGGAAAATGACCGATGAAATAATAATTAGAGTGACAGGAAGAAAACAAAGCTAAAGTAGAAAATAACAAAGCGAAGAAGTTACTTTGATCACCATAATTGGAAATGTACTTTCTTAGGAAGTACCATTTATCAAGACCTAAAATAGGACAAGAAACTAGACATGTAGAAGTGACCTAAAGGGAATGCCACGTACAGGCCCTGAGATGGATGGAAAAGAGCTGTATTCTTTGATCTGGGATATAATCACCACAGCTTTACCAAAGTGGATGGGGAGCAAAGTGACATGAAATAAGACAGTGTAAAATGCTACGGGCCCTTGGGGGACATGATTAGAAAACTGGATTTTATCTTTATGTAGTAAGAAATTCTGGAAGGATTTTAAGTTGGGTACGGACATCATTTAATTTCTATTTTAAGATCATTTTTCCAGTTGTACGGAAAATGGGTTGGAAGGGAAGAAGAGGGCAAACAAGGAGCCTGTTTAGGTGGCTTTACTAGCAGTCCAGGTGAAAGATGACTATAAAGGTGATGGTATGGACAGAGAAAAATAGATGCAATATATATATTGGAGGTTGGTGCAGTGTTTCTGAAAGCATGTCAACACGATGGCATATAGGATTTGGGATATGTGGACATTTTATTAGAAAGAATATAACTAGCACATCAATTTGCACATCATTTACTAAATTTATTCCTTGGAATAAGAGAAGTTGATGAAGCTAAAATAATTAAGTAAACAATAGCCTTGGTACTATTGAGATATGGCAAAAATCATGAAGCCTGTTTGGGATACAGTATTAAGTGAAGGGATGGCAGGTAAAGGAACGGGAAGAATAAAAACTTCTGTGTTTCCAGTTGTGAACAACTGAGTATACAGCAATGAAAAGTAGAACTGGGTTGGGGAAGTTCAACTGTGGAAAGTTTGTTGCAAGATGTTCAACTGGCAAGTGTTAATTAAGTAGGCTGCAAAATACCGTGTAGCAGAGGGGAGTCTGGGATGTATAACTGCTACGATACTTAAATCCATACGAAGGGATAAGATTGCTTGAGAAGAAATTAAAGAGAGAAAAAGGGGCAGGAGGACTAAGCCCTGGGAAACTCCAAAACGTAGACGTCCTATGAAAGAAAAGTTAGAAAAGAAGACTGAAGACAGGTTTGTAAGGGGGGGAAGAAAACCAGGAAAACATGGAGTCAAGAAGCAAACACAAAAGAGTCTTTCAAGAAGAGATGGTCAAGTGTATCAAATTTACTGAGAAAGCCTGTAAGAGGAGGAAAGAGAAAGGTCTACTGGGTTGAAATACGCTCCATCATTGGTGACACTGACTTGAGATTTTATTTTCAACGTTTATTTATTTTTCGGACAGAGAGAGACAGAGCATGAACGGGGGCGGGGCAGAGAGAGAGGGAGACACAGAAACGGAAACAGGCTCCAGGCTCTGAGCCATCAGCCCAGAGCCCGACGCGGGGCTCGAACTCACGGACCGCAAGATCGTGACCTGGCTGAAGTCGGACGCTTAACCGACTGTGCCACCCAGGCGCCCCCTGACTTGAGATTTTAAAGGAGGAATAGGAGCCATACTCCAGCAGGTTAAAGAACAAATGGACTGTGGAGAAAATATGAAGCTGTACCTACAAGGCAATCTCACTCTGTGAATTACTACAAAAAATTGTGAGACTACAATGTTCATTTTCTTTTCTTGCTTTCCGGAGTTTTATTTTTAAATTAAAAAAAAATGTTTATTTATTTTTGAGACAGAGAGAGACAGAGCATGAGTGCGGGCAGGGGCAGAGAGAGGGAGGGAGACACAGAATCCGAAGCAGGCTCCAGGCTCTGAGCTGTCAGCACAGAGCCCGATGCACGGCTTGAGCTCAGGGACTGTGAGATCATGACCTGAGCTAAAGTTACGCTTAACTGACTGAGCCACCCAGGTGTCCCTCCTGAATTTTACTTTAAAATATCACCTTTCTTCTTCTTTCTGATGATGTTTCAAACCCTTTAGTAATTCCTACAAATCACAGGTCAGAAGTGCTAGTGAGGATATCCACTACCAAATTATCTATCTTAGAACTACTGCAGGATTTGCTATAATCTGTATTGTAGAAACAGCCAACATGTTTAGTCAAAGGATTTAGCATGTTCTCTTTTATTTGGTTTTCTTTTTGTATCTTGTTCAGCTCTGCATGATCAAAGATCTTAGGAATTATTCTTGAAGGCAGAGCAGAATGCTGTAGAAGATAAATGTGGTATTTGGTTTGATGTTGGTCTTTGACTATTACTAGCTGCTGTAGGAGTATAATGGACTAAATTCAACTTGCCTTCTGGTACTGTTGAATGGAAAGCTAAGGGGCACCTGGGTGCTTCAGTCAGTTCAGTTAGTTGAGCATTTAACTTTGGCTCAGGTCATGATTTCATGGTTTGTGAGTTCAAGCCCCACATCAGGCTCTCTGCTGTCAGCGCAGTCTGCTTCAGATCCTCTGTCCCTCTCTCTCTGCCCCTCCTCCGCTTGTGCCCTCTCAAAAATTAACGGGGTGGAAAAAAAAAAAAAAAAGGAAAGCTCAGGTACCTGCCAGTAAGAACTTCAGAACTGAATGAATTCAATTAGGTTTAGATCAGTAACAGTTGGTAACCAAGTGTCTCTAGATCCTAAATGCAAGTCTGCTGTGTCAGGCTGGGAATTTCAGAATTATCTGAGAAACTTAAAGAAAAGAAAAGAAGAAAAAAAAAAAAAAAAGGAGGAAGAGGAGGAGAGAAAGACCCCAGCCATAGAGATTTTGATCCAGCAGATGTGGGATGAGATCCAGAAGTCTGTATTTTTAAAAAGCTCCCAGGGACTTCTGATACACAGCTATACTGCAGAATATGGTTGGTACTAAAGAATCCCAAATGTATAGGGGATAATTTGTTGTTAAGGTTAATAAGGAAGAGCTACAGGATCATGAGACTATAGCACCTGGAGGACTTTTAGACTACTATGTTGAAACTCCCTTTCTTTTTCCATTCAGGAAGATTAGAATCCTGGCTAGTTCACAGACACACCTGTCATAGACAGACCCCTTGACTTCTGGCATTTCTATTACATATGCTGCCCCTCTTATTCTTTAGTTAACTTAAACAGGTCTTTGCCTTAAGGTAAATATACATATTTATTTGTAATTTGCCTACAGACACCAACAACTCTTTTTTACTTTATTGTACCTGTAGGAGTGAACAAAGTTGGAACTAAGTAGAAGCTTGCTGAAAGAAGAAAATGTGCATTCTTGTTTACAGGTCTCCTCACAGCCTCCCCAGGTCCCCGGGATCACACAAGACAGGGAGCACAGCTTTCAGATCTTATCACTTCTCAGAGAAGAAAACGGTTGATATATGACACATGAAAGCAGGACCAGTTTTTCAGGTTGAAGAGTTACTAAAAGAGCTACTTTTCTTGCAGTCATTGAGTCAGGTTAAAGTTTCTAGGTGACAGGAATGTAGGAAAGAGAACTGAAAAGTTGCCTCAGGGACAAACGGAGGGAAAAAATAGTCAACCTCCTGTTCAGGGTGTGAGCTCATCTCAGCTGTCACTTCACTGGTAATTCCTGCCTGCTATTTATAAACTAAGACTCAAGAGTACTAGATGACAAAATGTTCTACGCAAAATGTAAACTAAGATGTTCTATAGGTCCAACATTTTTCCAACAGGTAAAATTTAAAAGTTTATCTTTCTTAAGTAGACTAAAGCTGCACACACAGGCACAAAATAATGAAATGAAAGGCATAAAGAATTTGAGTAAAGGAAGATGCAAAATGCTAAACTAAGCCATGATACTATAAAAAAATAATTTGAAAGATTAAGACACAAAGAGTAAAAAAGTCTAGGAACTACAGATAAAAAATTAAAAGCAAAACCAAACAAAAAACTGACAAAAAACCAAAACCCACACAAGAGCCCACAAGTATGAACTAAGAGCAAATGTTAAATAAAATAAAGGAATTGAGCAAAAGAAGATGAAAAAAAATCATTTCTAAAACGAGAAGCCGTTCAAGTGTCCACCGACAGACGAATGGATAATATGGTATATAAATATACAATGGAACATTATTCAGCCATAAAGAGGACAAAATTCTGATATATTCTACAACAGTTACATGAATTATCTAAAACAAGCAAATTCATAGAGACAAAGTAGATTAAAGGTGACCAGGGACTTGGAAAATGAGGCAGTGGGGAGTTATGGTTTCATGGGTACATTTCTTTTGGGAGATGACAGGGATTTGGAAACAGTGGTAATGGTTATACAACGTTGTGATTGTAATTAATGCCACTGAATTATACACTTAAAAGTGGTTAAAATGGCAAATTTTATGTCATATACATTTTACCACAATAAAAAATGAAGTAGCCAAAACAGACTAAAAAGAAAAAAATCAGTATGCAACAAAACAATTTAAACCGGAAATTAAAATATTAAAATAATATGCTGAGTTACTGCAAGAGTATCACCCCCAAATATAATTTAAGGAACCTAAGGAACATAACAAGTATATGGTGGGGGAGGTATGTCAAAGTGGGAGCAGCATAAATAGTTTCATCCCAAATGAGTAGGATGTCCACATAACTTACCATCATAACCAGGACATTTTTGAGAGAACACTATTAATAATTACACAGGGACAAGAGGTGTAGATGGGGCCTGTCCCAGGCAAATTGGAATGTGTGGGAACGCTCCCTACAAGGGCTATCAGATCCTCAAGGTTGTGGTCAGGCCCATAGCTTGGGGTCTGGTGAAAGTACAATAGTCTGAGAACATCTTCCTGAAGGACCCAAGTGGTCAAAAGTCCAAGTCTTTTTTTTTTTTCTTTCTTTCTTTTTGTTTGTGTACAAAGAACACACAATTACATAGAGTTATGGAAGCTTACAAATTTGGGATTCATAAAGCAATTAGTATATTATTGGATTTTTTAAAAAGCTATTATGGTATTCCAGGCATTTCGGGAAGGTGAATTATACTTTGAAATGCACACATAGGCATAAGATTTCCTAAGCTGAACCATTTTTCCTTAATATACATCTTTATATATTACATTACAGCTCTATAAATGCATGTTTTCACACTTATATTGAACTATACACAACTGAGTTTTAACATTATAAAAATCACACTAGAATTACTGAGAAAATTAGTAACTGATGGCCTATCCATTCTTTATTATTAAACTAAAATTTATCTTAATGACCTATAAATAGGTTAACTTAAAAAGTCCATACCTTACATGAGAAGCTCCGACTTGGGATGTTCCTTGCTAACTCTGATATCGTGGGTTTATCCTGCAGACACTTGGTTAGGTGACATTTTTTCAATTTTATTCTATTGTAATAATGATCAGCGAAGTTATAGTGATTCAAGTGCTGTTTCTGCATGCATTTCCCAAGGCGAGGAATACTATACTTCAAAGCCTGGAGAAATAATTTGCTCTTCTGCTGCATGATATCAGAGCCCCTGGTTTATGCTCCCTTTGGGGCTGTCAGCACATGAGTTCACAGTAGTGGGTTCTCAGAATATCTAAGATCCGCAGTTCTTATCCCTCCCCTTCAGGGCCATCCACCCCTCAGGTTATGAATAACTGCAGACAGCTGATAACTCAGGTTAAAAATACCTGAAAACTTGTATAAGTTACAGTTTCATTCAAATGACACCTCTTGGCAGACGTGACTTAAAATGTCTCATTTGTAAAGTCAATCCTATCAGGGTCAAACTACGCAGCACTGATTCTGGTACACATGAGGCAAACTAAAAAACAATAACAAAACAAAACAAAAAACAAAAAAATAAAATAAAAATTTGCAAACAAACACATAGACTTAATGGCGTCTCCGGAACTCTTGAGGGCTTTTTACAAGGCAAAATGGCTTTGGTCTTACATAATTCAGAACATGTCTCCGGTGTGTATATTAGGAAAAAGCCTAATTACTTAATAAAGGTAGGGGAGTGTTGAGTGTTTGCTACGTGCCAGACACTTTTATACACTTTGTCTAATTTAAACTTCATAAGGACCTACCCGATAGAGTAGCTATTGTAATGTTCATTTCACAGGTGAGCCAACTGTGGCTCTGGGCGGTTTTAGCAAAGTGCCTTAGGTCATTTGGACAGTAAGTAGCAGAGCAAAAAGTCCAATCTGGCTGGCTCCAAATGTTAGACGTAACAATGGACTTAACGTTAAAAAGGTGTTGAGCTCTTTAGTTAAAACAGAACAAAGCACATCACTTTAGGATGAACAAATACAATGTGAGGCCGCCTCTGGTTTCTGTTGAAAAGATGGTTCTTATTAAACCATCAAAGGCTCGTATTTAAGAGAGACACCTGGGTTCAGATCCTCGGGCACTCACCACTTGTGCCTCAGTTTCTTCATCTGCAAAACTGAGATGATGACATCATTTACCTTATGGAGTTGTTGTAAGAATAAAATTACAGAACTTATGTTAAGATCTCAATACAGTGCCTGGCATGTAGCGTGCACTCAATAAATGCTTGTTACTATTATTACATAAAAAAATCTAAGTTTCTTGCACACTGTTGAATATCATCATGGGAGTCTTCCACAAAATGCCCCTCGGTATCAAAGATACACTATTGCGTCAGATTTACTACAGATTTGATCCGCTCCGACGATTCCGCCCCCCCCCCCACCCCCCCGTAATCTCTGTGTCGCAGCAAAATAACGGGCGAGTGGGGATAAGAGATCAGCAGCCAACACTAACCACCTTCACCTCCCCGCCCACCAAGGTCCCGTAACAGGGGCCTGTAAGGCCCTAAGTCATTATATCCATGCCAGAAGCCTCAATCCATCCATCTTTCATCCGCAGGGAGAAGACAGTATGCAAAGATAAGGATGGGGGGGGGGGGACGAAGGGGTGTTCCGGGAGGACCTACTCGTTTTCCCTGTGCAACTCTCCACCCCAGGGATAAGACGGCGTGAATGAGAGAAGGTCAGGGGAGGTGGCAGTATGTGCCACGCAAAGAAGGGACGCCAAGCAAAAAGCGACCAGGGGGGCTGACGGGTGTCTGGGTGAAAGGAAGGAGAGGACCCCGCCCCCGCCACGGTATGCCTTCCGTACGTACGCAAGTTGAAGGACAGTTGGCCGGGCTCTAGACACCGAAACGAAGGAGGGCAAGTCTGAGAACCAGAACCTTTCAGGAAGGAGCACAGGTGTCACCTCAGTCGCGTCCAGCCGAAGTCTGCGTTCCGCAGCCCGCAGAACGACAGCCAATCCAGAGCCGCCCAGAGCTGGTTTGCAGCACGCTGATCTACGTAACCCCAGTCGAACACCAGAGCTAAGCGGATTTCGCCATTTTTATTGTGGTCATGAATAGGGTCTCCTCCTGTGTTCTTTTTTTTAACTCTCAAAGTTCTAAGACTTTTGGTTCTTTGCTAGTCTTCTGTGATCTAGATGAGGCAGGGGACAGTGGGAAAAGAGGAGCCGGCGTCCCATTAGTTCTGCCACAGCTCCTTACCTTTTGGTCTGCCCTCACAAAAGATGGCCACCAGCAAAATGGTGCAATGACGCGCTGCCCCGGTTGCCAAGGAGACACGAATACCGGAAATGCGGAATTCGGGGAGGGCGCGCGCGCTGGGGCGGTCGGAGCTCACAGGTCCTGACTGGGAACAAGTACACAGGTCCTGGCAGGGGAGAGTTGTGGTCGCGACGGCGCGTGGTATAGGCGGGTTTCACGGGATGGAGTCGCGAGTCGCGGATGCCGAGGTCCGCGAGGCTCAGAGTGCTGCGGACGAGGGCCCAGCAAGCGGCGACGCCTCTCAGAGGCTTCCAGTCTCGGAGCCTTTGGGAGCTGCCCGGTGGAAGCTTCTGCGGCAGGTAAGAGAAAGCCCACTCACCTCACCTTTGCCTCTGGCCACTTCCCTCCCGGGTACGTAGCGAGCGACCGGTAGAGTGTCTCTCCTTTTTGCAACTCTGGGAGTTCGCTCGTAGTTTTGCCGGGAGCCACGTGAGAAGCGCGCCCTTGCTTCGATTAAAGGTCCCACCAAAAGGGAAGAATTGGATTGGGTGGGGCGGGGAGGGGGCAGCCAACACTGAGTTCCTGGGAAACTCAGATGGAAGTATAAGATCTTTTTTTGGACATTTGTTTGCATCTCGGGGACTCTTCTCTGTGCTTACCAATCCAATTGGTGGGACCGCCGCTCCCCATCCTATGCTGTTTTCTTTCTTGCTTCTGTTTTACTTCTTTCCCCAGGTTTCTTCTCCTTGCTTCTTATCTCCCAGCCTCAGTCTGGTTCAAGTCTGGCCCCTTCCTCGGAAATCAGCGTGGTTGACTGTGTTGGGACTGTGAAGTTGCACGCGGTGTCGGTACAGCGGAGAGTGGAGGGTGTATCCAGAAGAGCTGCTTCTGTCTTTGGTGGCATGTGAAAGTTTCGTGTTGATCTTGTAGTTTGAAGTGATCAGCAAGATTCTTGGTGCCCAAGGTGGACTAGTCCGGGTGTGTTGGTTTGTTTAACGGCGGTCTTTTTCTAGTACTTTAGAGTTGCTGCTGTTGGTAACTTCAGTTGTACACAGGTTTGACAAATGTCTGATTTGACATCGCCGACCCTCTTTCCAAACTGCTTGAAGTAAAATCTGTTTATTGTTTTGCACACCAGTGTTAATCCTCTGCCTGAGCTTTTCTCCTGAAAACTTGACTCGAGGACATTTTCCACTTCTGACTGTTGTATTTTGAGAAGGATTTCCCAGCTACAGCCACTTGGAGATTGTTTGCAGCTGTCTCGAGTCACTTTTTCATATAATGTCATGATGTGACTCAGAGATCATTTCTTTGCTGATGCTTTGAAAGTGTATCCAAAGCATTAATGGTCTGGTTTTGTTACTAATATTACACAATTATAGGATATTAAATGCATCATTCATAGATCATTCTCATAGGAACTTTCTACAGTGAAATAAAACAGCAGTTAAAGTTGAATTATCAAAGTAGTAAATTAGGGCATTAAATTAATCAAATCTTATTGTGATAATTTCAGTGATTCTTAGTATGGTAAAAACTCCAGCTGACCAGCACATATGTTCATTCTGAATTGCTGTCTACATCAGATCAAGGACAAGCTTCAGCTATGGCTACCATTTGAACTCCCCACATACTTTGTTTGACATTTAATGTTTTGGTACACATGTGTATTTTGCTTAGAGTCTTGTCTTCTTTCTTACTCGACGAAGTTCATTTTTCACAACTACATTTTAACATCCTCTGTGAAGCCTCTCCTAACTCATCTGGGCTGAGTTAGACCCTCAACTCACTCTACCAGTGAACCCCATATCATATCATTTTATGATCATCTGATCAGAGTCCATATAACTTACCAGAATGGGAGTTCTCCCTGGGAAAAGATGATATTTTATTGATCTCTATCCTCGGCACCTTGCACAGTGCCTGGGTGGTTTTTAGTAGATGTTAAGTGTTGTGGAAAGCCTGAAAGTAAGAACAGGCTTTAAGTGGCCCATAGTATCAAGTCCTCAATGTATTGTATCATTTAGATATTAATGAGTAACAAACAACTACAACATCACAATGGCGTACATCACAATGGCGTACAATAGTGAGCATTTATTTTGTGTATCCATGGGACACCTGGGAGTTGACTGACATAGGCTATGATCAGCAGACTTTAATCCTTGGACCAGTTGGCTGACATATTCTCAAGGTGATGGCAGAAGTATAAGAGAGTAAAGCCCAACCACTAAAATTCATTTTAAGGTCTTGCTAACTCCTATTATCCAAGGTGAGATACTTGGCTAAGCGTAAAATCAAAGGGCCGGGAAGTATACTCCTTCCTTGGAGGGGGCAAGAAAGGAAGTGAGTCCTTTTTCCATAATAAATCTAATCTACCATGTATATTAAACATTTGCAGGTGCTTAGTAAATATGTTTCAAACTAACCGCCATCCACATCTTGTATGCATCCAGAACTGGAAAACTGAGGAATCTAAGCAGTGATAGAGATAGGCAGCTCTCTCTCTCTCTCTCTCCCTCTCTCTCTGTCTCTCTCTCTCTCCCTCTCTCTCTGTCTCTCTCTCTCTCTCTCTCATGGGACATCTTCATGACATCTGCTTATGCCTGCTTGTTTTCTTCTACACACTTCTGTCACTCTATTACCCCATAGGGCTCCAGTGCTGTCTAATGGTCCTTCACTTTAACTGTTCAATAATTTTTTTTTTTTTGGTTTTGTAATTAACCTTTTTTAGAAAAAGCCCAGTTGACCTAGTTTGTCGTTTGATACCAGGTCACATGATAAATTGCTGACTTTTGAGCCTAGTGCTCACTTTAATCAGATGAAGACTATGGATCAATATTGATAGAGGCTTTCGATAGTATTCTGTTTTCCTCTTTGTTGGGTGTCATTACCTGATAGCAAAGATGGCTGCTGGTAACAACAGGCTTTCATCATGTACCCAACTAGTGATCCAGAAGAAATGACCTTTTTTCCCCAAAACCCAAATAATGCCCTTTGAACAACTCTAATAGGCCAAGGTTGGACCAGTTGTTGTGTCTAGGAGAATGAGGCATTTTGGCCCACCCTGTTGCTGGGAAGGTAAAATCCCCATCATTAACACGTAGAGTGAGGGAGGGGCAATTCCTAAGAGGAAGGGATGTAGGGCAGATGAAAAAGTGGCAGTGATCATTACACCCATACTCACAAACACCTTCAGAATGAATAATCTTACCTACAGGTCTCATATTTGGCTGAAGAATCTGATTAGTGGACTATTTCACAGCATGATTTAAATTAAAGCGCTATGCTGTATGTTTGAGACTGTCAGTGCTGAAAGAGATAGCATGATTTCTGGAATGGAATTTAATATAACTTAATTTCAGGCCCAGATCCGCCCTTAACTATTTGTGTGATGGTGAGCGACTTCTTTGGACCTCAGTTTCTCAGTTGTGAATGAGGGAACAGTAGTAGGTTTCTCTAAGACCATTTTCATCTCGGATTATTTTGGAGTGAAATTATTTACCAGCGTTAGAAATAAGTTCATTTTCTATGTTCTTGTCCTGTTGTTTTATGTTTTCCTAACAAGGATTTGATTGATGTATTTTTAACACTTAAAAACAAAACATTACATATTGAGGGCACCTGGGTGGCTCAGTAGGTTAAGTATCTCACTTCCACTCAGGTCAGATCTCATGGTTTGTGGGTTTGAGCCCTGCATTGGGCTCTGTGCTGACAGCTCAGAGACTGGAGCCTGCTTTGAATTGTGTGTCTCCCTCTCTCTCTGTCCCTCCCTCACTCACGTTCTCTCTCTCTCTTTCGAAAATAAGTAAACATTAAAAAATTTACATATTGGATAAATGTGTAACACTGCGTATACAAGTGAGATTATCACAGCATTCTTTAAAGTATTGAAAATGATTTTTACAACGTCAAAGACAAAAACAAAGGATAGGGACAGTATGCATAGTATGAGCCCTTTGAGAATTATTCATGGTTTTTTATTTTTTTTTTAATGTTTATTTATCTTTGAGAAAGAGATAGAGACAGTGTGCATGCAGGGGAGGGACAGAGAGAGGGAGACAGGATCTGAAGCAGGCTCCAGGCTCTTATCTGTCAGCACAGAGCCCAACATGGGGCTTGAACTCACCAGTCGTGAGATCATGACCTGGGCCGAAGTCTCATGCTTAACTGACTGAGCCACCCAGGCACCCCTACTTATGGTTATTTGTATATGTAGGCATGCATGTTTAACAGTGTGCTCTCCCAGAATAGTAGAATTTCAAGTGGGTTTTTGCTCTTCTATGCTTAAATTTCTTTTACAGTAAACATGGTTCTTTTCTTTTTTTTTTTTTCTTAACGTTTTTTTATTTTTGAGACAGAGAGAGACAGAGCATGAATGGGGGAGGGTCAGAGAGTGAGGGAGACACAGAATCTGAAACAGGCTCCAGGCTCCGAGCTGTCAGCACAGAGCCTGACGTGGGGCTTGAACTCACAAACCATGAGATCATGACCCGAGCCGAAGTCGGACACTTAGCCAACTGAGCCACCCAGGCGCCCCAACGTGATTATTTTCAAATCACTTACCATCTATGCCAAAATGCATAGTTTTAATTTTAACATCTTTGAAATTGAGATACGGCTTTTAGTTGACTGCGCGCTGGTTAATTGGCAGTCTATTCTATATAACAACAGAAGAAAGAAATGTTGCCATCTTGTAATCAATGATGTGTTAAATTTAATGAAGTACAGTCATGGGAAGGGAGGACTTTTTTTTTTTTTTCATTTTAAGGTAAAACACTAAAGACCCTTGACTGCCAGAAAAACTCCACATGATTGGACAAAATTATTCCCAGATCAAGATGCTTTATATAGTAGAAGACCTATTACTTGGATTGGTTAACTGAGAGAGTTAAAGAGGTGAATCATAAAAATGATACATATTCTAAAGTGAAGCTATAACCTAAGTGCTAAATACTTCTAGATATTTATGATTAATTCTTTAGACTTTTTATGGTTGGCTTCCCACACCTAAATTGATAGTATAGATTTTGGGGCACCTGGATGGCTCAGTCGGTTAAGTGTCCGACTTTGGCTCAGGTCATGATCTCACGGTTCGTGGGTTCAAGCCCTGCATCAGGCTCTGTGCTGACAGCTCAGAGCCTGGAGCCTGCTACAGATTCTGTATCGCCCTCTCTCTCTCTACCCCATCCCTACCTGCTCTCTGTCTCTCAAGAATGAATAAACGCTAAAAAAAAAAAAATAATAAAAAATAAAATATAAATAAATTAATAGTAAGGTTTTAAGCAACTTTTATCAAGCAGACTTGCCTTTACCTTTCCAAAACATTCAACTTATTTTTTATTTATTTATTTTTTATTTTTTTAAGCTTATTTATTTATGAGAGAGACAGACAACATGAGTGGGGGAGGGGCAGAGAGAGAGGGAGACACAGAATCTGAAGCGGGCTCCAGGCTCTGAGCTGTCAGTATGGAGTCCCATGCGGGGCTCGAACCCACGAACCGTGAGACCATGACCCTAGCCAAAGTCGGACGCTTAACCGACTGAGCCACCCAGGCGCCCCTCAACTTAGTTTTTATGGAAGCAGCAACTCGGTTTTAATTACCATTTTGTTTGTTTTTGCAAATTTAATTAATGACAGTAACGAGAACAACTGGTGTAACAAAACTTGTGAAGAAGCACCGTTAACTTGGCAAACATACGGCTCAGTAGGAAAGGGCAAGAACAGTGCTTTGGCTACTACCTTAAAGTCCACTTTGAATATTTAATAGAAGGAATGGAAAGCGTCTGTTAATCCAGAGTCAGCTAACAGAGCTGCTACTTTATAGCGTGCTCTGTTTAGGCCTCCTGGTTCTATAGTTAAAATGGCAAACAGACACCAGAGACCTTGTCTTGGAAATGCTGGTGTGGTGCACTTGTAGATTTTGCACTGAGGATTGTGGTTTGGACTTCTACTTAAAGTGAGGGACTGTTGTTTATTGGCATCACTTGACTTAATGGCAGCAGAGGCTGAGCTCTTTCGCGCTTTCTCTCTGTCTCTCTCTTGTTTTTTGACAGTAATTTATTGACGTAAAGTTTTATACATCATTGTGTTTATAAGGGCTTTTTCACAGTGTTAAGATTAAACTGACATTTCAAGTTAGTATAGAATTTTAAAGTTCTGAGGCAACAGATGACGTAGATTTTTGCATGCGCTGTGGAGCACGCTTGAGTCTTAAGGATCCGGTACAAGGTTCGCCATTAATCCCTGCTGTTCAAACCATGCTGACATGTATGTCAGTGACTGGAGGAGATTTTGTTTTTTATGTCTGACTTATTAAGATTAATAATTGGTTTCTCTGGATTCCTTAAAAATATTTAGGATTGTACTTTAGGTTAAAAAAGAGGACGTGAATGTTTTCTTGAATTTTAAAAGTATGTAGTTTATCAGTCCCAAACCAAGATATTCTCCTAATACGTTTTTTAAAAGAAATGAACTTTTGGGGCGCCTGGGTGGCTCAGTCGGTTGAGCGTCCGACTTCAGCTCAGGTCACGATCTCACGGTTTGTGAGTTCGAGCCCCGCATCAGGCTCTGGGCTGATGGCTCAGAGCCTGGAGCCTGCTTCCGATTCTGTGTCTCCCTCTCTCTCTGCCCCTCCCCCATTCATGCTCTGTCTCTCTCTGTCTCAAAAATAAATAAACATTAAAAAAAAATTTAAAAAAAAAGAAATGAACTTTTAATTGTGGAGTAAAGGAAAAAAAAGTTTAGAAGGCTCTAGATATAAAAGCTTTTGTTTTCAGTTTCACAGAGCTGTATTAACCAGTAATCTTCCTATCAGTAAATGTAGTAATTTTTCAAAGGTTGAATAGTTTAGCTGCCTTTCCTGGAATAATGCTGAAAATTTTTATATGCCCACTTTTGTTTTTTATTTATTAAAAAAATTTTTTTAATGTTTACTTTTGAGAGAGAGACAGACAGACAGACAGAGTGTGAGCAGCGGAGGGGCAGAGAGAGAAGGAGACACAGAAACTAAAGCCGACTCCAGGCTCTGAGCTGTCAGCACAGAGTCCGACATGGGGCTCAGACTCACGACCTGTGAAATCATGACCTGAGCCGAAGGTCAGATGTGTAACTGATTGAGCCACCCAGGTGCCCCATCACCTGTCTTTTCTTATACGTTACTTTTATGTATGTATGTATGTATGTATGTATGTACATATGTATGTATGTATTTGTTTATTTTCAAATTTTTATTTAAATTCTAATTAGTTAACATATAGTGTAATATTGGTTTCAGGAATAGAATTTCGTGATACAACTCTAAATGTAAATCTAAATCTAAATGATTCATCTCTTACACATAACACTCACAGAAACAGTTCCATTTTTGGAAGCTGCTTTCTCCAGTTTCTCTCTTGACCTCATGGTCCTTGGTCAGACCCCAAGTTTTATTTATAAGGTTTTTAACCTTCTTCCTCTGAACTTAGTTCTGAGATGCTTTCTAACCCCTCAGATTTTCTATTGTCATATAACTACTTGTCCTCAAGTTATTTAGTGCTGAAATTACTGAATCTGGTGAGTGGAATAAGGAAAATATCTTACTGTTTTGAAGTCACTTTAAGCATTATTGTGGAACTAAGGAATATTTAAGCAATTTGTTGGCACAGTGGAAAGGGAGCATTGACATTGGACACATGTGGTTCCAATCCTGTAGTTCCAGCACTTAGTGTGTGCTCTTTGTTGATCTCCCGTATCAAGTGTTTACTCTTCATGGAATGTACTTTTGTGTCACCGTTATTTCTATCTTTGTTTTTTATCCCTGCCCTTATTTCCTTATTTTTAATTCCCCTCATGCATCTTTAATGAATGGCATCCTGTGGTATTGTATTTTTCTAAGCTACTTCAAGTCCTTTTGGTAACAGTTGTGACATAAATTATTGTCCTAGAAGTTGTGGGAATTGGGCACCTTTTATTAAAAGGATATTTTTATGAAAAAGATCTCACAACTGTGAGATCATGACCTGAGCCAAAATCAAGAGTTGGACGCTTAACTGACTGAGCCTATTTATTTCTGTTTTGTACTCTCTTGCTTCATTCTTTTGGGGGCTCCCTAACTCTCAAAAGAGAACTATTATCCCTTTGGGGCCCCAGAATTAAGCACCCTTCTGGTTTCAGACCGTCTTGATTGAATTAGTAAGTCTTTACCATAGGGTGATTTCTGCAGTAATTGACCATTTTGTTGGGAGATCCCAGATGTCAGTATCTACAGGTCTATTCTCTTGGCCCATAGCCCCCAAAAGGAATCTTGCAGTCTCTTCTCTGGCTGATATAAGACTGACTGCCTGTGATCTAGAAGGTAAGTGAGGGAAAGGGATGTTTATCAGAATGAAGAGCATCTTATACCATTCTAAGCTCTGCTTGATGTTTACGACCATAATTTTATGATACCCTTTCTCTAGAAATTTAGAGAATTCAGAGTGCCACTGTGGGAGAGAAAGGTAGTTGCCTGGCATTGCTGATGGAATCAGGGGATCTAGTAACTTCTTAAAAATATTTTCAACCACTGTTTCTGTGTTTAGTCTTACTTCTCTATCCTCATTGCCATTAGTGCCCCCAGTGACCGAGTCTTTCCTGAGTGTGTGGTAGACCTTTGCTGTTTCTTGGCTTTCCCTTTGTCAGCACTTAGATTTTGGCAACCTGTCGAATAAGTTACCATTCATCATGTCTCCTCCAGGTCTCTTTGTCCTTTTGTATTTTTGCTAGTTTTACTCTTTAACTGGTATTCTGGGGAGTTTTGGAAGGGATAGGATATAACTGTGTGTGTGTTCGGTCTGCTTTGTTTAACCAGAAGTTAGTTAACTATGTACTGAGTACCTGCTCTAAGCCAGATGTTTTCCAGATAGCGTATATTATTTTAATTAATTTTCACACAAGTCTTGTAGTCAGTCCACAGTTACCATATATCAGGCATTGTGTTAGAAGCTGCAAAGTAAGCATTACTATTCTTGTCTTACAGGGGAAAAGACTGAGCTCAAAGGATAATAAATGTGCTTGCACTCAACTATTGAGGGAGAGGCTCTCCTACTGCAAAACCCTTGCTCATTTTCTGAGTGACATTACTTTTAGAGTATTGGTTAGTAGGGTTCCTACATAGTTATGTTCAGTGTATTTTAGTTCTGGAGTAAACAAATACTTCAGGTAAATTAAATAGGTTTTAGACTTTCATTGTGTTTAGTTGCATACATTTTTTACCTGATGGGTCCAGCAGTCCATGCATTTTTTTACCCCTTCGGATATTTGATATTTTGACATGAACTTGTTTGGTATAACATGTATCCTTGATTAAAGAACTCATTGATTTAGAGGAATTAGACAATGTCTTGACTTTGAGCATTTTCCTTCACCCCAGATAATGCAATCTGGATTTTATTTAATTAGGTACCTAGGAGCTTTGAAGGTAATATTCTAAAAATGGTAGTTGATAAGATTATACCTCGATGGGAGATTCAAGTATCCTGTCAGCTCACAAAGCTGCAAGTATTATTGGTGGCATTAAAATAACTGAATCTTCAGGGACGCCTGGGTGGCTCAGTGGGTTGAGTGTCTGACTTTGGCTCAGGTCATGATCTCATGGTTTGTGGGTTTGAGCCCCGCGTCTGGCTCTGTGCTGACAGCTTAGAGCCCGGAGTCTGCTTTGGATTCTGCCTCCTCTCTCTCTGCTCTTTCCTTGCTTGTGCTTGTCTCTTTGTCTCTCCCTCTCTCCCGCTCTCTCAAAATAAACATTAAAAAAATTGTTTTTAAGTAACTGAATCTTCAAACTAAAAAGAAATGTCAAAAGTAATTGGACTTGATTTCCCATTGTAATTACCTTTACTGAATAGAGATTATATAAAGAAGTGCTGTTTTTACCCTAAATGTATTGCCTGTTACTTCCATTGGGTATCAGCTTGTTCGTATTGTAGATCATGGGATTTATTTAAACTGTAAAAGCCCCTTCTAATATTATACCTGTGGCAACTTGATTTTTTGCCTTAGTGCTTTGTGGTGCTGTAATCTTGACATCAGACATGTGGTGCTGTAATCTTGACAACATAATTAATATAAAAAGGTGTTTGAGGGGCACCTGGGTGGCTCAGTCGGTTAAGCGTCCGACTTCGGCTCAGGTCATGATCTCACGGTCCGTGAGTTCGAGCCCCGCGTTGGGCTCTGTGCTGACAGCTCAGAGCCTTGAGCCTGCTTCAGATTCTGTGTCTCCCTCTCTCTCTGACCCTCCCCCGTTCATGCTCTGTCTCTCTCTGTCTCAAAAATAAATAAACATTAAAAAAAAAAGGTGTTTGCTTTGTGGACATTAGATGGACAAAATCTACGACAATTTATATCTACATTTTACATTTTTAAAAGTTTAATTTGTTTTTGTCTTAAGAGTTAGCTCTGTTGGGTGGTTTTTCTTCCTGATAACCATGGTTGACATAGTAATAAGGCCCTGTTTTTGGTAAAGACTTTTAAATAATTCATTCTTTAAAAAAAAAAAAAGAAACCTTCAACCAAATCAAAGAGAGACAACCTTTTCTGATCCTCCATTAAAAAACCCAACCTTCTAAATCTTATACATAGTGTATAAATTTTAAACAGATTTCCCTCAAGATTTTATCTTGATAAAAGATAAAACTGCACCTGGGTGGCTCAGTTGGTTAAGCATCTGACTCTTGATCTCAGCTCAGGTCTTGATCTCACGGTCTTGATCTCAGGGTTGTGAGTTCAAGCCCTGCATTGGGCTTGGCGCTGGGCGTGAAGCCTACTTAAAAAAATAAATTAACTAAAATTAAAAAAAAAAAGTAAAGGTATGTTCATACTGATGTGTTCTCTGGCTTGGTGCTGACCTTGGTTTGCTCTTTTGCATATAAGAATTATGGCATCATTAGAGTCAGAGTTCCTCTTTAGGTAAGAGAAACAACTCTAGCTGTCTTTAGCAGGAAGTGACTTAATATAGTGGATTAAGTACTTACTCTTTGGACGTACCAGAGGAGCAGGCCAAGAATGAGTCCCAGAACAACACAAAGTCCCAGAACAATGCAAAGCTGACCTGCCAACAGAAATGTCACCTCTGCCACAATGAAGAATCTGATCTGTCTCCAGCATTACACTATTTTATCTATTGTCTCTGGTGATGAGGAAGCTGCTGCCAGAACTACAGACTCTGGAAGCACATTTTGCCTACTAGATCTCTCCCAGCAGAGGTGATGCCCCTTGTGCCTCCTCTCACTTCCCGTTAAATTAGGGAGGGAACACTGGACCTCTGCTGAAGATGCTACAGAAGAGCCAAAAGTCTTTACAACTGTTCTATCAGTGAAAATCACAGAAATGTAATTACCACGTCTATTCCTCTTTCAGAGCACACGTTAGTGCATCTGATTAGCTAACAAGATCACATCTGAAACTTTGGTTGGTAGGGACTCTGGGAAACGTGGCTTCTAGCTTTCTAGCTTTATAATATCGGTAGGTATCTTAGAAGGAAGTTGGAATGGATGATTGATGTCTACCATATTCTCCACAAGCAGAAATGTTAAGAGTTTAGGCTCTGTAGTCGGTCTGGATTTGCTTTTTCCTAGCTTTCTGACTTTGAGTAAATTAACATCCCCTTGTTTCCTGTCTCATATAACAAGTATCTACCCCATAGGGTTATTTGAAGATTTAGTGAAGAGTGTGGTAAGATAAGCATTGATTCTTTTTTTTTTTTTAATATGAAATTTATTGTCAAATTGGTTTCCATACAACACCCAGTGCTCATCCCAACAGGTGCCCTCCTCAATGCTTATCACCCACTTTCCCCTCCCTCCCACCCCCCATCAACCCTCAGTTTATTCTCAGTTTTTAAGAGTCTTTTATGGTTTGGCTCCCTCCCTCTCTTTTATTTTTTTTCCCTTCCCCTCCCCCATGGTCTTCTGTTAAGTTTCTCAGGATCCACATAAGAGTGAAAACATATTGTGTCTTTCTCTGTATAGCTTATTTCACTTAGCATAACGCTCTCCAGTTCCATCCACGTTTCTACAAAAGGCCGTATTTCAGATAAGCATTGATTCTTACTTAGACATTGGGTTGTCTTAGACCAAATTTGCTGGTGAGCAATCTGGGCCTGGAGTTTTCTTTGGTAGGACTTTTATTTATGCATCGCATTTTAAAAAATAGTTTAGGACCGTTCAGACTTTTTACTTCTTGTGTCAGTTTTAGTAGTCGTAGTCTTCTAGGACTTTGTCTATTCATCTAAATTTTTAGTTTTTTTTTAATGCCTGCTGGATCTATAGTGATCTCTCTATGTCACATTGATATTTATATTTTCTCTCTTTTTTCTTATTACTGTCATCAAGGATTTGTCAGTTTTATCAATCTTTCAAAGAACTGGCTTTTGGTATTTTAATCTTTCTATATTTTTGTCTCCTGCTTTATTAATTTTGACTAGGGAACTTAACTTGCTTCTTTTTGTAATTTTTGCAGTGGATATTTAGCTTACTGATTTTTAGCTTTTCCACAAATTTTCCTCTTAGCGTGAATTTATCTGCATTTCATGTGGTTTGAAATGTATTATTATTCTGTTCAAAATACTTTCAAATTTCCATTGAGTTTTCTTTTTCTTTTCTTTTTTTTTTTTGGTTCATAAGATATTTAGAAACCAGTTTTTCAATTTTATTTAGAAAGCAATTTATATTGCTTTCTTTCCAAATATATTTGATGTTTTAGGTATCTTTTTAGTTATTTTTCACTTGTTTATGACTACTATTAGGAGGTTTTATATCTTTTTTTAATGTTTATTTTTTGAGGGAGAGAGAGACAGTGTGTGCATGAGCAGGGGGAGGGACAGAGAGAGGGAGACACAGAATCTGAAGCAGGCTCCAGGCTCGGAGTTGTCAGCACAGAGCCCAATGAGGGGCTTGAGGCCACCAACCGTGAGATCATGACTTGAGCTGAAGTCGGACGCTCAACCGACTGAGCCTCCCAGGCACCCCTGGATGTTTTATATCTTTAGAAAAGCTTTCTGTTATGGGAAATTTCAAACATATACAAAACTGGAGATAACAGGATAATCCTCACTCAGATATCCATAAACTTCAACAATTTTTTGAAAAGTTTATTTATTTATTTTGAGAGAGCAAGAGAGAACCAGAGCACATGAACAGGGGAGGGGCAGAGAGAAAGAGAATCCTAAGCAAGCTCTGCACTGTCAGCACAGAACCCCATGTGGGGCTCAATCTCACAAACTGAAATCATGACCTGAACCAAAATCAAGAGTCCGACGCTCAACTGTCTGAGCTACCCAGGTGCCCCAACTTCAACATTTTTTAACTCCTGACCAACCGTATTTTATATCTCTTTTCTTTATACCCCAACCTCAGATTATTTTGAATGAATCTCGGGGTACCTGGGTGGCTCAGTTGATTGAGTGCCCGACTTTGGCTTAGGTCATGATCTCACCGTTTGTGGGTTCAAGCCCTGCGTCGTGGGTTCAAGCCCTGTGTCAGGCTCTGTGCTGAAAACTCACAGATCCTGGAGCCTGTTTGGATTCTGTGTCTCCTTCTCTCTGTCCCTGCCCCACTCGCACTGTGTCTGTCTGTCTCTCTCTCAAAAATAAACATCAAAAAACTTTTTAAAAAAATTTCTGAAATGAATCTCAGATATATCATTTTTTTCTATAGATATTTCAGTATGTACCTATACAAGATGACATTAAAAAAATAACTAAAACATGGGGCGCCTAGGTGGCTTAGTTGGTTAGGCATCCGACTTCTGTTTAGGTCATGATCTCATGATTCGTGAGTTCGAGCCCCTCCTCGGGCTCTGTACTGACAGCTTGGAGCCTGGAGCCTGCTTTGGATTCTGTGTCTCCTTCTTTCTCTGCCCCTCCCCTGCTTTGGATTCTGTGTCTCCCTCTGCCCCTCTCCTGGTAGCACTCTGTCTCTCTCTCTCTCTCAAAATAAACATTAAGAAAAATTTTTAAAATAACTAAAATACCATACCGCACCCAGAATAATTTCTTGATGTCATGAAATAAATAGCTGGTCAGTTTCCAGATTTTCCCCATTGTCTCTAGATTTTGTTTACAATTTGATTATTTTGAAGCATGATTCAAATAAGATCTAAACTTTTTTATTATTTGATAAGTTTTACAAGTCTTTTTTTCTTATAAAGTTTTTATTTTAAAAATTTTAAAAATTTTTGTTTTTTAATCTTTATTTTTGAGAGAGAGAGAGAGAGTGAGCAAGCATGAGCGGGGAAGGGGCAGAGGGAGCCAGAGACCCAGAATCTGAAGCAGCCTCCGGGCTCTGAGTTGTCAGCACAGAGCCCGATGCGGGGCCTGAACTCACGAGCTGTGAGGTCATGACCTGAGCGGAAGTCAGATGCTTAACGGATGGAGCCACCCAGGTGCCCCATAAAGTTTTTATTTAAGTAATCTCTGCACCCAGCGTCAGGCTTGAACTCATGACCCGGCAATCAAGAGTTGCACGTTCTTCTGACTGAGCCAGCTGGGTGCCCCATTTTATAAGTATTTTTAATCTAAATGTTTCTTCTGCATATATGTCTTTCAACTCTTGCCATTTATTCATTGAAGAAACTGAGTTTCTTGTCTCTTAGGAGTTCTCAAAGCCATAATTTGAACTTTGCTCGTTGTACTTGATGATGATGTTTAATGTGTTCCTGTATTTCTAGTTCCTGTAAGTTCCTATTTCGTAGGTATAGAGACTTGATCAGATTCAGAAAACGTTTTTTGTTTGGTTTGGTTGGTCAAATGATGGTAGAGTGTGCTTTCATCAGTAATCATAGTCATGTCTGGTTATTTTTCTTCTTGATGATGATTTTCTAGGTTCATGAATTCATGGAGAGGTTGAAAAATGGTGATGTTCTAATTGCATCATTCCTTCTTCATTTATTCCCTGGAATACTGCTATAAGGAGAAATTTCCCCTTCTACTTGGATATTCTCAGTTACAGTTCATATAGGAAAGACAGACAGATACTTGATTCTTTCTCTTTGTTTACTAGTTTTCAAAATAAGTTCATTCTCTAGCATCCTTTAGTGATCACTTTTTTTAAGAAAATACCCCAATGAGCTTGTATGTTTTGATTCTATTACATTTATTACCTTTGTTAATGCTCATACTGTTCCGTCTTTGGCCAATGGACCCTATTCAAATAGGCTCTGGAGCCTTTTTGATATAACCCTTAATTTTTTATGGCTTTCTTTTTTTCTTATATGCAGGATATTCCAGGTTCATTTGTACAATTCGTGCCGTTTCTCCAAGGGACCTTACTTTGTTTTAGTAGAAAATGATATTTAGAGACAGCAATGTGGGCATTAAATGTGCTCATTGCTTCTAGTTTGGTCACTGTTTCTAGAACTTTTTTGTTTTTAATTAATTTGAGAACGAGAAAGAGAGTACGCATGCAGGAGAGGGGCAAAGAGGGAGAGAATCCCAAGCAGGCTCCATGCGGTCAGCACAGAGCCTAACATGGGGCTCGAACGTATGGACCATGAAATCATGATCTGAGCTGAGATCAAGAGTCAGATGCTTAACCAACTGAGCCACCCAGGAGCCCCTGTTTTAGAACTTTTAAGAGGTCTGATGTAAGAAACATATACATTTAAAAAAAATGTTTTAATAAATATATCATTTGTTTCTATTACATTTTATTCAGATTCAGAGCTATAGGGTTTTTGCTTAACATCATTAGGCTTACAGCTATATTTGGTTCTCCCATAGTTAAAAACCCACATTTCAATGTCCCCAACACAATTACTCATTTGATTTATCTTAAAACAGACACACATACACACACACACACACACACACACACACACACACGAGACAGGCTTGGAATAACATACCTGCCTCTGCCTAGGTAGCTTTGAAAATCAACTTTTACCCCCTAACTCTACAGGCTGCAAAAGGTGCTGCTTATTTTAACTCTTTCTTTTGGAATTGGACCTGTGTCCCCCCCAAGGAAAGTGATTGCAAAGCCAGGCTCACCTCTCTAGATTTATTTCCTTTCTGAGTTGAGACTGGTAAATCTTCACTATCTTCTTTGTTCTCTGATACCATCAAATACTGTTTTAAGATATTTTGCCCATCTTCTCTAGTCGTCTCCAGTAAGAGTTTGGTCTCCATTATCTAATCTGCCATTATTGGAAATGAAACTCCCCTTCCCACTTAAACTTTGAACACTTGTGTTTATATAATATGAGCACAATATTTGGTTTTATTTCAAAGGTTCTGAAGCAAAAACACCTGGATGACTGTCTGCGACACGTATCTGTGAGAAGATTCGAATCATTTAATCTGTTTTCAGTAACAGAAGCCCAAAAAAGGACAACCGAAGAAGACGTTGGGGCATGGATCCAATATACAAGTGTCTTCTATCCTGAGTACAGCATTTCTTTAAGGTGAACATCATTCTGGTTAAGATACTTTTAAAAGTATTTTTCTCTTGTAGAAGAAAAGCAGTCTAATAAGAATCTCATTATGCGTTCTGTTGAGTTTGCAGGTAATCTTGATCAGAACTTCGGTTTTGCAGCATTGTATTAGGAGATCCTGCTGCTTTAACTGGGTTTTGTTGTATCCTCAGAACTGAGGGAAAAAAAGTCTCAGGAATGTAGTGGCATTTGAGGATAAAGTGCCTTGCAAATCAAAAGGTTCATTTAACCATTCTCTCATAGCATTTGATTATGACAGAAAGCCAAGTTCTTTTTGAGGCTGAAAGTGGAAACAGAATTTTCTAAACTACTCTTCAAGGAGTAGTTATCTGAAAAATCAAGCTTTGGTATTTTTCCCATTCATATTTTGTCGCTTTCAGAATGGAATCTTAAGAATAGGAGGAGAAAATCCAGCTGAAAACACGGAGACTGTGAGAAGCACGCAGACTGTTCTGGCTTTAAAAATCGTTTTAAAAGAGACAGAAGAGTTGCACACTGAAGTAACAAGATACCATTTTTACCGAATTAATTTTCTCTCACAGTTACAGTCTAGCGTGTTGCAATATTACTGTAGGTGTTTGATTTTATAAAATCTGCCTTTTTTGACAAGATTTCACATCTTGAAAGGGAGGGAGGAGCACATTTACAGTAACTGTAAGAAGAGCAAAAAACATTTTAAGTGGAATGTGACTGAATAAGGTTTAGGTGAGGCGAGGAATAATTTTCAGAAAAAAAGTTTTCACAAAGGGTGTCTATTTATAGTATATGTTTCTCGAACCATTTTAGTTTAAAATATCTAAGCTTTAAAAGACATCATAATAGCTGAAGATTTGGGATCTGGATAAAAATTGACGACGGTGGGCAAGGAAGAACCATTAGGATCTGGTTTCACAATACCGCTTTGTTGCAAACTCCAAAAAGAAGATAAAAACCTAGGGATTTGTGAGCTTGCCTGGATATTCATTATGAGATTCTAATTAGAATACCTCAACTGCCTCGTGTTCAGATGGAGACAATTAGTTTAGTTCCTGTTCCGGAAGGGAAGGAAAATGCATGGAATGTTTACCGTGTGCCAGGTGCCAAGCTAGGTGCTTTGTTGTATTCTGATTCTTTTAAAAAAAATTTTTTTTTTTAACGTTTATTTATTTTTGGGACAGAGAGAGACAGAGCATGAACGGGGGAGGGGCAGAGAGAGAGGGAGACACAGAATCGGAAGCAGGCTCCAGGCTCTGAGCCATCAGCCCAGAGCCCGACGCAGGGCTCGAACTCACAGACCGCGAGATCGCGACCTGGCTGAAGTCGGACGCTTAACCGACTGCGCCACCCAGGCGCCCCATGTATTCTGATTCTTGTAATCCTTCCGGTAACTCTGCAAAGTAGGAATGAAGATGATTACACAATTGGAAGATAGCATCTGTAAGGAAATTAAAGAGAAGGAAGACCAGTGATCCCATAGGGGTCTTCAGGTATAAAGTTCTAAAACTTAACTTCTCCATCTGCTGGTAGACCAGACGCAGTAAGTGTAGTATGTACCATGAACGATTTCCTGACATCTTCCAAGTCCTGGTAAGGGTTAGCTAGAGAGAATGGGAAATCTTCCTGTTCGTGCGAGTTTTCAAAATAGGGCATGGTTTTCCACCTGCTGGAGATGACCCTGGTGTGGCAGGAACCCAGGCTCCAATGTAAACTGAGACTCCTTTCCAGTGGCATGGTTCCTTGTGATATATCCATTTTTAAAATAAATAAAATAAATAAATAAATGCAAGTCTGTCTATATAAATACGACATTGAATCCTAATTTATGGAGAGAAGACAGGTGACCAAGCTAGAACATTGGCTGCGATGGCTACCAAGATTTTTTCCTCTTTTTTTCACACTAGTTCTTTTCTCTCCACATTAGTAATACGAAGGTAACAATAGCGTGCACATATTCTAGAGCTGAACACAATCTTAGAATAATTTTTAAAAGATCACAACCACATTAATGATGGCTGACTGCTGAGTGACTACTATGTCACAAGCACTGTCGTGAGTGGTTTACATGTATTAGCTTATTTAATCCACGCAACACCTTTTGAGGTAAGTACTGTTATTACCCTCATTTTACAGATGAGGAAAGTGAAACCCAGAGAGGTTAAATGACTTGATTGAGGTCACACTGCCAGTGATCGCGCCTGTATTCAAACCCCAGTGGTCTGGTTCCACAGCCTGTACTTTTAAAAACTTTTATTTCGAAGTAATTACAGACATTCAGGAAGTTGCAAAAATAGTACAAGGAGTTCACATACCCTTCATCTAGCTATCTCCATTGGTAACATTTTATGTAATGACAGCTACAGTCTGCACTTTTAACTTCTGCACATGCTGCCTCTCGTGAGGCAATCATGTATCCACTTATTCATTTTACAGATGAAGGGATTGAGGCCCAGATAAACTAATTTCCTCATTGATTATTCTGAGCGTTCTATTTCTTACTCTATAATTCTGTTACCACATAGAAAATCGCTGAAATTACTGCAGTTGCTTAGGGAGGGGAGGATTTCTGCCAAGAATAGTTTATTCCATTCCATTGTCCACTTTGTTCATGTTGATTTCTCTTACCACTTCTTGTTTTCTGTTAGTTGCCCAACATGGATGGACCCCCGTTTTCGTTCCTTTAACATCTTGTATCCGCTGTTTTCTCAACCTGCTTCCATTACATTTCTTTAGCTACCTTTATTGTCTTCAGTATTGTTTGAATTGTGAGCATTCTAGAGTTTAAAAAAAAAAATTACTTGCAGTAGCTAAAAGTAGTGGTTTAGAAGGTAGTTTTGGAATGACGTACCATTACTTTCATGTACGTTTTTTAAAGTTTGTTAAATCAACACAATGGAATGATTTACAAGAAGTGATGAATTATTTTATTTCATTTTTTTAATGTTTTTTTTAAAATTTATTTTTGAAGGAGAGACAGACAGAACATGAGCGGGGGAAGAGCAGAAACAGGGGGAGACACAGAATTCGAAACAGGCTTCAGGCTCTGAGCTGTCAGCACAGAGCCCGATGCGGGGCTCGAACTCACATGTTTCCCTCCTTTTCAAATAATAATCTGCCCCAGTGACTCGTTCCTTAGTCTACTTACTCCATAGGCCATACGTGGGAGAAACTCAAAAATCATCAATTATAGGTTAGCTTAAAGTGCTTGATGAAAAAATGGGTTGGCTTTTAGAAGAGACTGACTATGGGGGTGCCTGGGTGGCTCAGTCAGTTGAGTGTCCGACTTCGGCTCAGGTCACGATCTCGCGGTCCGTGAGTTCGAGCCCCGCGTCCGGCTCTGGGCTGATGGCTCAGAGCCTGGAGCCTGCTTCCGATTCTGTGTCTCCCTCTCTCTCTGCCCCTCCCCCGTTCATGCTCTGTCTCAAAAATAAATAAACGTTAAAAAAAAAAAAGAGACTGGCTATGGGTAATTTTCCCCCCAGCTTTATTGAGAGATAATTGATATATAACAGTATGTAAATTTAAGGTGTACAATGTGTCGATTTGATACACTTATATATTGTCAAATGATGATCACCGTAGCATTAGCTAATACCACTGTCATGTCACATAGCTACTATTTCTTTTTTGTGATGAGAACATTTACAATGGCTATTGGTGTTAAGGGTTTGGGAAAGAAGTTAAAGCTTTGGAGTTTAGGAGAAAGATAGAGTGAACTTTTTATACCTTGATATGTTGGCAAAAAAAAAAATGTCATTTTTCAGTAACATCAATTGCTAGTGTAATGCTAAGATTGAAGTTTTGGGGTCCCTTCCTTATAAGTATTTTTATCTAACCACATTGTCCAGGCAGGACCTAGGTAAACTGTTGAAAGATTAGGGTTAGACAAGATGTTATACAGTTGACACATTAATAAAGTAGACGACTCTGTTAAGAAAAAGCTGTCCATGAAGTTGGGACAAGTGATAGGGAACTTGAAATAATCGAACTGAATCTTTACCGCATTATGTTCATGAGAGTTTTCCTATAGTTAGCACTAATTCTTACGCTGTTGAAAACAGTGATTGCTGACATTATTCTTTCATGAGATGCCTTCTTTTAGGATGTCTAGACTTCATAGATAAGCGATTTTCATTTTTGTAAGTTATTTAGAGGGATAGAGTTAGTTTTACACTTTCCCTACTTCTTACCCCATTTTATTTTATTTTTTAAATGTTTATTTTTGAGGGGGTGGGAAAGGGCAGAGAGAGACACACACAGAGTCCGAAGCAGGCTCCAGGCTCTGAGCTGTCAGCACAGAGCCAACGTGGGGCTCAAACCACAAACCGCAAGATCATGACCTGAGCTGACGTCAGACGCTTAACCGACTAAGCCATCCAAGCACTTCCTACCCCATTTAAAAATGTCATAGGCCACACTCTGTTTTTTTTGGCTTCCATAGGTAACATTTTTAAGACTAGACAAGTTCTGCTTCAGTGATAATTTTGCCAAATCACACTTTTTGTTTTGAATAATGCTTTTTAATTTCTAAACATGAATTTCACTTCAATTATCCCAGTTTCTGTTTTTTTTTAGAAATATTTAACATTTTTCAAAATATATATTTAATTTCAAATATATATCCATCCTGAATTGAGAAACTTTTAGGGATTTATCCTCAGGAAAATGAGAAATGGGCTCAGTGATGTTTCTGCAAGGGTGCTCATTGTAACAATATGCATAACAGCATAACACTGGGCACAGACTAAACATACAACAAATAAAGTGTTGGTTCAGTAAATTATGGTGCCAACAATCATTCACTGAACTGCTTGGCAGCCATTAAATTCATGTTGCAAGAGAATACTTAGTGATGTAGGAAACTGTTTTATAATATCTTAAAACACAAATTTCAAAACAGGAGAAATATGCTCTTAGTTATTTAATGAAAGTATGAGCATGGAATAAAATTCTATACCAAAATATGAATAGTGGTTGTCTCTGCATGATAGGATTATGAGCATTGTTTTTCTTGAAGGAACCGTAGATTGCTTTTCTATTTAAGAAAAACTTTTTTGAGTTCTGTGCCATGTTGCTGATCACTTTTAGAGCCTCATCTTACATTTTAGGTATTAAATACTTTGACCTTTTTCTTTCTTTTTCTTACATGTATACTGTAATTTTCCATGTTAGGGCGTATAACCTCATCTCTACCTAGAATCACGTATACAGAGAAGGTACAGAATCACTGTGTTATTGGTAACACTTTGGTAGCTTTGTCTTCTTAGATTATGATACTTCTGAGCCCAATGCTTATTTGGCCGTGATGATTGCACATAACTTCTTCCAATCTCAGTCACTCTGTCCAAGAACTGGGTCTGTATGACAGAAATAAGAAGTTCTTCTGCAAAGGCTAGTACAGTTTACGTGTATTTTCTTACTAAATGTACTAGTTTGCTAGGGCTCCCAAAAACAGTGCCACAGACTGGATGGCTTATACAACAAATTTGTTTTTTACAGTTTTAGGTCTAGAAGTCTGAGAGGAAGGTGTTGCAGGTTTGGTTTCCTCTGAGGTCCCTCTCCTTGACTTGCAAGTAGCTGCTCTCTCGCTGCCTCCTCACATGCTTGCTCCTCTGTGCGCATGCTCTGTTTTCCCAGTCTCCTTTCCTCGTAAGGACAGCAGTCATATTGGATGAAGGCCTACCCTAATGACCCCATTTTGACTTAATCACCTATTTAAATAAGGCCGTTTCTCCAAATACGCTTTTATGCTGAGGTACCAGGGGTTAGGGCTTCAACATGTGAAATTTGGAGATACAGTTCAGTTGGTAACAATATATGTCAGATATGATAAGTTTAATGACAAAGTGGTGTTGATGAAGTAAATTGTAATTAACTGCTTATGAACTGTTACAACATCCTAGAGAACTACAGCTGTAAATGAACTCCGCTTATATAGGGGAGAATATGGAAGATTGTGGACGCATTAGCAACAATTTTTTGTGTTTAATCACCCCTGGAAAAGTGTCTCAAACTCTGTGACCTGTTGACAATAAGGCCCGTTTGTATATGAAGAATAGTATCTTTTGTAAGTATTAATGAAATATCAGCAATCAAATTAGATATTTCAGGGGCTGCCAAGTGAAGAGAGATTAGAATTAAAAGGGAGTGGAATTAAGGTTAGTGGGCAAAAGATATGAAACTATTGGCCCCCTGACATTTAGAACTTTCTGTAGGTAGATCGTGCAGATCTGAAGGTGGGTTAGTTCTTTGTGACTGAAGTTCTGAGTTTGCTGGGCCGGTATGGAGGAAATCTGTATATTGTTGAGTGTGGTTGTGGAGTTGACAGTTTATTTCTCTTTTGAGATTCTTAAAGGTATGGTTTTGTTTTGTTGTCTTTAATAATCTACCTTATCTTTATATAACTAAAACAAAAATGATAAAAAATATTTATTAATTCTTTAAAATGTAGATTACTCATCAAGAATATCATCACGTTAAATATCCTGAGGAATGTATTCTGTTACTTCTTTTCCTTCTCCCTCTAGTGGGCAGAAAATATTTTGAAAATATAGCAGGGAAGGGTTTATTAGTGTTGAGTGGGTGCATCACAATACAGTGTCTCAGCTTTTAAAAACATTAATAAATGTTAATATTTCAGAATCATTGACTAAAATGTTTTATTCCTTCCTAGGCATAATAATGGATCTTTGAATGTTGAAGATGTTCTTACCAGCTTTGACAATACAGGAAATGTTTGTAAGTTGCATGTTCCCTTTGTGGAAATATTTTTAGTGTTTTAAAATGAATTTATAATAGTGTTTTTCTCATTAATGTTTATTGTAATGATGTGTGTGCATATGTGTGCGTGTGTAATACAAACTTTTATTGTTTCCTGCTGCAAAATCAGTATCATGTAAGATGCACCTACTCAGTAGGATAAGGGTGTCTTTACACTTTGCAGTTGTGTGAGTGTGTGTGTGCGTGTGTGCGTACACGCATGTGTGTGTATAACAGAATGTAGGTCAAAAGGAACACTGGACTGCCTCTTTTTCTTGTTCCATTTTGACCTTCTCAGTTAATCTAACAGATGGGCTGTCTCTTTCTTCTTTGCTATATCTTGGGTACTTTCGTTTCCACTTCCTGCTTTCCTTTTTCATTACAGAATAAAACCATTTGTTTTCCTTGCTGTGAATATAATGCCAGAAGGTTTTTGTTTTATGCAGTATTATAATATAGAACACGTTGCCTTTTCATCTAAGCTGATTGTCAGGATAAATTTCTTCACTGAGAGAATTATCTAAATAATTATCATGTTGGGCTGCCTGGGTAGCTCAGTCAGTTAAGCGTCCGACTTTGGCTCAGGTCATGATCTCAGGGTTCGTGAGTTCAAGCCCCACTTTGGGCTCTGTGCTGACAGTGCAGAGCCTGGAGCCTGCTTCAGATTCTGCGTCTCGCTCTCTCTCTGCTCCTCCCTTGCACTCTGTCTCTCTCTCTCAAAAATAAGTAAACGTTAAAAAAAATTAAAAAAAATAATCATGTCATATGATGAAAGAAATCAGCCAATATTATATTTTTATCACCATGTTAAACAACATATGATGAAGACCTGCGTACTCCTCCTTCATGTGTGTTGCCTAGGATATTTCTCTTCAGATAGTGAATGATTTGTGTAATGTGACCTTTTCAAATGTAAAAATTGTACTCAGATACTTTTTTCTCAAAGGAAATTTTGTTGCTGTAACTTTTCTCTGAACTAAACGAATGTACTTTGCTAACAGTATTACTTTATCAGATGCGCTCTAATTTTACATCTGCATAGAATCACGCCTGAGCAATACTCAGGCCATAATTTTGTTTTTATGCTCACCTATGGCAAGCTTTTCTAATATAGACAAATATTTATGTGTTTTGTCACTAAGGAATCTAAAAGTATCCTAAAATTATCCAAAAATATTCAAATAATATGGGTTCCTTTTTCATAGATAGTGACAGGTTTGCCTTTTAGTTTCTACATGTTGGCACTTGCTGAATTCTTTCCCACTTAGGTGTATCTCCATTTTATGGGGGGTTAGGACAAGGGATGCTAGTGGTGTTTGAGGAGACATTCTCCTTTTAATGTAAAATATCACTAAGTCAGGTTTATGCATATATAATTTAGGAACATGGTCCTAGAATGTTAAATGTGGAATTTTTTGATTCAGTAATGTAAAAATGAAGTATGGTTTCTAGTATGAAATAGGGCCACTAGCTGGCAGCATCATGTAAAATAAAAATATTTTCATAAAGGTCTACGTTATTATTTTATGCATGAATGCCTGTCTTGTCCTCCTGACATTTTTTTCTCATCAACTTACTCCACACCGCCTTCATCCACCCCCAGTTGTTGCATTGACAAATGGAGAAATTGCATGCAAAAGGTACTTTTTTACTGATGTTGTATTGTTTGCTGCAAAGGTTTGAGTCTTTGAATGAGACCCACCTACGTTTGAGTCTTGGCTCTGAAATTCATCTTGAGCAATTTACATTATGTCAATTTATATGAGTTTATATTATCTCTTAGAACCGGATATAATACATAGAAAGTGTATAACACATATTCCTCATAGTTGACGTTCAGGAAATGGAAGCTCTTTATTAATTATTACTTGTGATGAGTACCTCTAGAACATCTTTCCATCTTTTTCTAATAATGAAGAGAATATTAAGGGTTGTTCTCATGTTTTAAAGTAAACTGTTTTGATTGAACTAACAAGGTAGGAAAAAAATACATCAAATTACCAAAATAGCAATTTATTAAAAAGTCTTGTCACACATGTTGTGTTAAAAATGTGAATATATTGCCAAGGGATGGAAGTGGTGACAAAAATAAGACCTATTAAAACATGTTTAGTGTAATTTTTATATTATCTTCCTATTTTAAAAGAAAAATCTGTACTGAGATTTTACTTAATGATAAATTGGTAAAATCCTATTATGGTAAAATGGATTTTGATTATATAATCTTTTATACAATCTTTGCCAAGGCTTAAAATGGTCAGTGACTGAAAAAGTGGTTTATCACTTGATGCCTCAAATGTTTGATTTTAACCTGATAGGGATATTAGGTTGAGTCTGTGACTAGAAAACCCAGCAGAGGGCGCCACAATCACAATTCTGTCTCACAGCACACTATAATTTGAATAAGTAACTTGAATAATAACCCTAAGTTTTCATCATGTAAACATATGAAGATGTAAGCTGAAGCATTTCCATTTGATTTATTTTTCATATATTTAATATATTCAGCAATCCATCAATACAAAAAAAAGGATTTTCCTGAGTTTGAGTTAATTTTTTTGTGTTTTGTTTTCAATATCAGTTTAATTTTTGTACTTCTGGCTTTAAAAACAGGAATATTTTTGGTCTTGTTAATCTTGATAGAGATCAGAAGTTCTATATAAGAATATCTATTCCTAAATGACCGCCATGGTAGTAAATACATTGATGGTACACTGAAAGATATTTAAAATAAGGAAAAAAAGTTTCTAATACTGTGAGAGAACCAATAGATGGAATTATTCATTTGTTTCAGGAATAGTCCAGGTTAACAGAACTTCCAAATAGTAGAAAAAATGACTAACATGTTTTAAAGGTATAAAAACCTGATATGTGTATATGTATAAAATGTATGTGTGTGTGTGTGTGTGTGTGTGTGTGTGTGTGTGTGTGTGTATACACAAAATATATTCATGGCTTAATGGAACCATTAATCTCCATTTTAAATTAATTTTTAAAACCAAGTAATGATTTTATTGTAAATTTTCAAAGATGAGAGGATCAGTCTTCGTTCCTGAATTTGTTCTCTAATAAAAAAGATATGGAAATGTCTTTACTTTGGGAAAACAAATGAAATTTCTGGGTAGTTCCTTATTTCCTGAAAGATTAGAAAAAAAATTCTATTTACCTTTATTAGTTACAAGTGTTTTGTGTTTCTAAATGTGTGACCTGTGAAGTGTTTTATATTTTTGTGATATCCTCTCAGAGTTTGAATTCCTTTGAATGCTGTAGGAAAAAAATTAAAAATGAATCTCACACAGTCATCTTGGCATAATGATTCACTGCCCCAAAGAATATATTTGCTATTGTGGAGAAACACATTATTTTGAAAGTCAAGCTCCCTTTCTGCTTTCCTCTATTTAGGGATAGGTATGTGTATTTCATTGTTCGGGTCTACTACTTGAGAACCTATTTCCTTTGCAAGTATCAAAGCTGCCCTATGGAGGGGTTATGTCTGCTATCGATTCCTCATGCCTGGAAAGAGATGCCATCATGCTACCTAGGGAAAAGTATAGGCTGGCATCCTTTACCTCAGGTGGGGTACTGGCTGCTTCTGTGTTTCATGTAACATGTCGCTTGAATACGTTGGGTAACAGGAGTACCCTGCCAAGCACTGGAGCAGATCACTTGCTTCTGTTTTCCCTGTGGGCAGAGTCTCCTTTCTAGCAAGTCCCTGACCTCTAATCAAAGAAGTCCCACTATGCCGTCTCTTCCAAACCCACTTCTCTTTCTCCAAAGTCATCTCTTTCCTCTACTAAAACTAATTTTTTAAAAATGTGATCCTCTCCAAGGCTTAATTGATTCAAATTTGGTTGTCATATTACATAATATAACTATTTAGTATTTGTAAAGTCTCATCAGTGCTTGGGGATATAATAGCTTCATTTTTTACTTTTTTAGCACATCATCCTTCATTTGACAGCTTGAATAGATGAGGTAATAATACTTTTCATACAATTTATTGTGCATGATATATGCAATATAATATGTATAAGCTTTTAAAGGATAGGAAATCAATAATAATCTATCCCTACAGTAACCTTGTGTGGCTCAGGATCTTTGGCTAACACTGCAGCTTAAATTGGGAGAATGTATTGGTAAGACCCCTTCTACCATTCTTTGAAAAAATTTTTTTTTCTCCTGGCTGGGCTACATGACATGGTGGTTGGTATACCATAGTCTCCCGGGGAAATTTGTAGACCCTCTGCCTTATATACTCTCACATTTGATGATAGTAATTTTTTCCCCCAGTGAATCTCAGGGCTGATCTGGATTTTTAATATACACAGCTATAGTCTCTTGCTTTTAGATCCTTCCTGGTGGTCTGATAGTGGGACCTGTTTTATTAGGTATCCAAAACGGATCTCTTTCAGTTTAGTAATAATTGCTACCTGAGGAAATATTCTTACTAGAAAATGAAAATATTTGGGGTGCCTGGGTGGCTCAGTCGGTTAAGTGTTCAACTTTGGCTCAGGTCATGGTCTCACAGCTGATTATGAGCCCCACATTGGGCCCTGTGCTGACAGCTTAGAGCCTGGAGTCTGTTTTGGATTCTGCATCTCCCTCTCTGCCTCTCCTCCACTCATGCTCTGTCTCTCTTTCTCTGACCCTCCCCTGCTTGTGCTGTGTGTCTCTCTCTCTCAAAAATAAATAAACATTAAAAAAAAAAAAAAGAAAATATTTTGCATTTTAACTGCATTTGGGAAACCAAGAGAAGGTAACCATCTCTAAGGAAATATAGTCCCAATTTTTAGTTTTTGTTTCATTGTTTTGTGTTACATAGTTAGGGTCTGTAATATTGGTGGAATTATCAAAGCTTCAGGAATATCAGCTTGGATTTAAAAATTTTTTCTTCATTCAAATAAAGGTATGTGTGTGCATTCACATGCACGTGTGTGTATGTATGTGTGTAGGTGTATAATACCTATGTGTAGTTATATGTGTGTGTTTATATATGTGCGTGTGTATTGAATGTATACTTGGTAAGATAGTTTGCTTAAAAATAAGAAATTTGGGGGGCGCCTGGGTGGCTCAGTGGGTTAAGCATCCAACTCTTGGTTTCGGCTCAGGTTGCAAACTCATGGTTCATGGGTTCAAGCCCCACATCGGGCTCTGTGCTGATGGCACAGAGCCTGCTTGGGATTCTGTCCCTCTCTCTCTCTGCCTCTCCCCTGCTCGCTCTCTATCTCTCTCTCTCTCATAAATAAATAAACATTAAAAAAATTTTTGAGCTGTTATAGGTAATTGCTCTATTTTTAACTTAGTGGGTTCATGGAAGGATCATGGAATATGAAGTTCAGGTTGTAGTTCTGCCATTTACTATGTGATCATAGGTGAGTTAACAAATCTGAGTTCCTTATTATGATTGGGTAAGGAACAATAGCTTCTAGTGTGGTGGACATAGTGTTAGGTAATGTGAAAGCACTATGTAAGCTGTAAATTATGTGTGTTCCTAACATGTGTGTGTTAGTTTTTATTGTTAGTATTCATATCATTTGTCTCATTTGTTAATCTTGAACCTTTGCAGTATTTTAATATTGTAAAATAACACAAGTTAGGAAATATTTTTGGTGTGTGCCATCCTGTTTTCATATTTTGCATTATTTTATGTGAAAACACGGTGCAAAGCTACATAATTAAAACAGTGAGTATCAGTGCAGAAATACACATACAAAGCTGTGTTTTAGAAAAGAGAGTTCAGAAAGATATAAATATATGCGATTTATCATACGATGAAGATGGAGTGTCAGTAAGAAAGGAAACGATGATTCTTCAATAAATGGTGTTGGGAACCATTGATTAAAAATTTAGAAAAAATATCACAACTGAATCTCTCCTTTATGTTATGTACTGATACAAATTTAAGCTGGATTAAATATTTAATTAAAAATCCTAGCGCTCCACTTTGAGATATTTCAGATGAATAATTTAATAATAAAAAAAAGGAAGGGCCTTCGAATAGTGACCCAAACCCCATGAATTTAAAGATGAATATATTGACTAAATCAAGATTTTAAAAGTAACTTTATTCAAAAAGCATCAAAAAAGTTGAAAGACAAATGACAAACTGGTATTATTTGTGACATATATGCAGACAAAGATGTATTTCCTTTATTGAGTGAAGAGCTCCCACAAAGCAATAGCAAAAACAGACTGCAGATCCATATGAAAAGGGCAGAACATAGCCAATGATTAGGACAAGTTGTTTCACACACACCCACAAAAACAAAAAAACACTCCCAAAACCAATGCTCTATAAACACATCAAATAATTACTTTACCAGAAATGAAGTAATGAAACAATTAAAACAGTGAAATAAAATTTTTGTTTATCAAATTGGCAAAGATGAGAGAAGATAGGCAATAACCAGTGAATTATAGGGAAATGGGCCTTTTCAACTGCTATTGGTTGGAGGGTAAATGATTCTACTTTTAGAGGTGATCTGCCATATCTTTTATAATTTTAAGTATCCGTATCATTTTGACTAATAATTGCTTTTCTAAAAACTGATAAAACCATTATGCAAGCCTGGAATGCAAGAGAGTTCATTGTAGCACAAAGAACAACTGGAAAAAGCATAAAACTTTAATTTTAGATGACTGGTTGATTATGGATAATCCATGGACATAAAATATTATGTAGCTGTTCAAGATTTTTAAATCATATTAGGTTAAAAAAACCACTTTAGGGAATATGATCTTCTGTAAAATTCATAGATATCCATTAATTATGTGTGTATGTATGTATATGCATAGAACTATGTCGTAATGCCCCTCATGTTTTGTTGGGGCATTAGGGTTATGGTTGATTACTACTTTCTTCTTTATCCTTTCCAGTACTAATGGATTTTTTTATGACACATATTTATTAGTTTTATAACTGCAATAAACAATGTTCTTTTCATTTTGAAAAAGCGTAGATATTCTTTAACTTCCAAATTGAGTATTAATATTTTTGACAGAAAGCTGTGATAAAATCTTGAATTGCTAAGTACAGCACAGTGGAAAAAAAAGGAGCAATTCATTTTACCAGTGAACAAAATATAAAATATTTTGTTTTAAAATTGCACTTTTCTCTAGGGAGCTCACAGCATGTTCCACATTAATTGTCTTCATCTCCCAATGGACTTACGAGATGATAAATCAGAGATCAAATCATCCTCTCCCCGTATTAGGTCGGGGGGAGTACCAAAGAGGCTTAAGAGCTCAGGTGGTGGCAGAATATTGAGCTTGGGCATTGATAATTTTAAGTTTTGTTAAAAAATAAATTTTAAGTTTTAGTGCATTACATGGTTATTATGTGTGGGTAATGGTCAGGGGCCCCTAGACTGTGGTAGGCCCCGTGTCAGTGGGGAGCTGGTGGTAGGCCACACTGACATTAGGTTTGGCTCTTAGCCCTTCTTGAGAATCACAGTGTTCATGTACTATGTATATGTAGTCTTTGTGGGGGAGAGGTTTTTTGTTTCTTGTTTTTTTTTTTTTTTATAATGTTTATTTTGAGAGAGCGAGAGCAAGCGCACATGCAAGCAGGAGAGGGACAGAGAGAGAATCCCATGCAGGGGATTCCCAAGCCCTGATGTAGGCCTTGATATCATGTCTGTAGATCATGACCTGAGCCGAAATTAAGAAGTCAGATGCTTAACTGACTGAGCCGCCCAGGTGCCCCTAAAAAAAATTTTTTTTTATTTGAAATAAAAAATTACAGAGTTGAAATGATTCTTAATAGTAGGTGCTGCTATCATGAGAAAAGAGTGAAATAAACCCTGTAATCCTTTCTAGACTCACCAATGTGTGTTACGCTTCGTGACCGCAGTAACACTGGAGCATAGTTCACATCATTGCCATAAACCTGCTAGTTTTTCAAACCTCCTTTAAGTAGTTGCAGGGATGTTCTTAATTTAAGTGCCTCCAAGTTTTAGCAGAAGAGACCTATGCCAAACAAGTCTTTTTTTCTTCCCTCCTCTGAGCAAATGCTGAGTAATACCACTTCTTTCTCCATCTTCTTTTAAATAGCTACCATTTTTTTTTTGCACCCTCCCCCCCCCCCCCCCCGGATTTATCAGGAGCTTTGTGACTATTATTCCCATTTAGTTTTCTTTATGTGGCAAGGGATGAGGAAACCGATAACTCAGATAAAGATAACTTGCTTAAAAATTAATATTTATGAGGTTGTTACACAGGAATTTAGAGCTATTCTGTATTTCTTGAAGGTAGCATTTCTCCAAAGTGGCAAGAAATGAATTTTAAAAGTTCACGGTGGGAATTGGAACTAAAAGTGGTAACTTGGAGTGCTAGAAAATAACTTTGGCAAATGGAAAAGAATTCTGTCCAGTGGATTGTGTCTCAGAGGAGACTGATTAAAGGTCACTGGAAATGGGCTCTGTAGGGTTCCTGCAAGGTAGTTGACAATCTAATGGAGCGGGGATTTGGGGAGTGAGGATGGGGCAAGAGAATGCATTTTCTTTTAATAGTCTGAAACCTAATGTGGGTTTTGTTTTATGTCAGGGTTTTGTTGTTTTGTTTTTTTGTTTTTTTCCTCCTTTTTGGGAAGTCCTGCTTTTTGCATGGTAATATAATAGTAGAGTGATTTGTGTTTTTACATAGCCCTTTCTCTGAGGTACTCAAGTGTTTCTCAAGCTTAGGGCTATAATGGTATTTAAAAATTGCTTAACAGAAACAGAAGTCACACAGAAAGCTTGACAGAAAGGATATTCTTGTTTTTACCAAAGTTGTTTGGATTGTGGCCAGCCTTTCCACAGGGAATTATGGATATTTGGATACTTGTGTGGCCTGTGTATGTTGTATCCCTCGATGAATGCTTGATGTGGACAAAATATTTGGTGATTCAATGAATTTAGTGTCTGTATATATGTATCTCATTTTTCTTATGTTCTTCCCTCTCACCCTTCACCGCCCCCCACCGCCTTTCCCTGCATCTGACTATTTGTGTTTTATCCTGGGGAGGTGGGGACGGTCCATGGAAGGAATGAGGAAAAGTTGCAGATCGTTCTGTGTATATGGGCTGGAAAATATGGATGTATTCTGTGTGTCGTAGATGCCCCCCATGCTCACAATCTGCCAACTCTATTATGTTGGATCAGGTAGAGTCTTTGTTCCTGGTGGTAAATTCATGGTGTGTTTGAAGCTTTGGCCCATCCATGTTGTTGGAGGCCAGACTTCTGTGTCATTGCCATTTACCAGGGGTCCCTTAGTTTCTGACTGAAAGGTGTGGTGGAATCCAGAATCACAACTTAAAAGTATCATTTTTGATAGTGTGATAGTCAACGGGGGAAAAAAAAACAGTATTTTGATTAATCCTGGGCTTTGTTTTTATTTTAATATTTGATAACCCAATCAGAGCTTCGTGGGGATTGGTTGGACTGTCATTACGTACACCTGAGAACTCCTCTGCTTGTGCCTGTCCCCTGATCCTTTCGAGGAGAAACGAGAACAGCAAGAAGGGGAGATAGATTCCTATTGCTCTGTTCGATCTTTCTCAAGTCCTACAGGTTTGCAGTTCCTGTGCTACAATTGAGCACTCAATTCTGTATCACACTGTATTAATTCCTTGTTAGTCTTTTTCTCTCCAAATAAAATTTGACCCCCTAGATTGCAGGACCATGTCTTCTACTTCTGCCTCACCATGTCCTCTCTGGTTAAGGATGGTAGTCCAAGTCTATGCAACAAAAGGATTTTCAGCTAGCTTGAGTGTTTTACCTCTCTTGATTAAATGACATGAAGGCAACATGCAGTCTCTAGCAGTTTTTCTTTTCTTCCCCTCACCCATCTGTTGTCATTCCACACTGCCGCTGATTGTGTACCTCTTAAATACAAAACAAAACAAAAATCTTAGGAAACGATTCTAACTCTTCCTATCATAAGACAACTCTCGGCTTCCTTTTTACCTCCTTTCCTTCTAATTCTCTGTTACAGTCTGAAGAGATAGCCTGGCAAGGCAGGATTTTCCTTGGACTGTGTGAGCCTGGGTAGGCAGAGGGGAGGAGACTGAAGCAGACTGGTTTCTGTTAGGTAGGGTGACTGTACAGCCTGGTTTGTCTGGCAGGGTCCCAGTTTACGCCTGTTGTTCTTAGCCTAATTATTTTGTTGGTAAAGTTTATTCTATTTATTTTGAGAGAGGCAGAGTACATCAAGGGAAGGGCAGAGAGAAGGGGGAGAGAGAGAATCCCGAGCAGGCTCCGCACGGTCAGTGCAGAGCCCGACACAGGGCTCGAACTCGTGAACTGCGAGATCATGACCTCAGCCGAAACCAAGAGTCAGACACTCAACTGACTGAGCCACCCAGGTACCCCTCTCAGCCTGATTATTACCACAGCTCTTTTCACTCCCAGAAGTGCCTTGGTTTGGATGATAAATTATTCGCCCATTTTTAGAAGACAGAGAAAGATCGGAAACTTCCATTAATTACTAATGTCCAGTCACCTCTTTATTCCACCATAGTGACTTGTACAAGGTCTGGCTCAAGTGGTATTCAAAAAGTGTGCATTGAATCATTTGAATCCTTAGTCACATTCACATGAATTCATTCATTCAATGCAAGTGTATTTATATTTGATACACTACTATATCTAACACAGAAGTAAATCTGATACACGATTCTATCTAACACAGAGGTAAATCTGGGTCTCAATTTTAGAGGGCATATACTACAAGCCCCATAAACTCTAGAAATTGAATTCAGAACACATACCTGTTTTGATGAGCTGAAAAAAATCAGCTAAATGAAAAAAATGAATTACTATCAAGATTTGACAATAGGAAAATTCACAAAGAGTTTTCTCTTAGAGAAACATAATGATCTAGAGGTCCGAGTCTGTGCTCACGTGGTAATGATTATCTGGAACTGAGCACATTCTCCATTTTGTACCCTCACCACTCCACCCATGTATGTGTGAATTCGCAACTTCTATTATGTATTCTGTACCCGGAGAACTTTAAGCCATGTTTGTTTTTGTGTATTTTTCAGATTGTTTCGTTATCTACTTAAGAATCAGTTCTGATTAGTCAACTTGTTTGTCAAAGCTAATTAAATACTTGTAAAGTCTTTTGGAATAAGTCTTTTTAAAAAATTATCTGAGTATAGTTGACACACAGTATTACATTAGTTTCAGGTGCACAATAGCGATTCCACAAGTTTATACATTTGGCTATACTCACCGCAAGTGTAGCTACCATCTGTCACCATACAACCCTATTAAGTATCACTGACTATATTCCTTATGCTGTGCCTTTTATTCCTGTGATGGACATAATAAGCCTTTTTGAATTCAACAGGTTAATCATTCATCTCTGGGAAATATTCTTTGCCCATACTATCTAAGAAGGACAACTCTTACAAAAATACTTCTGTTGTCCTATTTAGTAAAGTCGATATTGTTTAAAATTTCTTTCAACATCCAGTCTCTTTAAGAAAACACGTTTTTGAAGCTTACTCATTTGAGTTAAAATTGTAAAATATATTAAAAAATGAAATTGAAAACTCACATAGAGCTACGGGAGAAATTTTAAATATTTGTGAATGTATGTTGTGTGTGTGTACATGAATGTGTGTTTATGTGTATATGTAAAATACAGAGTTAACTTTATCTTCACTTGCCTTTTCTTGTTTATAGATTGGAAAAGAAAGAGCAATCTCAGCAAGTGTTTGTATTAAGGGCCTATTATGTGCTCTCCTGCATTTTCACTTCTCAAATGGTTTCTCAACTTTGAACTACTACAAAGGAATAAAACATTCTTCTCCATGTTGAAGAAACTACTGTGTATTAAAATTTGGATAAATATCTCAGTGTCTGATGCATCCAGATGATCTGTGGATAATGTCTTAAATCTCACCAGCAGACATCTTTTTAAAAATAATTTAAAAGAGCTACATTGCTTCATCAATGAAGGATTGAGCCTGATAGCAGTTTTTTTTTAAATTTTTTTTTTCAACGTTTATTTATTTTTGGGACAGGGAGAGACAGAGCATGAACGGGGGAGGGGCAGAGAGAGAGGGAGACACAGAATCGGAAACAAGCTCCAGGCTCTGAGCCATCAGCCCAGAGCCCGACGCGGGGCTCGAACTCACGGACCGCGAGATCGTGACCTGGCTGAAGTCGGACGCTTAACCGACTGCGCCACCCAGGCGCCCCCTGATAGCAATTTTTAGAATATTGGCGAGAATATGGCTTGACTTACTCTAACTACATTAAATATAAATCTAACGTTGTGAACATATTGTCTCAGGACACAAAATATTTGTCTATTTTTAAAGCTTCGTATATTCTCAGTTAAAGTTATTCATACGTAGACCATCAACTTCATGTTTATGAAGTCTTTTTTGATGCCTTCTGACCTGCTGTCCTCTCTAGGCCTGCTCCAGACCTTTCATCCTGAACGCTCCCTTCACGATTATCCTGGGGATTGTCTTCACCTCTTTTTTGTTGGATCTCATTTCCCAAACCCCATGGCTTCCTCTTTGTTTACTGCGATCATTTTGAAGATTATAAACTCTATTTATAATAGAAAGTAAAGGAGAAAGAAAAGGAAGTAATTTTTGAGAACTTGGGATACTTTGGTTGGATATAACTATTTGAAATAGTTCCTTTTTCACAGTTTTACAGCTACAGTATGTTGTAGTTTCAAGTGTTGCATTTTAAAAGTTTAATATTATTCTAAAATTCTTTATCTTTTTAAGAAATCTGTTCTCTTTCAAATTTGACAGAATCTTCTTTTTTCAGTGTTCTAAAAACCTTGGTGTGGCTCTGTTTTTAAACATCGTATTGAACATTTGACAGACATTTTCAATTTAGAAAGTCATGGTTTTTCGGTTCCAGGAAATTTTCTTGAATTATTTCTTCTTTTAAAAAAAAAATGTGGGGGCGCCTGGGTGGCGCAGTCGGTTAAGCGTCCGACTTCAGCCAGGTCACGATCTCGCGGTCCGTGAGTTCGAGCCCCGCGTCGGGCTCTGGGCTGATGGCTCGGAGCCTGGAGCCTGTTTTTGATTCTGTGTCTCCCTCTCTCTCTGCCCCTCCCCCATTCATGCTCTGTCTCTCTCTGTCCCCAAAATAAATAAAGGTTGAAAAAAAAATGTGTATTTTTGAGAGAGAGAAAGAGAGTGTGTGCACACACGCACAAGTTGGGGAGAGGCAGAGATAGAAGGAGAGAGAGAGAATCCCAAGCAAGCTCCATGCTGTCAGCACAGAGTGCGATGTGGGGCTCAAACTCACGAGCTGTGAGATCATGACCTGAGCCAAAATCAAGAGTTGGATTCTTAACCAGCTGAGTCAGTCAGGCACCCCTTGAATTATTTCTTTAATGATTTCCTTCCTTTTGTTTTCACTGATGTTTTTCCAGACCTTCCATTTCCTGGACAGGTTCTCAAAATTATCTTTTCATCTTCTGTCGTGTGTGTGTATATATACGTGTTTTAATGTTTTATTTATTTTTGAGAGAGATGGAGAGACAGAGTACGAGTGGGGGAGGGGCAGAGAAAGAGGGAGACACAGAACCCGAAGCAGGCTTCAGGCTCCGAGCTGTCAGCACAGAGCCCGACGCGGGGCTCGAACCCACGAACTGCAAGATCATGATGACCTCAGCCAAAGTCAGATGCTAAACTGACTGAGCCACCCAGGCACCCCTTCTGTTTGCGTATTTTTGTCTTTTTTCTTTACTCTCAGGGATATTTCTATAACTGTATCTTTCAACCTTTCTGTTAAGTTTTTCATTTCTAATCTTTATACTTTGTAATGACCTTTTTCTTCTTAGTCCTCCCCCTTCCCCCATTGCATTCTTTTCATATTTCTTGATTGCTTCTCTTAGTTTCTCAGTTTTTAAAATATATTACTGGAAGTTCTTTTTTTTTTTTTTTCTTTTAATTGTCTCTGTTTCCTTCAAGTTACTTTTTCCATTTGTTTTCTTTGGCCTCTGTCTTTTATAATAGAGGCCATCGTCAAATATCTGGTGATCTTTAAGAGTTGTACTACACAACTAATTGGGTACTACTGTGATGCCATAGCTTGTTGTTTTTGTTTTTTTTTTTAAGAATTTATTTTTAAGTAATCTCTATACCCTACGTGGGGTTTCAACCCACAACCCCAAGATCAAGAGTTGCACACTCTGTTGACTGAGCCAGCCAGGTGCCCTCCTCCTTGTTTGTTGGTTATGGGTTTAACTATGGGATGATCTGGCTGGGCCGTTTCTTAGGGAACTCCGGATGTCCATATGTTTAGGTATTTTCTTTTGAGCTGATCTGTTTCCCAGAGAACCCTCTTTTGAGTCTGCTGCCTTGGAGAGTGTGTGTACCTTAGCAGCTAACATGTTAGGAGTTGGGTGGGAAGAAGAGTCTCAACATTCAGTTACTCAGTCTCCCTTTAAAAAATATTTTACCTTACCCCCCCCCCCATACCCTCCCTCTACTGTGCTAATGCCCTACAGTCCAGAGACTCTCACATTTATACTCTAGATAGGATTTCAAGGTCTAACTGTCTTGTAAATACATTTCCGACAGATCCTGTATTTCACTTATTCTTCTTCCCTCCATTCACAGAATGGCTTTTCTCCCTGCGATTAAGGATTCAGCTTTTTGCTGTCAACTTCGTGTGCCTTTATGAACCCTTGTTTTATTTTCAAATCTACTTATTTTGTAGGTGGGGTATCAGGAAGGGTGTGGAAGCTAATAATGTAGATTCACTCTGATATCTGTAACCACCATTTTTAACACATATACATATAAACACATGCCTACATACATCAATCTCACATAAATGCTGTAACAGCTTAACAATAACAGTAAAATTTTTAAAATTTCTATCAGTAGGCCATATATGGTTCTTGTCAAATCTGCACTAGAAATATATTTCCAGCTTAAATGCATTGAGATGAATCACCAAGCTTTGCACAATCTTTGTAGAGATTCTTTTCTCTTTCGTTTCTGAATTACTCTTCAGCCTTCAAGATTCAAGTCCTACGTCGCTCACTTCCTCTGTAAATCCTTTCCTGACTCTCCTTAGCTATAGTTCAGTGGTCTTTCTTGTGTTTACCCGCAGACTTAAATGAAAAAATACACCATTAAAATATATGACATCGTATCCTAATTGTGTCTAAATCACTCACTAGATTGTAAACTCCTAGAAAGCAGGACTGATGTTTTGTTCTGTATGTACAGTGCCTGGCATATAGTGAACAACCAGTAAATGCTTTGTGGGGTGGTTCAGTCGGTTGAGCATCCAACTCTTGATTTCGGCTCAGGTCATGATCTCAGGGTTTGTGAGTTTGAGCTCCAGGGCGGAGCTACCTTGGGCTTCTCTCCCCCCCACCCCCCTGCCCTTTATTCTGTCTCTCTCTCTCAAAATAAATAAATAAGCTTAAAAAATCTTTAAAAAATAAATGCTGTGTGGATTAGGGAATTTAATATTTTAAAAAAGAGAAACCACTTGGGGCGCCTGGGTGGCGCAGTCGGTTAAGCGTCCGACTTCAGCCAGGTCACGATCTCGTGGTCCGTGAGTTCGAGCCCCGCGTCGGGCTCTGGGCTGATGGCTCAGAGTCTGGAGCCTGTTTCCGATTCTGTGTCTCCCTCTCTCTCTGCCCCTCCCCCGTTCATGCTCTGTCTCTCTCTGTCCCAAAAATAAATAAATGTTGAAAAAAAAATTAAAAAAAAAAAAGAGAAACCACACTTTAAATAAATTAGGATATGATTATTGTATAAAATGTTCACTGTACAAAATAATTTACTTTGGGGTTGCTTTAAATAGCCCTTGTCTTTGGTGCATTTGAAATTTCATTACTTTTTTTTTTTTTTTTTTTGAGGAACACATTTTGGTTTAGTATTCCTTTATGCATACATTCTATATTGTTCTTCCTTAGTAGGGATGTTACTTATATTTGAAGAGAAATAAATGTTATTTTGTTACACATTAGTGATATTTTTCCCTCCAAATTCCCTTTGCTGGCTGAGCGCTAAGTGGCTATTCTCCTAGCTTTCTGATGAGTAGTGCAATAGATTTTAAGCAGCTAGTTCTAAAATACATTCAAAAGCATGTCCTATTCCTCATGAATTGCTCTTTCTTTGCTTAAATTTCCCATTCGGACCACCAGCAATCCCTTAAGTACTTTCCCCACCAGCTAATGCTAGCTTTTAAAAATCTACTTAATGTTACTCCTTTCTTTCTCTTTGTTGCCTCTGTCACTTAATATACCTCTATGCCTGCCTGATATTTTCCTTTTCAAGGTCTTTGTATGCTTTTAGGATGATCTTTCCTAGTCTCTTTTTCTACTGTCTTAGATGCTTTGATTCTGCTGTTTCTCCATTGCGAAGAGCTTAGTAGAGGGAGGAAGTGACTATTATGGGTGACTCTTTTTTTAAGTTGTTATGTACAGTACTAAAGAAGATACAAACACTGGTGGTTACTATGTAACTACTGTTCCAAAAGGGATTTTAATAAACTTTCAGAGCCATTTATGGAGACAAAAAAAAAATTTTTTTTAACGTTTATTTTATTTTTGAGAGAGAGCGTGAGTGGGGGAGGGACAGAGTGAGAGGGAAACAGAGGATCCAAAGTGGGCTCTGTGCTGACAACAGACAGCCATGGTTTGTAAGAGATCCATGAGATCATGACTTGAGTCAAACCATGAGATCATGACTTGAGTCAAAGTTGGACGCTTAGCTGACTGAGCCACCTAAGCACCCTGAGACAAAACTTAAAAATTTTTTTTTGAATATTTTAATTATTTTTGAAGGAGAGAGAGACCGAGAGAGAGAGCATGAGCAGGGAAGAGCAGAGGGAGAGAGAGGGACACAGAATTCGAAGCAGGCTCCAGTCTCCGGGCTGTCAGTACAGAGCCCGATGCAGGGCTGGAACTCACAAACTGCCAGACCATGACCTGGGCCGAAGTCTGACGCCCAACCGACTGAGCCACCCAGGCACCCGAGACAAAACTTTTTTTTTTTTTTTAATTTTTTTTTTTCAACGTTTATTTATTTTTGGGACAGAGAGAGACAGAGCATGAACGGGGGAGGGGCAGAGAGAGAGGGAGACACAGAATCGGAAACAGGCTCCAGGCTCCGAGCCATCAGCCCAGAGCCTGACGCGGGGCTCGAACTAACGGACCGCGAGATCGTGACCTGGCTGAAGTCGGATGCTTAACCGACTGTGCCACCCAGGCGCCCCCCGAGACAAAACTTTTAAAATGAGACTTGTTTACATTTTTTAGAGAAGGAAAAAACAATTGCACATTAATATTTGGCAATTGTCAAAGTTGATGATAGGTAAATGGGAGTTCATTCTTTCATATTCCCTTTATTTTTGTGTATAAACACTCTTTTATATGTACAAGATTTCTAAAAAAATGGAAGTATCATTTTTTATTCCTCTTGACCCAGCAATCCCACTTTTTGGTATCTGTCCTCTAATATATCAGGACACATGTACATGGATATTGATTAGCATTATTTGGATTGGAAACAGTCTGATGAGTCTGATAATTAATAAAATTATTGGATAAATTATGGTGTGTCTATACAATGGATTATCATGCAAAAATTAAAAAGGATGAATTGAGTTATATGCTATATACTTTGGAGGGATGTCTGAGATGTGTTGTTAAGTGCATTGAATAATGTATATAATGTCATTTCATTTTTATAAAAAGAAACTGGTAATATTACAAAAAGCTGTGAAAGCATATATAGCAGATTATCAGTTTTGGTTATTTTAGTAAAGTGGGACCTGAGGGAATGAGGTAGAGGAAAAATTAACCTTTTCTCTATCATTATGTGTATTGTTTGATTTATTTCAAGTATGTGTTACTTTTGGGAGAAATGTAGTAAAAATTTTAAAAATAATATAAAAATAAAATATTTTCAAACTGAGTGTCAGTTCATCCATGATAATAAAAACTCATTTTTTAAGTTTTAAAGAGAAGTGGGAAGTGATGTGCATAGGAAACTAAATGGTGCATTAGATCACAGTTTGCCTTCAGAAGGAAAAATAAATCGATAGTTGTGTCTATATATTGAACTCTGACCTTATACCCAGATTTCCAACAGAAATTTCCTGGTGACAATTAGAAACAAGACTTTGACCTTCTCTATATTAATTCAGTAGACCTCCTGTCCCCGTTCAACTGTACCTGAAATTAAAGCCTTTTTTTTTGTTATGATTTTGAACTATTCTATTTCATAAATAAAGATGTCCCATTAAAAAATTTTTTTTTCATGTTTATTTATTGATTTTGAGAGAGAGAGAGAGAGAGAGAGAGACAAAAAGCACGAGCAGGGGAGGGGCAGAGAATTCCAAGCAGGCTTTGCCTTGTCAGTACAGACCCTGGTAAGGGGCTCATTCTCATGAGCCATGAGATCATGACCTGATGACCTGAGCCGAAATCAAGAGTCAAACGCTTAACTGACTGAGCCACCGTGGTGCCCCAAGATGTCCCATTTTTCAGAGGCCACATTTAACTTAGAACTAGGGTACCTAGTTATATCAGTTAGGGTTCTTTGATCACAAGCAAAAATCCCCTGACTTTGGCTAACTTAGGTAAGAAGAAATGTATTAGAAGGATACTAAGCAGTAATAGAATTTAAGTTTCACTTGACAATTGGACATTTTGCTTTATGATTTAGTATGCCTCTAATTATATTTCCTGCTTTTAATTAGAGCATTGCATTGAAAGTTCCTAGCCAGACACTTTTTTTGGATTAAATTTAGTTAAGTCTTAAAAAATGTGTCATTATTTAAAAGGGAAACTTATATAGAATCCATTGTTTAAATTGTTCTCTAGTAAATGGTGAGTTTGGGATTATAATTAGTTTCATTTATTATAAGAGGTATAACCATTCAAATACAGATAGTCTCAACCTATATATGTTATTTTAGAATGTCATCTTTGAGTTTCTCTTAAATGTCATATCTGTGTGTGGGGGGGGGACATAGTTTTTCAGTATCTTTTTTTTCTTTAATTGTAAATTTCCCAGGGAGATTCTTGTAAATGCCACCTGTAAAATTATGATTTTATTCCTATGCTTTTCTTTATAATTTCTGTCTACTTAACTGGAACACAGGAATTTTATATTATGATCTTTTTAAATCTGTGCAACAGATTGTTCCAGAAGTTTCTTACATACCTTTTAGAAATAACACATTAATTTTGACTGTATTTTTCAAGGGAATTATCTGGCTTTGTTTTACAGAAGACTCTTCTAAGAGGCTTAACACCATTTTTATTATAAACTATAAATCATGATAACATACAAGTTTATGTAAGTATATAAAGGCCAGCTTAATGTTTTTTATTTTGAGAAGCATGAAGTTCTCCCTATGTACTAGATAAAGGCAACACTTCTACTTACATAGGGTTACATAGGGTATACTGGACTTATTTTAGAATCTGGCTCATTTTTCTCCTTATCCCTCTTTGGGGTCAAGCTTTCAGTTGGCAGTAGGAGTGGAGGTTTGAGGGGCAGATCAAGGCCAAACTTTCTAACTAGCCTTTCTTCCTACCCATCTCTCCCTTCTCTTTTGTTGGAGTCAAGGTTTAGGTTCAAATATGGGCAGAGACTGGGAGGTGGGAGGGTAGTGGGTTGGGACATCTGGGGTTAAGTCTTCTGCTTTACAGCTGAGAAATTGTTTACAATCAAGAGATGGAAATAAGCAAATACATTGAGGGTAATGGGAGCTAAGTTTCTCAGCGTCAACAAAGAGAATTGTACATATGGAAAGGGGGAGCCTAAAACCAACTCTGTGGTGTTGAATTAGAATTAGAGGTATCAGTATGATCTCATTGCCTTGCTAGCTAGGTAGGTAGAGGTGTGTATGAGTGTGTGTGTGTGTGTGTGTGTGTGTGTGTGTATTTCCTAGCTGTGTCTGGGTATAATAGCAGTGAGCACACCTAGCACCCAGACCTTGGTTTCTAAATATCCTTCACTAAAAAGACCTAGACCAGGGATCTTTGAAGAAATGGTTGACTCTCTCACTAGGCATCTTATATCATGAAGTAAGGAAGCCCTCAAATAGTAATTGACACATGCCCCAAAGGGCACAGTAACAGGTTTGAAGGATTAGTGTTGACCAATTCTGAGACCATCTGAGTATCAAAATAAATGTTATAAACAGATTGTAACCTTTTGAGTAAAACAGAACTCCAGAAATCCACACTAATATTAAATATATAAATGAAGAACAGAAAATTCTGAATGTCATTTAGTAAATCTAGAACCTTGGCACTAATGACATTTTGGGAAAGATAATTGTTTTGAGTGGGAGAGTAACGGTCTGGTGTATTGTAGGATGTTTAGCATTATCCTTGACCTCTACCTTCTAGATAGTAGCATCCCTCCTGCCCTCAACCTCTAGTTGTGAAAACCAAAAATGTCTTCAGGCATTGCCACATTGCAATGAGGAGGCACAATTGCAGCCTCTGTCCTCATTTGACAACCACTGATCTGGAAAGAATGATGGAATTAGAAAATTACCGTTTGGTAACTATCACAGTAATAACTGACTTGAGCATGGATTATCAGTGGATACTAAAGTAAGTGAACATATGATGAGTAAGATATTATCTTAATCTCAAAATATCTCCGTGAAGCACTAACTACTTAGTAACTGATAAATACCATATGCTTCAAATTAACTTTACAGTGGGAAAGCCCAGCAGCACCACTTTAACCAAGAAATAAAAATTAATATCACGTGCCTCCTAATATAGTGCAGTGACAGAAGAGAGCATTGCTTCTGTGGTATTCCTGCTGAAAATCACAAATCGTGAGGAAAATCCTACAAAACCAAACTGGGAGACATTTCACAAGGTTAACTGGACTGTACTTTTCCAAAAAGTTAAGATCATTGAAGACAGAACTGTTCTAGATTGAAGGGGGAAAAAAAAAAAAGAGACATGATCACTAAATGTAACGTGATTATGGAGTGGATCCTGGACCTATAAAGGACATTATAGGCATGATCAGAGAAATTTGAAGAGGTTTTGTGGATTAGATGGTAATGTATCAGTGTTTATTTCCTGATTTTGACAATGTAACTGTGGTCATACAGATGAGTTCCTCAAACACACTACGTTTCCTTGAGAATATTTCAGTTTCTGTTCATGGTGTCTTTTGTCAGTTCTTCTGATGGGTGGCACTCTTTCATCTTTTGGGACTCATGTTTTCACCTTCTCAGAGAGGCCATCCCTAATTGCCTTATCTATTGTACCTATCTTTCCCAAATCCCTGTCACCCCATGTTGCTTATTTTATTCATAACATTCACTATTACCTGTTATTACCTTCTTATTTCTTCGTCCCTCTGCGGAAAGGAAGCTCATGAGAACAGAAGCTTTCTCTGTGCTGCACCCTCAGTCTGAACCAGTGCCAGATATCTTAGTGGACTTGTAATAACCATTTCTCGAATCAGTAACTCTACTGTGAAATCTCTGTGAAATCTGGCCTTCTACATTAGCCACTTGGTCATGTAACCAACCTGGGTATGTTAAGATGTTGTAGGAATTAGTATCTATTGAAAAAAAAAAAAAAAGATAAAATGGTATGGTTTGGGTGTGGCAGTGGAAGAGGAGAGAGAACTGGAAGGATAAACAAAAAAGAGAAATACAGTTGTTTGATAAATCTTAAAATAGCTCACAGAGATTGCTTGGATGTGCTTAAACACTTGAACTGAATATAATTTCTCTACGGCATTTTTAAAATTGTTTTTATGTTTTATTTTTGAGAGAGAGACAGAGACAGAGACAGAGTGTGAGTGGGGGAGGGAGAGAGGGAGTCACAGAATCTGAAGCAGGCTCCAGGCTCTGAGCTGTCAGTACAGAGCCCAGCGTGGAGCTCGAACTCACAGACCTTGAGATCATGACCTGAGCTGAAGTTGGGCGCTTAACTGACTGAGCCACCCAGGCGCCCCTCTCTAGGGCATATTTTGAATTCAGACCCAATGAGCTGTTGGGACCCAACTCCTTCTGCTGTCTTAGCCAGCAGGGCTCACTTGAAGGCTGCAATTAGTAAAATCCTTTTAAAAAGTAGAGGCTATAGATTTTGGATACTAGCCCTTTATCCGATATGTCATTTGCAAATCTCTTTTCCCATTCTGTTGGTTGCCTTTTAGTTTTGTTGACTGTTCCCTTTGCAGAGCGGAAGCTTTTTATCTTGATGAGGTCCCAATAGTTCATTTTTGCTTTTAATTCCCTTGCCTTTGGAGATGTGTCAAGTAAGAAATTGCTGTGGCTGAGGTCAGAGAGGTTTTTTCTTGCTTTGTCCTCTAGGATTTTGATGGTTTCCTGTCTCACATTCAGGTCCTTCATCCATTTTGAGTTTATTTTTGTGTATGGTGTAAGAAAGTGGTCTAGCTTCATTCTTCTGCATGTTGCTGTCCAGTTCTCCCAGCACCATTTGTTAAAGAGACTATCTTTTTTCCATTGGATACTCTTTCCTGCTTTGTCAAAGATTAGTTGGCCATAATTTTGTGGGTCCAATACTGGAGTCCCTATTCTATTCCATTGGTCTATGTGTCTGTTTTTGTGCCAGTACTATACTGTCTTGATGATTACAGCTTTGTAGTAGAGGCTAAAGAACTCACCAAACTCGACACCTGAAAAACAAATAATCCAGTGAAGAGATGGACAGAAGACACAAATAGATGCTTTTCAAAGAAGACATCAGATGGATGGCTAACAGACACATGAAAAGATGCTCAACGTCACTCCTCATCAGGGAAATACAAATCAAAACCACACTGAGATACCACCTCACGCCGGTCAGAGTGGCCAAAATGAACAAATCAGGAGACTATAGATGCTGGAGAGGATGTGGAGAAACGGGAACCCTCTTGCACTGTTGGTGGGAATGCAAACTGGTGCAGCCGCTCTGGAAAACAGTGTGGAGGTTCCTCAAAAAATTAAAACTAGATCTACCCTATGACCCAGCAATAGCACTGCTAGGAATTTATCCAAGGGATACAAGAGTGCTGATGCATAGGGGCACATGTACCCCAATGTTTATAGCAGCACTTTTGACAATAGCCAAATTATGGAAAGAGCCTACATGTCCCTGAACTGATGAATGGATAAAGAACATGTGGTTTATATATACAATGGAATACTACTTGGCAAAGAGAAAGAATGAAATCTGGCTATTTGCAGCAACGTGAATGGAACTGGAGGGTATTATGCTAGGTGAAATAAGTCATACAGAGAAAGACAGATACAAGACAGATACCATATGTTTTCATTCATGTGGATCCTGAGAAACTTAACAGAAGACCATGGGAGAAGAGAAGGGAAAAAAAAAAGTTACAGAGAGGGAGGAAGGCAAACCATAAGAGACTCTTGGATACTGAGAACAAAGTGAGGGTTGATGGGGGCGTGGGGGAGAGGGGAAAGTGGGTGATGGGCATTGAGGAGGGCACTTGTTGGGATGAGCACTGGGTGTTGTATGGAAACCAATTTGACAATAAATTTCATATTTAGAAAAATTAAGAAAAAAAGTAGAGGCTAAACATTGTTCAACACAACTAGAATATGGGAATAGATAAATTTGAGTAATTCCAATCTCAAGTTCCCATGCCTTTACGTCTTAAGGAATACATATGTATCTTTTCCCTGTGAATTAATTTGTATATAATCACCCCAAATTACTTTTGACATTGTAGTGACCCTAGACTACTGTGAATTGAGGCACTCCCCCCCACCCCATGGCAGGTAAGCTGCAAAATTACTTCCAGATCGACTGACCAACAACATGTAATTTTGTTGCTTTTACATAGGTATTGTTACATCTTAAATTTTTTTTTTTTAATGTTTATTCACTTTTTGAGAGAGTGTGCACATGCATGGGAAAGGGGCAGAGACGCATGTGGGGGAGGGGCAGAGAGAAAGGGAGACAGAATCCGAAGCAGGCTCCAGGCTCTGAGCTGTCAGCACAGAGCCTTATGCGGGGGCTCAAACCCATTGACTGTGGGATCCTGACCTGAGCCGAAGTTAGATACTTAACCGACTGAGCCACCCAGGGGCCCCCTTCTTTTGTAGTTTCTAATAGGTAGTTAATCTCATTCAGAACTTTTTTTAAATTTTGGATACTGTATTTTTTCTGGAAGTTCCGTTTGGTAACTGTGTCTTCCATCTCTCTATCTCTCTACCTTCAGAAAACATTCTCCCTTCTTGAACATGTGCAGCATATTAACTGTTTTGACCTCTTTGCCTGCTAATGCCATCATCTCTGTCATTTTTGGTTCAGCTTCTATTGATTGACTTTTTTCTCCTGTTTATGGTCATCTGTTCCTGTGCCTTTGCATGCTTGAGGATTCTTTATGAGATGCCAGATACTGTGAGTTTTATTTTGCTGGATTGTGTTATGTTCCCTTAAATTGTGTTGGACTTTCTTCTAGGTAATTAGAATCAGTTGGAGCCTCTTGAGGCTTGCTTTTAAGCTCTGTTAGGCTGAGAGCCAGAGGAGGCTTTGGTTCTAGGACTAAATTAGCCCCATTTCCAAGGTGAAATCTTTCTGAGCAGTCTAGTCAATGTCACAAGGTTTTTTCAGATTGGCTGGTAAGAATGTGAATTATTTCTGGCCCTGTGTGAGTCATGGTAGTTGTCCTACACTCTTTTTTGGTGCTTTTTTTCTCTCCTTTGTGTGTGTTTGTGTGTGTGTGTGTGTGTGTGTGTGTGTGTGTGTGTGTTTCCCTCCTTTGGAGACAAGACCTCTGCAGCTTTCTAGAGTTTTCTCTGCGCAGCTTCCTCCTCTCTGGTACTTTTGTTTCACAAATTCTAGCTCCTTTGGCATCCTCAAAATTGAATGTCTATCTTCTTGACTCAGAAAGACTGTTGGGCTCTGTTTAGGCTGTTGGGCTCTGGGCCCCCACTCCCTGCATTGTGGCTTAGAAACTTCTCTGGGCAGTAAGTTACTGCAATTGTAAGGATTGCCTTGTTTCTTTTTCTTTTTTTTTTTTTTTTTTTTTTTTTTTCCCTTAGGGATCATAGCCCCATGCAACCAGTTGTCCAATGTCTCAAAAATATTGCCTCATATAGTGTTATATGGTTTTCTAGTTGTTTAAGGAGGGAGTGTACATTTAGTCCCTGTTACTCTAATCCAGAAGCAAAAGTCTCTTGCCTTCATTTTATTTTTTATTTTATTTTATTTTATTATTTATTTATTTATTTATTTTTTCAACGTTTATTTTTGGGACAGAGAGAGACAGAGCATGAACGGGGGAGGGGCAGAGAGAGAGGGAGACACAGAATCGGAAACAGGCTCCAGGCTCCGAGCCATCAGCCCAGAGCCTGACGTGGGGCTCGAACTCATGGACCGCGAGATCGTGACCTGGCTGAAGTCGGACGCTTAACCGACTGTGCCACCCAGGCACCCCATCTTGCCTTCATTTTATTTTATTTTATTTATTTATTTATTTATTTATTTATTTATTTATTTATTTATTTTTATATGAAATTTATTGACAAATTGGTTTCCATACAACACCCAGTGCTCATCCCAAAAGGTGCCCTCCTCAATACCCATCACCCATCCTCTCCTCCCTCCCACCCCCCATCAACCCTCAGTTTGTTCTCAGTTTTTAACAGTCTCTTATGCTTTGGCTCTCTCCCACTCTAACCTCTTTTTTTTTTTTCCTTCCCCTCCCCCATGGGTTCCTGTTAAGTTTCTCAGGATCCACATAAGAGTGAGACCATATGGTATCTGTCTTTCTCTGTATGGCTTATTTCACTTAGCATCACACTCTCTAGTTCCATCCACGTTGCTACAAAAGGCCATATTTCATTTTTTCTCATTGCCACATAATATTCCATTGTGTATATAAACCACAATTTCTTTATCCATTCATCAGTTGATGGACATTTAGGCTCTTTCCATAATTTGGCTATTGTTGAGAGTGCTGCTATGAACATTGGGGTACAAGTGGCCCTATGCATCAGTACTCCTGTATCCCTTGGATAAATTCCTAGCAGTGCTATTGCTGGGTCATAGGGTAGGTCTATTTTTAATTTTCTGAGGAACCTCCACACTGCTTTCCAGAGCGGCTGCAGCAATTTGCATTCCCACCAACAGTGCAAGAAGGTTCCCGTTTCTCCACATCCTCTCCAGCATCTATAGTCTCCTGATTTGTTCATTTTGGCCACTCTGACTGGCGTGAGGTGATACCTGAGTGTGGTTTTGATTTGTATTTCCCTGATAAGGAGCGACGCTGAACATCTTTTCATGTGCCTGTTGGCCATCCGGATGTCTTCTTTAGAGAAGTGTCTATTCATGTTTTCTGCCCATTTCTTCACTGGGTTATTTGTTTTTCGGGTGTGGAGTTTGGTGAGCTCTTTATAGATTTTGGATACTAGCCCTTTGTCCGATATGTCATTTGCGAATATCTTTGCCCATTCCGTTGGTTGCCTTTTAGTTTTGTTGGTTGTTTCCTTTGCTGTGCAGAAGCTTTTTATCTTCATAAGGTCCCAGTAATTCACTTTTGCTTTTAATTCCCTTGCCTTTGGGGATGTGTCGAGTAAGAGATTGCTACGGCTGAGGTCAGAGAGGTCTTTTCCTGCTTTCTCCTCTAAGGTTTTGATGGTTTCCTGTCTCACATTTAGGTCCTTTATCCATTTTGAGTTTATTTTTGTGAATGGTGTGAGAAAGTGGTCTAGTTTCAACCTTCTGCATGTTGCTGTCCAGTTCTCCCAGCACCATTTGTTAAAGAGGCTGTCTTTTTTCCATTGGATGTTCTTTCCTGCTTTGTCAAAGATGAGTTGGCCATACGTTTGTGGGTCTAGTTCTGGGGTTTCTATTCTATTCCATTGGTCTATGTGTCTGTTTTTGTGCCAATACCATGCTGTCTTGATGATGATAGCTTTGTAGTAGAGGCTAAAGTCTGGGATTGTGATGCCTCCTGCTTTGGTCTTCTTCTTCAAAATTCCTTTGGCTATTCGGGGCCTTTTGTGGTTCCATATGAATTTTAGGATTGCTTGTTCTAGCTTTGAGAAGAATGCTGGTGCAATTTTGATTGGGATTGCATTGAATGTGTAGATAGCTTTGGGTAGTATTGACATTTTGACAATATTTATTTTTCCAATCCATGAGCAGGGAATGTCTTTCCATTTCTTTAAATCTTCTTCAATTTCCTTCATAAGCTTTCTATAGTTTTCAGCATACAGATCCTTTATATCTTTGGTTAGATTTATTCCTAGGTATTTTATGCTTCTTGGTGCAATTGTGAATGGGATCAGTTTCTTTATTTGTCTTTCTGTTGCTTCATTGTTAGTGTATAAGAATGCAACTGATTTCTGTACATTGATTTTGTATCCTGCAACTTTGCTGAATTCCTGTATCAGTTCTAGCAGACTTTTGGTGGAGTCTATCGGATTTTCCATGTATAATATCATGTCATCTGCAAAAAGCGAAAGCTTGACTTCATCTTTGCCAATTTTGATGCCTTTGATTTCCTTTTGTTGTCTGATTGCTGATGCTAGAACTTCCAACACTATGTTAAACAGCAGCGGTGAGAGTGGGCATCCTTGTGTTCCTGATCTCAGGGAAAAAGCTCTCAGTTTTTCCCCGTTGAGGATGATGTTAGCTGTGGGCTTTTCATAAATGGCTTTTATGATCTTTAAGTATGTCCCTTCTATCCCGACTTTCTCAAGGGTTTTTATTAAGAAAGGGTGCTGGATTTTGTCAAAGGCCTTTTCTGCATCGATTGACAGGATCATATGGTTCTTCTCTTTTTTTTTGTTAATGTGATGTATCACATCTTGCCTTCATTTTAAAAGACATTTTCAGAATGCATGGTTGGCTCAGTTGGTAGAGGCTTGATCTCAGGGGCGTGAGTTCAAGCCCCACGTTGGGCATGGAACCTACTTTAAAAAAGAAAAAAAAACAACATTTCACAGTATAGAATGCTATACTTTTTTTTTTTTTCAGTATTTTAAAGATTTTGCTCCATTGTTTCCCAGCTTGCATGGCTTCTGATGAAAAGCATGCTCTGATTTTTACATTGTTCTTCTGTTTGTAATAGTCCTTTTCCCCGTCTGCCTTCAAGACTGTCTCTTTAATGTTTGATTTTCAGCTCTTGATTATGATGTGTGTAGATATGCTTTTCTTTGTTTATCAGGCCAGAGATTCCGTTTGTTAGATTCTGTGGTTAGTTGCCCCATTCACTTTGGAAACTTCTTGGCCATTATCTCTTCACATGTACATTCTGCTTTTTTCCCTCTCCTCTCTTCACTGATTCCAGTTATACACATGTTAGCACTGTTTGATGTTATTCCACAACACCTGAATGCCCCATTCGGTTTTGACTCATTTTGTGTGTGTGTGTATTTCAGTTTGGGTGATTTCTATTTCCCTATCTGTAATCAAATTCATCTTTTTTTTTTTTTTTTCATCTGCTGTGTCCAGTCTGTCAATACACTTGTTGAAGGATTTTTTGTCTCTAAAATCACATTTTTCATGTCTAGCATTTTCATTTGATTTTTTAAAAAGATAATTTCCTTCTCGCTACTGACATTTCCCATGTATTCTTTATTTTGTTGATTATTTTGTCTCTCGAGAGTGTTTTTTCCCTTAATTTTTATGTCTCTTATATTTTATAATTGAGAACTGAACACTGTGTTATTGTAATAGGACAGCAGGGACTGAGGTAATAATATTCATGCCCAGAGGTGGGCATGCCTCTTGTTCTATTGGATGCTGGCTTAGGGGTTCAGTCCATTTAGTCGACAGTTGAACTGGGTTTGGGTTTTACTGTTGCCATAGCTATCTTCAGTATACCCCAGACTTCAAGTTGTGCCAGTGGACTGCCATTTACCTTGTGCTTTGTTTGAAGCTTAGAGAGTTTTTCTCAGAATTTCTGCTCTATGTACAGCTTTTAGAAGGCTTTGCATGCCTGTATGACAGAGAGGGTTTCGCTCTGTGCTCTTGAGCTGCCCTAGCAGTAGACTGCTCTAGTTTGTTAATTGGTTCAGGTGTTGTGGTGGGGCCTTAGAAGGCTTAGTCTTTGGCAGGTCCTGCACACCTGAACCTCAGGAGTGGGGCTTTTTCAGTGCCCTTGCACTTTTCCAAGTGGCAGCAATTTTTTGCTTTGTATTAGTGCAGGGTCCTAGGCAAGAGTGGGTTTTCTCCCCTTTCCTGACGGCAGGTGGCTTTTGCCTAGTGTCTATGCAGGTGGGGTGGGGTTGCCTTGTTGTCTAAACTGACCAGAATCGGGGCACCTGGGTGGCTCAGTCGGTTGAATGTCCAACTTTGGCTCAGGTCATGATCTCACAGTTCGTGGGTTCAAGCCCCACACTGGGTTCTGTGCTGACAGCTCAGAGCCTGGAGTCTGTTTCAAATTCTGTGTCTCCCTCTCTCTCTGCCCCTCTCCCACTCACAGTCTGTCTCTCTCTCTCTCTCCTTCAAAAATAAAGAAACATTAAAAAAAAAAATTGACCATAATGAACCTTGTTAATAAAAGGGAAACAGTATTGCTGTCTACCTCACGAGGTATGGCAATGTAATGTTTTATGTGCTGTAAACTATTTGGTTCTATACACATATTTGTTAATTAGGTAATATTCAATGCAAAAAGTATAGATTGAGCCATCACTTGAAAGAATTAGGAGACTTAGATGGGCAGACTGAAGGCAAGAGAGCATCTTGGGTAGATTGCATAAAGACAATGATAGCCAGCCACATTTTGACTTGAAAGTTCTTTTTATTTATTTATTTTCCAGTTTTATGGAGATATAATTGATACATAGCAGTGTATCAGCTTAAGATGTACAGCATAATGATTTGACTTCTATGTCATGAAATGATTAGAAAGTACTTTTTCTTAAATCAATCTTCTGTACCTGAAAGATGCCTTCATTCATTCACTCATTCATTCATTCATTCATTGTTTTTTGCTGTACTCTACCAGAAGATGGTGTTTCAGAGGCATGTTGCTTAAATATATCAGCAGATAGTACCTAAGACATTTCCTGATACCTTGGGAACGATCAGGGAAATTTAATTGAGGACTTGGTTGGTTTGGAGTCAGAGGACAAAAGCAGCGCGTCTCCCTCTCTTTGTAGAGACCTTCTTTATCTGTGGATTCTAGGATAATGGAAATAATAACAATTTTGGTTTATAGAGAAGTTTGGTTTTGCTGTGGGCAGACATTGACTAGATACTCTGATCACATTCTCTCTAATCTTTATGAGGGCCTTGCAATATGTGGATTATTCCCTATTATTTATTTATGTACAGAGGTGAAAAAATTGAGTCTCAGAGGGATCAAGTGAGTTGCCCAAGGCTGCTCCACGAGTTTAAGCTAGAACATGGCTTTGACCAAGGCCAGCATGATTTTAAAGTCGGAACTCTTTTCATTACATCACTCTGCCTCCCCAAAACGAGAGATGTAGTGAGGAAAGGCAGTGTTCAGAAAGTCCTATATGTTTTGTTTTTAGGTGTTTATTTTAGCTGATAACCTTTATTGCTAGATACAAACAGCCAACGCAGTGAAGTATCTGTTCAGTGCTTATTAAGTGTCCAGCATTCTTGTAGGTATGTATTCTCTCAATAGTTTCCATCTGATCCTTCAGAGGCAACCATGACCTATTGGTTATGCCCAGTGTGACATTTCTTAAATTCTTGTGGCCCAGAAGCATTTAAACTTTCATATCACACTGGGTTAGATGATTTATAAATTAGATTTTGGTCTGTTTTTATCTCCTCTTGAAATTTTACCTGAATCTTGGTTTGATTTGATTTGATTTTTTAAAGTTTATTTACTTATATATAAGTAAAGAAAGAGACAGAGAGAGAGCGTGCAAGCAAGGGAGGGGCAGGGAGACAGGGGGACAGAGGATTGAAGTAGGCTCCGCACTGACAGCAGTGAGCCCAATGCAGGGCTCGAACCCATGAACCACGAGACCCTGGGATCATGACCTGAGCCAGATCCAGAGCCGAACGCTCAGCCACCCAGGCGCCCCAGTTTTTTTTTTTTTAACACCAATTTTTTTTTGTAGAAAAAAAATTTTTTGTAGAAAAAAAAAACTTGTAGAAAAAAAAACTTGTAGAAAAGTCTGAATCTGTTAGAGAACACGTTTTAGCAGTTTCACATCATGTATTATCAAAGAAGCAGAATATAAGAAACCAGCAATCCTGCAATAATGTGTGTATGCTGACAAATTTAACATAATCTCTTAAGTGGACATGTTTTCAGTTCCATAAACATGTGGACACCAGTTAGATATTAGTATTTCACAAGCCCCTCTACTTGATGTATAAGGATATGTTTAAGCCAGTGTGAAATGTGGAGGATCGTCTTAAAATTGAGAGTTGTAATCAACTCTGAAGTCGAAGTTCCAAGGCTATTCACAGTGCAAGGTAGGCTTTCATGACTCATTCATCTAAATGAAACATACTCTATTTGGAGCATTATTTCAGTTGCCTATTTAATATGCCAAAAGACTAGTGTAGTAATTTGGAGAAACAACTTCATTAACAAGTGGAGGCAATTGCTTGATCACTAATTCGGGTCACAGTGTATCCAGAGATTAAAGGAGAATTTTAAGAGGTTAAAAACAACAGCTGTGTTTAAGGATAAGTGAATTTTAGCTCACCTGCAGTAAATGAAGCAATTAGTTTTTTGGTGAAATGTATCATTATGTATAATATTAACTTTAAAAAAGAAATTGATAGTTCCAAAGTGTTAAGGAACTTTTGGCTTAGAATTTCCTATTGGAGTTATACACCTTAACAAAAGAAACCTAATCTTTTGAATACCCATCCTTGATTGCTGAGTTCTCAGAGATGGTCTTTACTGTTGTACTCAATAGTTCCTGCTTGTAAGAACTTCTAAAAGTAGGAAATTGGATTGTTTTGTTTTATGAATGCTTCTTTTGTTTGAGCAAATATCATTTATAATCTTTGGAATTTTTTTTTAATGTTTATTTTTGAGAGAGAGAGAGAGAGAGAGAGAGAGAGAACAAGCAGGGGAAGGGCAGACAGAGAAGGAGACACAGAATCCAAAGCAGGCTCCAGGCTCCAAGCTGTCAGCACGGAGCCAAAAAAAAGCAAGAAAGATACTATTCTATAGGAAAACTACATTTGGTTTTCAAAGTTTCTGAATATTTAGAATCCAAGGAAATATACATTTTATACTCACATTATATTAGAAATAATTGCATTTTTTAGATGATTTGACTTTGAGCATATAATTTCATCTTTCTAGATTTTAGTTTCCTCACCTATAAAGCCATGCAATTGGATTATATAATCTATAAATCCCCTAATGAGAATTTTAGGATCCTTCATTGTTAAGGGTCTTAAACGCTACCTTATAGAAATAAATTCTGGGTAGCATTTTTTTTGCATTTTCTTAATTAGCATATTGAGTATGCAAATGAATACAGCCTTTGACAATGTCATATGGCTACTTTTATACATTGTATCTGCCACTGGAATAATCTTTCCCCAAGTTTCCCCCCCAAGTTCTTTTTTAAAAATTCCGTGTATTAAACTCTGTATTTTTCACCTCCCTTGCTATTACACGAGTGTGACATTTATGTTTTTTTTGCCAGTTACCATTGCTTTTTTGAATTGTTATCATTTGATGTGGTCTTTTAAATAATTTTTTTCATTGTCATCCAAGCCTCTTAGATATCAACTGACGCTTTTAACCTCACTTTCATTGTTGATTTACTGCCCAAGGCATCATTAACATTATTAAAGAAGCTTTGGCTTTGGATATTGATTTGTAACTATATATTGTTATAAAAAAAATTCAATGTCTAACTCTGGCTTCATTAGCTTAGCCAATGAAGATTTACATGAAAATTCTTTTAAAATTGTTTTCTTCAGCAGACCGTTTAGATTTGCACTGAATCTTCTTTAATTCTTCAGCCAGGATTCTCTGAGGGTAAAGGCATGTAGATGAGAGAAGACAGCATATAAAGGTAACCACAAAGAGATGGAACTGATTGTCGTAACATTATGTCCAACCATGAGCAACTGAATGAAACAGCTAGAGGTAACTCAGTCTGTCCATTTATTCTGTATATCCCCTGCAGCACCTACTATAGTCCTGTACATACAGTGGAAGACCAAATATGTGTTGAATGAATGAATGAATGAATGAATGAATAATCAAAATAAAGGAGAGCGTAACTTTGCCACAAATTGTTTTTGGACCATCAGTATTTTGTTTTTAATGTTTATTTATTTATTTTGAGAGAGAGCGCGCGTGAGCAGGGGAGGCACAGTGGGAGGGGGAGAGACAGAATCCCAAGCAGGTTCCACCCTGTCAGCATGGAGCCCTACGTTAGGCCCAGTCTCACAAACCATAAGATCATGACCTGAGCCAAAATCAAGAGTTGAACACTTAACCAACTCAGCCACCCAGACAGGCACCCCTGGACCATCAGAGTATTATTTAAGTTATAAACTATGTGAACAGAAGTATGGAGATGCTGAGGAAGAGGGAATTTATGTAGAAAAAAAACTGTCGCTGTTTTTTCTTTTCCATTCTAATATCCCTCATTTTTAAGCTTCCTTTATATAAAGTTAGCTGTTCTTATTTTCAACATTTATGAGTTATGAACTATTGCAAGTACACAGAGTATTGAGAAGATGAGAAGCATGCATGTAGCCACCATCCTGATTTAGCCAGAGTAGATCTTGAATTTTTTATAACAATACATAGTAACAAATCAACTTGACAGTCCTATATTAGTTACTTGCACTGTCTCCAGGCTCAATGGTGGTAGTGATACAAATTAAAAAGTCACACAGGTAAATTGATGGTTATACTTTCTTTTGAGTCTTTTTCTTTGGCCTTTAAATTGGTCACTTTGCATTACTTGTAGGAATTTCTAATGTAAACAGAGCAAATTGTGTGTGTGTGCATATATATATGTATATATATATGCATATATATATGGCCATTCATATATATATATGTATATATATATGCACACACATATATATGCATGAGTGTGAAATCTATAATGAAATCACAGTTTAGAGAAGGAATTATACGTTTAAAGTCTTCAATTTTGTGAAAACAATGATTCCACATTTCTTCAAGTGGCTGCCATAGAATGGAAATTGAAATCCCTGGGTGGGAAGTGTGCTAGAAATCATAGTATTCCTTTTCAAAGTATTTTGCATCCCCTTATACGTATATTCAGTACTTCATTTCTAACCCCTACACACTGAATCATGCTGTGATTCATAATACTGTGTTATGTTTTAAATTCAAATATTGTTTTTAAAGGGAAATTGCTACTAATGTTGGCTAAGCTGCACATAATAGTTTCGTAAATGGTTGTAGGTTTGATTCTTCTCATGTCAATCTAAATGTGAACTAATATTACTCAAAATCCTTTCAAGACATTGAATAATTGTTTCAGTTAACTAAATGCTTCACCAAATAATATCAATTTATGAAGTATAGTTGAGTTTAGTGAATTTATTAAAGAAAAAAGTAGTAGGTGCATAGTTACATAATTAAATATTAATGGCTATCTTTTGTTGTTGTTAAACGATATCTTTTAAGTGGCCCTGTGTTCAGAGGAGGAGGCAATTTAGTATCTTAACAGAATAATTAAATTATATTGAAAATTTTCAAAAGTAATATATGACTTAAGATTGCTCTTTTTTCATTTAAAATTTTAAAAGCAACTGTATTGAGACATAGTTTGCGTAAATAAAATGTACCAATTTTGATGTACATTTTGGTGAGTTTTGAAAATGTTATATATTCATATAACCACTATCAAAATCCAGACAATAGAACATTTACATCAGCCCCAAAAGTTGCCTTGGTCCTTTTTCCAGTCAGTCTCCGGTTCTCCTCCCAGACAACTACTGATCTATTTTCTGTCACTGTAGTCACTGTAGTACTCTATTTTTTTCTCTAGCTTCTTTCACGTAGCATAATGCTTTTGGGGCTCATCTATCTATAGTGTTGTGTACATCTGTTGTTCATTTCTTTTTTATTGCAGAATAGTATTGTATGAATAGCCCCACAATTTGTTTATCCACTCATCTGTTGATGGATATTTGGATTGTTTCCAGTGTTTGGATATTTTTAATAACACTGCTGTGAACAGTCATGCATATGTGTTTTTGTGTGGACATATGCTTTCATTTCTCCTGGGTAAATACCTAGGAATCAAATTTCTGGGTTGCATGAGTGTATGTTTAACTTTGGAAGATAGTACCAACTGTTTTCCAAAGTTTGTACTCACATTTTTACATTGCCTCCAGCAATGTTTGAGAATTCCAGTTCCTTCATATTCTTGTCAGTGCTTAGTATTGACTTTGTAGCCATTATACTGGGTATGTTGTGTATCTCATTGTGATTTTATACAGTACCCGATGACTGTGCTGTTGAGTGTCATTTCATATGTTTATTGGCCATTTGTATATTTTCATTCATGATGTGCTGTTGAGTGTCATTTCATATGTTTATTGGCCATTTCTGTATTTTCATTTGTGAAGTATATGTCAAATCTTTTGTCCATTTTAAAATTGGGTTGTCTGTCTTCTTACTGATGAGTTGTAGGAATTCATTATATATTCTGAATACAAGTCCTCTGTCAGGTATGCATTGAGAGCACTTTGTCCCAGCTGGTGGTTAGCTTTTGCATTTTCTTAATGGTGTTTTTCAAAGAGCAGAAGTTTTTGATTTTGGTAAAGCTCAATTTATGAACTTATTTCACTATGGTGCATACATTTTATATCCTAAGAAATCTTTGCACAAAAGTCATGAAAAACTTCTCCTAAGTTTTCTTTTAGAAGTTTTATAGCTTTGCTCTTATTTTTGGTACATGGTCCATTTTGAGTTAATATTTACATATGGCATGAGATTGTGGTCAAAGTTCCTTTTGTTGGTGTTGCATATGGATATTGAGTTGTTCCTACACTATTTATTGAAAAGATTATTCTTTCTTCATTAAATTATTATTGTATGCTTTTTGAAAATCAATTGACTGTACACACGCACACACATATATAAATGTATGTATTCCTATTTCTAGACTCTTTATTCTGTTTCATTGATCTATCTTTTATGCCAATATTACATTGTTTTGATTATTGATTATTGTGGCTTCCAATGATTCTGGAAATTGGGTAAGTCCTCCAACTTTGTTTTTGTTTCTTAGAATTCTTTTGGCTATTCTGGGTTCATACATTTCCATGTAAATTTTATAACCAGCTTAATAATTTCTACTAAGAAGCTTACTGGAATTTTGATTGCAATAGTGCTGCTAAGTCGACGGATGGATTTGGGGAGAATTGACATCTAAACAAATTTAGTCATGCAAACTATGAATATGATGTGGCTCTCTCTTTATGTAGGTACTCCTTAATTTCTCTCAGCAAAGCTTTATAGATTTCATGTACCAGGTCTTGCACAGATTTTATTAAATTTATTCCTTAATATTGCATGTTTTTAAAATCATGTTTTAGATCACTTTTTTTTTTTTTTTACATTTGAATTTCTAACTGTTGCTGAAAATCAGTTTATTATAATCTGGAAGTGTATTTTAATTTATTAAAAAGTTTTATTTATTTATTTTGAGAAAGAGCACAAATGGGAGAGGGGCAGAGTGAGAGAGGGGAGAGAGAGAATCCCAAGCAGGCTCCGCACTGTCAGCACAGAGCCCCATGTGGGGCTTGCACTCACAAAACCATGAGGTCATGACCTGATCTGAAACCAAGAGTCAGACACATAACCAATTGAACCACCCAGGAGCCCCAATCCAGAAATATATTTTAAATACAAGTAAGGTAAATTAATAGAAAAAGGTCTCTCCTTATGAGAGCTAAATAATTTGGCCAAGGCAAACAAAGTTTACCAATTTCTATTTGCACCTAACTGAAAAGATGTAGGTAGTTTTTAAGAGGGTCAATTTAGTATCATTTTATGGCATATACCTTTCTTTCTTATTTTTATTTATTTTTAACAATTTTTTAGCATTTTAATTTATTTTTGAGAGACAGAACACGAGCGGGAGGGGCAGAGAGAAAGGGAGACACAGAATCTGAAGCAGGCTCCAGGCTCTAAACTGTCAGCATAGAGCTCGACATGGGACTTGAACCCATGAACTGTGAGATCATGACCTGAGCTGAAGTCGGACGCTTAACTGACTGAGCCACCCAGGCACCCCTTCTTTTTTATTTTTTAAGTTTATTTATTTATTTTGAGAGAGACCGAGAGAGTGCGAGCAGGGAAGGGGCGGAGAGAGAGGGAGAATCTCAAACAGGCTCCATGCTGTGAACTTGTGAGTACAGAGCCCAAGGCCAAGCTTGAACTCATGAAACTGTGAGATAGTGACCTGAGCTGAAATCAAGAGTTAGACACTTAATGGACTGAACCACCCAGGTGCCCTGGCATATGCTTTTCAATAGACGCATTATTTTTTAAATTTGTGTATCTTAAATGTAATACCAACTCACAAATTTAAAATGAATTATTGGTTACTTTTGTGACTTTTATAATCATTAAACCAGACATGGCAGCTAGAATGATTATATCTAGGTACATTATTGCTTTTAGCATATGTCTTATAAGTTCTTGATTGTATTTGTCTTCTTGTCTAGTGTATTATTATATAAAATGTTAACTTGATCTACCCTCAAAATTTATAATAGTTACATAACTATAAAATGATATAAGTCCTAATAAGTCACTTTTATAAATATACCAATATCTTTACTAATAGTAACTGATGTATAAATATTCAAATTTAATCTTAATGAAAAATCTATTGGTTATATGTCAAACTATAATGACAAAAACAGATACTTTCTGAAAATCATTAGCATAGTATCTGGTAATGGTAACTGTTAGCTCTTCCCTCCTTTCCCTCATTGCTCATTTGTAACCCTGAAATAAAGTTTACATGGATCTTTACTTATTTATTTTGAGAGAGAGGATCCCAAGCAGGCTCCATGCTGTCAGTACAGAGCCTGATGTGAGATTTGAACCCACAAACCATGAGATCATGACCTGAGCCGAAATCAAGAGTTGGACGCTTAACCAAATGAGCCACAAGCACCCCTTAAATGGATCTTTCTTTATTCTCAATTGAATGTGTCTATATAAATAAGACAATGGGTTCACGTAACAGCCCTTGCACTTCAGATTCTTTGCTAATTAACTTTGAGGTCTGTTTCTAAAGTCTGAGTGCATATAAAGATTTGAGGTTTGCTTCTTCAATATTTAATTTATTGAATATTTAATATTTAATTTAATGAATATTTAATTATTCATCTTGTACTAACTGGCCCTTAGAGCCCATGACTAAAACATTTGACCAGGCAGTGCCATGCGTGAATTTTGAATTCAGCAGGTTCTCTGGAATATAAACCACCTGTTTACAAATGTTCAATTTTAACCCATTATTTTATTTTCATTTTAAATTTAACTTTAATTTTAACTGAATGCTTGTTTAAATTTTAACTGATTATTTTATTACTATAGCCCTTTGTGAGACATTAGTGCTGCATTGTTTTGCTTTAGTGAGAAATAATCTGAACATAAACTGCATTAAAGTAATATAGTTTGGGGCGCTTGGGTGGCTCAGTCGGTTAAGCATCTGACTTTGGCTCAGGTCACGATCTCGTGGTTCGGGAGTTCGAGCCGCACATTGGGCTCTGTGCTGTCAGCTTAGAGGCTGGAAGCCTGCTTCAGGTTCTCTGTCTCTCTGTCCCTCCCCCACTCACACTCTCTCTCTGTCTCTCAGAAATGAATAAACGTTAAAAACAAAAGTAATATAGTTTGAGTGGTCCAGTGTATTTAGAGAGAATATTGAATCACTTCCATCAGAGTTAAGATATTACCACATCTGGCTAAGATTTAGAAATGGTATATCCAATGATTTATATTTAAATTCCATAAAGATTATAGAAATATTAATACATAGATAAAACTGATTGTATTTATTAACTTATTTAAAAATGGAATATATTACTTATTTATGTAATACACTGTCACTGAAAAAAATCCAGCAATATAAAAATATGAAGGTCCCCTTGAAATTCTGTCCTGTAGAGATAGAATTGGTTAACGTTTAATGGACTTCTTTCTAGGCTTTTTAACGTATCTATAGACACAGTTTTTGAAAATGTTTATTTATTTTGAGAGGGAGCACAAGTTGGGGAGGGATAGAGAGAGAGGTAGAGAGAGAGAATCCCAAGCGGGCTCCACGCTGTCAGCACAGAGCCTGATGTGGGGCTGGGTTTCACAACCCAGGAGATCATGACCTGAGCCAAAATCAAGAGTCAGATGCTTAATGAACTGAGCCACCCAGCTGCCCCTAAACAGGATATTTAAAACATATATTGAATCATGCTGTGTATATATTATTCTGTACTTAACTTTTTTCTTCATTCTCTGACTTAACAGTAAATATTAAATATCTCACCAGATTAAGTCATCAAACTTGTAGCTCATCTTTTTAATGGTTGCATAGTACTGCAGTGTTAACTGCTCCTTAGACTCCTCATTGATGGAAAGTTAACTTTTCCTTGACTTTGATATTTTAAACAGTGCTACACAAGATAGACTCTGTACTGATGTTTTGTTGCTGGCCTAACAAATTGTCACAAACTTAGTGTCTTGAAACAACATAGATTTATTCTTATTATCTTACAGTTCTATATAGGTCAGAAGTCTGACACAGGTTGCACTGGGCCAAAATCAAGATGTACACAGACTGCCATCCTTTCTGACATCTAGAGGCAAATCCATTTCCTTGCCGTTACCAGCTTCTAGAGTCTTCCCACATTCCTTGGCTTGTGGCCCCCTTCCTGCATCTTCAGGTTGGGGAGTCAGGGGGTTACCACCAGAACTGTTGAATTCAAGAATACATACCTGAGATCTAGGGATTAGAAAGGTATACTTTCCTCTTTCACCCATGAAGCAAATGGCTGAATGCTGGAGTGGTTTTGTAGAAAAAAACCAACATGTCTATCATTGTGCTTTATGATAGCAGCAGCTAGTCAAAGCATTGTCTTCTGTCCACATTTCAAATCTGGTGTAAGTGCATCTAAGTGGTGCAACCTATTTCACATTGAGAACCTTAGCTGTAGTGGAATCTGGGAACATAGTTTTCCTGCTTCTATGGTTCAAGAAGTCAGTCTAGAAGAAAGTTGGAATGTATGCTGAGTATTTCTATTTCACCATATCTCGCACAATAAACACCTAGCTATGCATTGAAAGGTTGCTGCAAAGTGAGTTTGCAGCCTGGAATTTGGCCAGGTGCGAAGCAGGAGGGTCCTTTTATGTGAGTCAGGGTCCTTTGCAAACAACAGAATCCACACTGGTTGCTTTAACTGAAAAGGTGTTTATGAAAGTGTTAAGAAACTTATGGAATCCGAGGAGAGCCAGAAAGTCAGGCTTGGGGGAGATGCATCAGGTACAGTACCCAAATCACATTGGGAAACCACTTGGCACTAAACCCACAGTCCGTGTTGAATCCCATCGGATGTTTGCTTCTTCAGTTTGGTCACTAGTAAATTGAGTGATGTGCAGGTGTGTTTGGCTGAGTCTGCTCTGTTAGCAAGGTAAGATGACAGAGTGAGTTCTGGCTTTTACCCTGAAAAGAGGAATTCACAATGTGTGAAAATTTCCAGACCTTAATGGATGCTCAAGATATAGGGCATTCACAGATAAGATGTCCACGATAGGAAACAATAAGTTGAAGACATCTGTGTTCTAAACGGAATGGTCCGTTTTCACATTCTATCTAAAATCCTAACTCCTGGGGCGCCTGGGTGGCGCAGTCGGTTAAGCGTCCGACTTCAGCCAGGTCACGATCTCGCGGTCCGTGAGTTCGAGCCCCGCGTCGGGCTCTGGGCTGATGGCTCAGAGCCTGGAGCCTGTTTCCGATTCTGTGTCTCCCTCTCTCTCTGCCCCTCCCCCGTTCATGCTCTGTCTCTCTCTGTCCCAAAAATAAATAAACGCTGAAAAAAAAAAATTTTAAAATCCCAACTCCTAAGTTTTTTGTAGATCTGATTTAAACAGTTCAGCCTGTGTCAGCGGGATGATGCAGAACTGTTTTAGGACATTTGTAGATCTTAGGAATTCTTATTTTTGGAGGCAAACTCTAGCAAGGCTGATTACAGTGCACCCATAGCTCCCATTAAATACAATTTAATTGCAATCACATGTGTTAAGCTGAAGTTTACTGCTTATGTTTTGCAGACATTTGTTTGAACCTTTGTTAATTTTGATCCTACAGTTACTGTTACATATGTTGGCACAATATTTATTTTAGGTTTTAGATATTTTCACAAGTTTTTGGAAAGCATATAGGCCCTAAGCAGTGCAACTGTATTGCCTAATGCATCAAAACACCTTAAGGCACTGTGTGGAATCCAGTGTCCAAACTTGGACCCAAGGCTAAAATAGGTAGACTCCCCCACCAAGACAATGTTGTAACAGTGATGATGGTAGGTGATGAGATCCCCAAGGGGAAAGGAGGAGATAAGAGTCAGGCTTTTAGGTACCTGTATGTGTACAGCATAATAAAAGGAACACACTGCCAGTGCCTTTTGTCATGGCTTAGAAGATGTAACTCTTATGAGAATTATAGAATTAACAACTAATGTGCCATAGAAAGAATGTGTAGACATCTAAAATAATAAGTGCATCACAAAATCAAATCAAGCCAACGTGGGTATTTCTAAACAGGTAGCAAGTGATAAGTGATCTTTGTTTACCATGGAATGCCTTTGAGCAAGGTTCTGTTCAAAACAAGCAAATCATCCTTTGATCAGCTCTGTTAGTCTAATGTGGCAATTTCATTAGAATTTATTTTTCTATGTTTTTTTTTTTTGATGGTTAGTAATAATCATTTTTTAAAGTGCAAAGGGTAGGGCGCCTGGTGGCTCAGCCAGTTAAGCCGCCGACTTCTGCTCGGGTCATGATCACCCGAGTATCACCCGGGTGATGATCTGCTCGGGTCATGATCACCCGGGTCATGACCTGCCCGTGAGTTTGAGCCCTGCATCAGGCTCTGTGCCGACAGCTCAGCGCCGGGAGTTGCTTCGGATTCTGTGTCTCCCTCTCTCTCTGCCTCTCCCTTGCTCACACTCTGTCTCTTTATCTTCCTCAAAAATAAATAAACATTAAAAAATAAAGTGCAGAGTGTCACATTCATCAGATATGATACATGATGTAATGCCATCATTCTCTATTTTAGTATGTAGAGCTTTTTGCTGTCTGAGAAGTACTCAGACAATGTCACTGCTCTTCCAAGTTGAGGTGAATACTCAGAGGAAATTACACAATTTTGTAGGTAATATTATATAAAAATTTATTTATTTATTTAATTTTTTTTAAAGGTTTATTCATTTTTTTGAGACAGAGAGAGACAGAGCATGAATGGGGGAAGGTCAGAGAGAGAGGGAGACACAGAATCTGAAACAGGCTCCAGGCTCTGACTCATCAGCACAGAGCCTGACGCAGGGCTCGAACTCACGGACCGCGAGATCATGACCTGAGCCGAAGTTGGATGCCCAACCGACTGAGCCACCCAGGCGCCCCAAAGATTTATTAATTGTATGAGTCCAGCATAAGTTTAGTAATGATGGGATATAGCTTAAATCTCTGGTTTGTATTTTAAAAATTTCCAAGGATCACGTCCAGGCATATGAAACAAAAGGTGACCTGTTCATCATGTGCAATTTGCATATTTCTGTGTAAGTTTTACAGTCAAGTCTCTGGCTGTTTCCTAACTAATATTTGCTGTTGCTTTCATGATTTTTTTTCTTTCTTCAGTTTTAGGACCTGCAATACTTTCCCTTCAGTTGTGAGAGAGGGAATATATATATGCAGAGAGAAAATATATAAAAAACCTGGTGCAGTGAGGTGCATCCAAAACATTACCTGGATTGTTTCTAGCCCCTTGAAGGTTTTGTACGGAATTTGGAGCTAAAATCATTTAATTACATCTTAAAAAATATTAGTCTGTTGGAGTTGTTCCCAGGACAGAGGATCATGTATTTCATATCCTGCATCCTGCTGGTGGAAGCTTACCTTTTCTTCCCCTTTGGTAAAGTTCTTCTTGAAAATTGTGTAAGGGATTAACTGTCACCTCGTTATCTTTGTTAATCGCTTCCAGAGCTTTTGCATTATCCATCACAGTGGTCAGGAGGCTCACAAAGAAAGTGCTCAATCTTTATTCACAAAGGAAGTTGATATTGGCTGCTCTCTGTATCTGCTGTATATTTCCTTTGAGTATTTATGGGATAATTTAGTGAGAATTGACTCTTAATACTGTGTTTGCGGGAAATTTGATGTTTGAGCAGTACTGAATATCCAAAAAATAAAACCATAGAAGATAGAATGCAAACCATTAAGATACAAAACTAATGTTTCCTCAGAATGGTTTAAAATATTCTCCTATTCATATTGTTCTTTCAAGCCGTTTTCTGGAAAATTTTAAGGAAGGACTTTTTCTTTATTTAGAAACTTAAAAAATTTTGGCCATATGAAGAAATTTTATTTACATTTTTTGTTCTTATAAACGCTTATATTTCATGTGCCCCCCCAAAATTATTGAGATATAATTGACATATAACATTGTATAAATTTAAGCTGTACAATATGATATGTCTATATTGTGAAATGATTACCAAAATACATTTTAGATATCATCCATCACTTCACATAGTTCCCAAAAGTTTTTGCCCTTGTGATGAGAACTTTTAAGATTTACTCTCTTAGAAACTTTCAAATATATAAAACAGCAGTGTTAGCTATAGTTATCATGTTGTACATTATATCCCTAGAACTTATTTATCCTATATCTGGAAGCTTATATATTTTGACCACTTTCACCCAGTTTCTTCTCCCCCATCCCCCAAACCCCCATCCCTCTCTGCTGGCAACTGCAAATCTGATCTCTGTTTCTGAGTTTGGTTTCTTTAGTATCCACAGATAAATAAGATCATAGTGTATATTCATCTTTCTCTGTCTGACTTATTTCACTTAGCATAATGTCCTCAGGGTTCATCCATGTGGTCACAGATGGCTGAATAGTATTCCATTCTATATCTGTACCACATTTCCTTTATCCATTTATTCATCCATGGACACTTGGGTTGTTTCCATGTTTTGGATGTTGTAAATAACGCTGCAGTAAACATGGGGGTAAACAGATGTCTTTTTGGGATGGTGATTTCCTTTCCTTCAGATACACACCCAGAAGTGGAATTGCTAAGTTATATGGTATTTCTATTTTTAATTTTAATTTTTTTTTAACGTTTATTTATTTTTGAGACAGAGAGAGACAGAGCATGAACGGGGGAGGGTCAGAGAGAGGGAGACACAGGATCCGAAACAGGCTCCGGGCTCTGAGCTGTCAGCACAGGGGCCCGATGCGGGGCTTGAACTCACGGACTGCGAGATCATGACCTGAGCCGAAGTAGGCGCTCAACCGACTGAGCCACCCAGGTGCCCCTATTTTTAATTTTTTGAGGAAGCTTCTTACTGTTTTCCATAGTGGCTGTACCACTTTATATTCCCATCAAGAGTTCACAAGGGTTCCCTTTTCCAGCATTTGCTATTTCTTATCTTTTTGATTTTGATCTTATTGAGACTTTGATTTACATTGCCCTAATGATGAGTAATGTTGAGTACTTTTTCATCTACCTGCTGTCCATTTGAATATTTTCTTTGGAACAATGTCCATTCAGGCCCTTTGCCCATTTTAGTGGGATTATTTATATTTTTCCTATTGAAGGGTATGAGTTCCTTATATATTTTGGATATTAATCCCTTGTCAGGTGTGTGGTTTGCAAATATTTTCTCCCATTCCATAGGCTGCCTTTTTATTTTGCTGATCATTCCCTTTGATGTATAGGAGCTTTTTAGTATGATATAGTCCAGTTGTTTATTTTTGACTTTGTTGGTTGTGCTTTACATGTCATATCCAAAAAATGATTGCCAGGACCCAACGTCAAGGAGCCTTTCCCTATGTTTTCTTCTAGGAGATATATGGTTTCAGGTCTTATGTTTAAGTCTTTAATCTATTTCAAGTTAAGTTTTGGGAATGGTATAAGATAGGAGTCTAGGTTTATCCTTTTTTTTTTTTTTTTTGAGAGAGAGAGTGTGTGAGTGTGGGGGAATGGCAGAAGGAGAGAGAGAATCTTAAGCAGGTTCCATGCCTGGTGTAGAACCCAATAAGGGGCTCGTTCTCACAACTGTGAGATTCGTGACCTGAGCCGAAATCAAGAGTTGGACACTTAACTGAGTGAGCCACTCAGGCGTCCCTATACTTTTTCATATGAATATATTTACATGTTCGATAAAAACACCCATTGGGCCTTTCTTTCAAAGATAAAAAGCTGTGAAAGTTAAAGTTATTGAATATGCTCTCTCAGCTAAGAATAACTTTTTCGAAATATATAAATGCAATTATCCTCTAAGAAATAAACACATCTTCAAATTTTTTAGTAATGTGTCACTGAAAAATATTAAAAGGTGACATTCCTACTCACAATACAAAATGAAAACAATTGTAACAGATCCAGGATGTTGGAGATAAATGAAAAATTATCTTGCTTTTTGTAATTAAAGTTTGCTAGTTTAATATTCATAACAGGCTTGTAGACTTCTTAATTACTCAGGTGAAATATTTCCTTTGTTTTGAAAGCATTCTCTTTTTCCTACTAAATCAAAAACAGAAAATTTAAAGCACATGACTCCGTTATAGTTTTTAGAGCAACGATGGTTAAGAATATCTTAGACTTAGGAATCCTTTAATTTCTCTGACTTTTCATTGTTTTTGTGCCATATCTAGTTTCTGCTTGCAAAATAACTGATACTGACTAACTTGAGTAGAAATAAAATTTATTGGATGTTGGGCAGTTCCTAGAACCTGTGTTAAAGTCTGGAAAGTGGGGCTTGGGGCTTGAGCAGGAAACAGGGCAGGCTGGGTCCAGTCCCCTCTGCCCCAACCAACCCAGAGGATAAGTCTTCAGTTTTCTAAGAGGTGAGCTGCTTTTTGATGAAAAGATATGCATAGGAACAGTGAATTCTCTGGGTTGTCATCCCCTGGCTTTACTGTCGTCGCCGTGAAGGGGGCTCCTGTTTTCAGAATCACTGCTGTGTAACACACATCCATAACACCTTCGGTCTCAGCGTTTCTTTCCTCCTCCTCTTCTCTCTAGTCATAACAGTATCATAAATGATTTTTAATGGATTTTTCAAGAGGAACAGTATTTTTTTCTACGGGCTGTCCTGGCTTTAACGACTCATCCCAGGAGTGAACCTAGATGAGAGGATGAGTAATCGTATGCTCCGGTTCAGACTCCACGAAAAGCTCTTAGCTCAAATAGCATTTCGCACAGGGTGTCTGGGTGACTCAGTCTGTTAAGCATCTGACTCTTGATTTCAGCTCAGGTCATGGTGTCATGGTTCCTAGGATTGAGCCTCATGTTGGGCTCGTGCTGACAGCATGGCTCTTGCTTGTGATTCTCCGTCTCCGTCTCTCTCTCCCCCTCCCCTGCTCACGCACTCGTGCTCTCTCACAAAATAATAAGTAGACAGTTCAAAAACCCAGGATTTCCCATATTAGTTCCCCATCTCTTGCCTTCCTCTGTGTTCCTGTGCTACAGAGATGCCATCTTGTAAACATCCTATAAGCGCTGTTATCACTCTGAAGTTTAATTAAATATATATCTCATCTTCCCCATGGACTATGAAATCCTGGAGAACAAGAAACAGGCTTACATTTACTTAACATTTATTTATTTATTTATTTATTTATTTATTTATTTATTTACATTTATTTTTAACATTTGTTTCAAATTTGTTTTATTTCAGATTTGTTTTCTGTACCTAACATTATGTTTGGGATATAGTAAGGGCTCAGTTTTTAAAAATCAAAGTGATATATACCTATGGTTAGAATCAAATATTTTGTATTCAGTTTGATGCTATATTTGATGTATTTGATACTACTCAGGAGAGCTTAATGATGAAAATCAACAGTCCCTTTTCCTACCCTGTCTTCCCCCTGTCCTGCTTCTTGAGGCCAACACTTTTAACTTTTCTAAGTATTTTTTCTGTTAGCTATTTCCGTATTTCTTTAAAAAGATACTTACCCTGGGGCGCTTGGTTGGCTCAGTTGGTTAAACATCCAGCTTCAGGTCATGATCTCATGGTCCGATTCGAGCGCCATGTGGGGCTCTGGGCTGACCGCTAAGAGCCTGGAGCCTGCTTTGGATTCTGTGTCTCCCTCTCTCTTTGCTCCTCCCCTGCTCACGCTCTTTCTCTCCCCAAAATAAATAAATATTAAAGATTTTTTTAAAAAAATATACTTATCCTAATATTTCTTGATTCATCAGTTTTGTACAGCTTATTGACTGCCCTCCACCATTATGAGATACGGATCAGTAATTTTTGGTTTTATGAATAATCAGCATGTACATTATTTTAACTGTGTAAATAATATTCAATATAGAGCCACGTTGGAGTCTTTAATTATATTGTCTCTCATACATTTTTTTCTCCCTTATCCTTTTGCAAAATTTCCTTTCTATAATTATATTTCCTTTCTTGTACAGCTTTTCTACTGCTTCTGTACTGTGTATATTTAATTGTTTTTCCAGTCCTCCATCAGTTGTCTCCCCATTGTCTCCCTGCGTTAGTCTTTTAAGCTCACGGCGTAGCTGGCAACGAGTACTTTCTTTTACTGTCTAGGCTGAATCTCTTGTGTTTTTGATCTGTGACTTCCTTCTTGGTATACTTTTTTTGTTGTTTTGGGGAAACATATCTTCATGTAACTTCCTAAGAAAGGAAGGGGATTTTTCTGAGCCCATGTATATGGGAACAATTATTCTACCATCACACTTTGTTGTTTCGTTGATTGAGTGTAAATTCTAGTCAGAAAATAATTGCCTTTAATAACATCAGGGTCTTGGCTGTTGCCTTCTAGCAACCAGTGTGGCTAATGTAAAGTCTGTTATTCCTTTTGTGAGAAGCTTTTAGGATTTCTTTTTGTCCTTAGTCTTCTGAAATTTCTCAAAGAAAAACCTAGATAGATGTCTTTTTGTAAAAAAGAGATATGTGTCTTCTGCTTGTGGACAGGTCCTTTGAATCTGAAGACCCATATCCTTCAGTCTGAGAAATTCTTTGTATGATTTCCTTGATCATTTCCTCATTTTCATTTCCTCTCTTCTCTAGTTTGGAACTCCTGCCTTAATCTTTTATTTTTCTCTGTCTTCTATATAATTATCACTTAAAAATTAAAATAGTATAAAAGGGTTCACCGTGAAAAGTAAACTTGCACCTCTGCTGCTATATGCCCTGGTTCCCTGAGGTAACCCTACATTACCAGTTTATTTCCCCCTCTGATCTTTCTAGAGGTATTCCATGCATATTGTGGCAGAGATTATACACCAAAACACTTGTTTTCCTCTTTCTGGGACCACAGGTGAACTATAAGTTTCCAACTTCCCTAGCAGTGAGATGCAATCACGTGACCAAGTTCCAGCCAATAGAATATGAGTAGAAGCGATGTATGCCATTTCAGGATTAAGGCTTTTAAGGAGTGTTTAGGTCTTCTCTTTTCCCCTCCCACTGGGAAGATGCAGAAAATAACAAGGTCTCTAGGGGAATGGTACGACCACAGATAGAAGGATCCTGAACCTGTAAATTATTGCTTGAAAGAAAGCAGCCTATCAGGAACAGAAATGAATTTCCATGTATTTGAGCTCTTATACACTCTTGGGCCTGATGGTGATACCCCCTAATATTACCTAATACACATATGCAGTCATTTCTCGCCCCCCCCCTTTTTAACCTTTTGTGTTAATTTCTTCTTTTTATCACCTACCCTGTTAAGCATATTATTTCTAGGAACTCTTTAATGTTTTGTAATTGTTTTCTTTTTCACACATCCAGTTCTTATTTTATATATGCAGTATCTTCTTCCAATTTCTCTGAGGCTTTCAGAATATTTTTTTTCCAATCTGTTTCCCAAATTACTTCTGTCTTCTGTAGCTCATTGTTTCGTTTCATTTGCCACGGTCTTCTCTTACATTTTAGCTTTCTCTCAATTGTTGAGCCTCAGTTGTTCAGTCATATGTAAGAATGAGACACCAGAAACCAGTTGAGAGTTCCGTGCATACATATGAGTAGAGGTTTGTTTGAGAATGACCAAGCGGAGAACTCCCACTAATGTGTGACTGCCAGAGTCTCTTCTCTGTGGGCCGTTCAATTTCGTTTTCAACTGGGTAGACAAAAATGGCTGCTGGGGGGGATCAACTACCCTGTAGACAGACTTTCTGTTAGTGCCTCAGGGTTTAGCTCTGCTCTTACATCTCTCGCTTTCTATCTGGTGCTTCCAAGCCTGGACGGTCTCTAGGATTCTGATGGTACCTTGTTTCCCTTCTCCATGTTTGGGTTTGTCTGCCCTGCTTCACTAATTGCTACTGTTCCATTTGCTTTCCATCTTCCATAGGAACATAATGGGGCCAGTCTTTTTCCCTATCATGCAACTTCTTTCCTTCTCTTTGTTGTTGTCGGGTTTGTGCTCTGCTGCCGTTTTAGTGGAGCTTCTAGAGGAAGAAGAGATAAGTGTGTGCTTTTCGATGTTCCGAGTTCTGCTCTTGACCTGCTGCTGCTTTGTAAGCTTTGCAGCTTGTGCGAGCCAGCCAGCTCTGCGTAGAAAACTGAGAACAGGATAGGAACTAAACTAAACCTTTAGGGATTTGGTTTTTTAAATTATGTGATCTAGAACACTACACAAGACTTTTAATCTAAAAAAAATTACCCCCTTTGGTAAAATAGTAAAATCTCACACCCTCCTTTAATATTATTCAAAATTAGAACACATTCAACATCATGACTCCCGATTTAAGGGGCAAAGTATTGCTTTGTTTTCAAACTGCACAGGCTCTTTTAGAGACTTTGATACAGGATCTACTCCCTACTACCCTTTCATCCTATGCTTAGAGCATTGCTAATCTGTTCATCCATCCATCCATTCATTCATTTATTTTAGAGAGAGAGCATGCACATACATGTGCATGCAGGGGAGGGGCAGAGGGAGAGGGAGAGAGAGAATCTCAAGCAGACTCCCCACCAAGAGCATAGACCCACATGACTGTGAGATCATGACTTGAACCAAAATCAAGAGTTGGATGCTTAACTGACTGAGCCACCTCAGCGCCCCAGAGAGTTGCTAGTTAAAAACAATTTTTTTTAATGTTTATTCATTTTTGAGAGAGAGAGAGAGAGAACGTGAGTGGGGAAGGAGCAGAGAGAGAGAGAGACACAGAGTCCAAGGCAGGCTCTAGGCTCTGAGCTGTCAGCACAGACCCCGATGTGGGGCTCAAACCCACGAACCGTGAGATTAAGACCTGAGCTGAAGTCGGTCGCTTAACCGACGGAGCCACCCAGGTGCCCTGAGAGTTGCTAATTTAAAGACTGCATCATATATTGTAACCTTTGCTTCTTTAAAGAAGCAAATGTTTAGGGGCACCTGGCTGATTCAGTTTGAGGAGCATGAGACTCTTGATTTCGGGGTTGTGAATTGGAGCCCCATATTGGGTGTAGAACTCAATTGAATAAAAACTTAAAAGAAGAAGTAAATGTTTAATTTCATCTCATGAGAAAAATTCAGCACACATTTCAAGGCAATTTTTGAACAATATTTCTAAGCAAATGATATAGGATTATAAAAGTAAGGATACTTAATAGGTCAAGTTGTTAATGAATTCAAGAAAACTATTAGTTATTCTATATATCGTCTATTAAATTTGCTTCTGTGCTATATGAGACTTAGAGAAAACCTACTTTATGTATTGATTCACTTATTTTGGACCTTTGTCTACCATAACTGAAATAGTATTTTTATTTTTAATTTTGGCTGCCTTCTTGATGGGCATTAAAGAGGGCACTTGTTGGGATGAGCACTGGATGTTATATGTAAGCGACGGATCACTAAATTCTATCCTTGAAATCATTATTACGCTGTATGTTAACTAACTTGGATTTAAATTAAAAAAAAAGTAAAAACAAAATTTTGGCTGCCTTCTAGAAGCAGGAATCCTTTTAAAAATGAATATCAAAAAAATAATTTGCTTGGAGAATCTTTCATCCTCATTCCTTTATTACAATTTTTGACTCTGATTTGACCTCCTTTCTAACTGTATTCATTTACTCTCTTTTCTTCAGTCCCCTTAATAAAATAACAGTCATAGTAGTAATGCTAGGATATGTCATCAGGATTACATATGCCTCTGTACTTGGTCTCATAAAAAGGGATTCAATCTAAAGTTGATAAAGAAAATGATGCTGATATTTTTATAATGACTTCATTCATATTAGTTATAAAGACTAATTAAAAATAAAAGAAAGCTACTTAAGTGTAGATTGTGGCCAGGTTTTCAAATGAATACAACTCATCTTAACAAAAGGCAGCAATATTTCAAATCTAGCTGAGACTAATGATCTGCCTATCCAGCATCTGTTAACCGTTGTTATAACACCCATTTTGATGGAGAGGATTTACTGACATTGTGAGAAGAAGAATATCATGACTAAAAGAAGAGACCAGTGACTGCAAATTATCATAAAGATATAAAGATGAGGTCATTATAGACTCTTTGATAGTTAATAGAGCAATCAAAAAACAATGACGTTTGATATGAACTATTTTGATTACAGAAGAGGCTATGACTCATCTTTACATTCATACATCTCCAAGAAAATTTACAGATTTATGAGATTGACCCTTCAATTACTAATTTTTTTTGGGTAACATACAATGAGTAAATGAGGTTACAATTTTGAAAGGGCAAAAGAACTGTTAAATCAAAAGCCATATGTGTAAAATAGAGACGATTTCAGGGAGACTGATTTAATTCTCTCTCTGAGTCTATCTAGGATTAAATCCATTAAGCAAAAAACTTAATAGCTTTGTCCATGACTTAAAAAAAAAAAACCATGAAAATCATTTTACCAAGTAATTTGCTTTGCAAGAATAATTTGAAATTATGCCAATTCTAAAGCATAGTTTAAAAATTTTTTGACAAATAATTTTAGTGTTTGTATAAAACAGAACTAAGTTAAAGCAAGGGCAACTCAACATAACTGTTAAAAGGAAAATTTACTTAGTGGAGGGGTTGCTTGGCTCTAAGAAAAATAAATATTTGAATGTCTGCACCAGTAGAAATTTGTAGTTGTACCATTGAGAATGACTTCCTGGCCACTAAGAAAATCTCAATACGTAGTGATTAAGAGTATCTGGGAAAATATTCATTGTGGAGAAAAATGTGAAGAGTTTATGTTAGTACAGATTATCATCAAATATGTTCTGAAGGTTAGTAGTTTGGTGAGACTGAGGAGTACTCGTGGTTCAGGTTAGTCAGAATACCACCACACACACCAAAATGAGATTCTTCATAGCCCTTTGGCATAAAAATATTGACTGCAAAACATTAACAGCTAGGCTTCAAACATAAATTAACATGGAGCCCCAAGATGCCAAGAGCCACCACAACATATACTAGATTCATGTTGTAATGAATATGTGACCCAAAACAGACTGTATATTTTCCTTTTTGATAAAAATGTGTAAGCATTTGTAGATTGTAGCTATTTCTTTTGGTAGACACAGTACAAGATTTTTCCAGAATTCTTGTGTGTGTGTGTGTGTGTGTGTGTGTGTGTGTGTGTGTGTGTACCTAATTTTCTTCACATCAGTTTAGAGGTATGGAGTCACATAATAACTCAAATTCCACTGGCTCTTATAACTACTCCTATTGAAGGACCTCAGCTAATGTGCCCTGAAATATTCCTGAAAGTCCCCAAGAGTATCTATCACAAGTGCTCACACACAAGGCGTCTTTCATATGATATTCCTATGCCTGTCGGGAATTATCTGGGTATATCTAGTGCTCTTCTAGTAGTGTGGTCTCTTGCCCTACCCTTTCTGGGCAGTATCCTGAGGAGTATACCATGGCGGTGTAGAACATGGAGTGATTAGTGGTGAAACAGAGGAGCAAGAACTTCTCCCTTTGGTATTTCTCTTCATTATTCTAAAACAGTGCTGTTGGGGCGCCTGGGTGGCCTAGTCGGTTGATTGTCCGACTTCAGCTCAGGTCATGATCTCATGGTTCGTGAGTTAGAGCCCCATGTTGGGCTGTGTGCTGACAGCTCAGAGCCTGGAGCCTGCTTTGGATTCTGTGTCTCCCTCTCTCTGCCCCTCCTCTGCTCACACTCTGTCTCTCTCTTAAAAATAAGTAAATATTGGGGCGCCTGGGTGGCTCAGTCGGTTAAGCGTCCGACTTCAGCTCAGGTCACGATCTCGCGGTCCACGAGTTCGAGCCCCGCGTCGGGCTCTGGGCTGATGGCTCAGAGCCTGGAGCCTGCTTCTGATTCTGTGTTTCCCTCTCTCTCTGCCCCTCCCCCGTTCATGCTGTGTCTCTCTGTGTCTCAAAAATAAATAAACGTTAAAAAAAATTTAAAAAAAAGTAAATATTAAAAAAAAGAATAAATAATAAGCATTAAAAATTTTTTTTTGAGAAAAACAAAACAGTGCTGCTTATGTGTGTCTTGTACAGAAATGATTCTTCCAGTTTTTTTTCATGAGTCCCACAGAGGGTGCTCAACAAGCTCTTGTCCTGTCCAGCAACCCTTCAGGGTCACATCAGTGTGTCTAGTTTCCACTTTCCACTACTTTGTGTTTATCTATTTAGGACAGATTTCTTAGAAGTTTACTCAGTGACCGACCCTCATCTCCCCACCTTGCCCCTGACACTTTGTTGGCTTCTACCCACTAATGTACTAGTCATGCCAGCAGCTGGCAGAATGTGTGTTCTTTCCCATGAGGCTCCATTAACTACCGTGGTGTCAGCCTGACAAGTAACCTTGTTATTTGTATTAGTTTTGTTTTTGTTTTGTTTTCCTTAGAAAGAATTTAATGGCTTTAGTTTGTGTAAGGGAGCCAGAAGTTTGGCGGCTACAACTCCAGATGCAAGTTGGTCATGACTCTGTGAGTTTGTAAAACTCTTGTAGACTTTCGAGGATCTCAAAGCAGGGGCAGCAGGCATTTGGTCCTGTGCAGTGTGCACTGTCTGCTGTTGTGACAGTCTGAACCTGGGCACTGTAGGAGAGGAGGTTATTTTGCCTTTTCCTGTCTTTTCTCTAACTACCGGGGCTTTAAGAATGCTTCTAGTCTAAGGAAGAGATTTGAAAGATAGGTTGTGAGAATCTTTGTTGCAGCCATCTTGAACTTAAGGTCAAATCAAAGAGCCTAGCTCTTTTTATAGGACCACTTGAGCCCTTGACCACAACAGGTGTTGCCAGATGGGTTTGTTAACCTTAAAACGAAAACTGTTAAGTTGCTTTACCAGCAAAAAATGGCTTTATTTGGGAATAGCAGAGAATTGCAATCTGGGACTTGCACGTTACAGCAAAACCATAAGTAAGTGTGGAAAACAAAGGAGAGAACCACTCTTCTAGGGCAAGGAGTGAGTTGGAAGGGACTATTCTAAATAAAAAGAACATTGCAGTAAACTGAGAGTTAGAAGTATAGTGGCTTTTGATTGGCAGATTTCTGAGTCTCTCATCGGTAGGCTGTTTCCGCGGAAGGAGAAAACCATTCTTCCACCTCCCCCAACCCCCCTGCGGTTGTCAAGTAGTATCTACTTGCAAGGTACTGCTCTTACTGTTGGGGCTTGCAATTTGCTAGGAGTGGTAGGGAGTTAGAGCTCCTCCTTCTGGCCTCTCAGCTCAATTGTTGTGAGGTTTCCCTTTATTAATTTTCACAGGCTCACCTTATCAGCCCAGAAATGTTTGCTTCCGACTCAGACTCAAGCTGGAATCCCCATCCTCCAAGCTGTGCAGCTGATGTTGAAGCAATGTGTAATGTGTTATCTTGGTGTCTTGGTAACTTTAATATATTAAAAGAAATTTTCAATTATTATAGATATAGAATTCTCATAGATTATTAGTTCAAACTAATATTTCTAGATATTTATCATATTCCAACTATAGTTTTGGATGGTTGTTCAGTCTGAAGTAGTCTTAGCCCGTATCTTTGCCTCTTGGTCCCTATTTTATCATATTTCCTTCCGCATCTTCTATGGGGGGGGGGGTACTAATGACTTACTGAGTTTCCTTCCAGGGTTTGGGTTTTGTTTTGTTTTGCTTTGTTCTGTTTTTGAGAGTATAGTAGTATTTTAATGAGTGTAAAAGAGGAATATGTCAAACAAAATAAAACCTACCAGAGTTAGGTTAACTTACTATGATTAGGTAGGCTTTCATTAAGTAGGGTTAAATAGAGTTTGTGATAGATACAGTATATAAATATATTAAGACAAAATTCCCTAAATAATCAAAACAGTAATTTACCAAGGGAGAAACTGTCCATAAAGTGAGAGCATCGTTTCGAATTGTGACCTGAATAACCGAGTGGGCTTTCAGCTCCGAATGTTTGAAATTTTCATGTTGTGAGATCAAGTCAAAGTGTTCCATTTAGAACAAAGATACTCTTGGTGGGGCCTGAGGAAAACCCTGCCTTGTAGTCTCTGATGTTAACGGAAGAATCTGCTCAAACATAGGATCTCCATCAAATGTAACGTTAGGGCTTGGAAACACACCTTTCATTTTCTTTTTTTTTCTCCTTTAGCAGCCCTGAAGAGTTTTCACCAAATTGCAAACTGGAGTCAGGTAATGTTTGTTTCTGAGCTTTCAGAGGAAGCTGTTTATTTTAGTAGGCAATTTTCATGTGTGATGAAGTGAAATGTTGAGAAGGCAGCCTCTCATCAGTGGACAAACAATGCCTAAGAATTTAGCTAATGGCCCCCCTTCAGTGCAGAGAATAGATGGCAACAATTGTACTTGCAGACCAGACCCGGAGCTACTTGTTTGGCTGCTAGGTGTTAATGCAAATTTGTTCTTCAGCTCATTCAACCCTGGGGCTCCCATCCTTTGATTTAATTAAATGTAATTGGTTACATTGCTCCTCCCAGGCCCCTGAGGTGTTTTTGTTTATTGCTTACTCTTTGCAATAAAGCTTCGATTCATGGCACAAAAATGCTGGATAAATAAGACTCTTTTTTTCCCTATGTTGGATTTGCAGGGAGATTATTCCCTTCAAATAGTTTGGCTTTCCTGTTAAAAGTAAATGACCAGTGAAATAAACTCATTGGGTGGCAAATGTAGCATATCCAGAAGCAAGGCATTAAGTAGGGTAAATTACATGAGATTAGGAAAAGATATGAAGTTGTAATGTTAAATTAGTAAAGATTTGCAAGAGTACTCTAAGAGATACCGACATTGTAAATAAATAAGGCTCTGATAAGTAAAATGATCATTGTTGTAGCACATAATAAAGATTATTAAAAATTTACTTTAAAATGCCAGGTCTGAAATTCAGAGCTCTGAAATTCAGCTCTGAAATTCAGCTCTGTAAATTCACTCTTAGCCGTCCAGAATTCTCTTACTCATAAATATGCAAGTGACATTGTTGGGGACAAAAGCGAGAATTATATTGACTTAAATTAGATGGGCACAATTAACCTATTCCTTTTTAATGAAAAAAATTTTTTTTCTTATTGCATAAGTTTTGTTTTTAACCTGAAGATACTGTAAATAACATTTTTTTGTAAACTATTTTTTCAAGTTTTCATTTTTGAGAAGTGGGATGAATTATCTTAATGTATTAATCTATAATGTAGTAGCATCTATAATGTGTTGACTTCTGAGGAAGAGCTCGGAAGCTTAGGGAAATTAGAAAACTAGCATTAGCACTTCCCAGTTCCATTTTAAGTGCCAAACCGTGTAAATGACTTTTCCCGTTGTTGCCCTCGTGAGCTGGATAAAAGGGCCTGCCAGAGGGTAATATTTATCATAGTGTTGCCTGGTTAGTTCTTTCATTGCTTTCTTCTTTTCCTTGCCTTTATTTTTCCCGTTTTTACTATAGAGGTATAAGATACGATGACATTTTCATTAATGCTCTAGACCTTCTAAATCTTGCCGTGTCACAAGCCTAACTCGTATCTCTTCTGATGAAAAATATGAAAAATCGACGATAAGAACACGGGTATTCTCAGCACAGTATTTTTACAGCTTCATTTCCTCACAATAGGATTGTTTGGCAGGAATTTTTTGTCTAGGCTCCTTTCATATTCAGCTGCTGCTGAGGTGCTGGGGTTTTATGCTAATCATGTTGTGCTATCAGAAAGTTAGGTCTTAACAGGAGAGAGAGAGAGAGAGAGAGAGAGAGAGAGAGAGAGAGAGAGAAAGAAAAAAGAAAAGGAAGGAAAGAAACAGAAAGAAAGAAAAGAAGGAAGGAAGGAAGGAAGGAAGGAAGGAAGGAAGGAAAGAAAGAAAGAAAGAAAGAAAAAAAGAAAGAAAGAAAGAAAGAAAGAAAGAAAGAAAGAAAGAAAGAAAGAAAGAAAGAAAGGAAGAAGAAAGGAAGAAGGAGAAAGAAAGGGAAAGAAACAGATCTTTCTTCTGGAGGGTGGCCCTGACTGAAAACCAGCAGTAGTTCTAATAGAAAAGTAGAAAACACTTCCCTGGAAGGTGGAGAAATGGCCTCAGGTGGCAGCTCAAAGTTCAGAGAAAAGATGGAGCACCATAGCCACAGGTTGGAAGTGTGCTGTCAGAGAGGCTGGCCTTCACTTCGAGAGGGTGTTTTAGTTAGCCTCTATCAGATTAGGTGTAGGCAGAAAACCCTGTTGTGGCCCAAGGTGCAGGAACCTTTAGTGGGAAGTATAGGCTTTGTCACTTGGCTTCAGGATGATTTAACTTCTCACCTAGTTTACATGAAGGAGTCACAGTTTAACTCTTGACCCACAGACTGGGAAATAAGAATGTTTAACATGATGTGGTGGCTACTGAGTGTAAATGGAAATGTAATGTCATTGACAGAAAGAAGAAAGGGAAGTATTCCAGTGATCTTTTAGATAAAACCAGATACTCTTGTACTTGAGTAATTTTCCTCCCTGTGGGCTGGTAATAATAAGCCCGGTGCCCGTCCCCTGACTGTGACTCTCCTGAATCCGCAGCTTTGATTGGAAACTCTCAACCCCTGACTGGCCTCAGGAGCACTGATTACTGGAGGCACCCCACACACTTCCCTCGTAAACATTTGGCAGATCAGGAAGTGCTGAAAAGCGATGCCCCTGGCTCTCAGAAGAGGGTACTGGTGGGAGAAGAAATAGAACATTTTCCCTCTTGCAGCTGTCAGAGAGTGATTATGTCAAATGGGTTTTCAAGGAGCCACAAAGTAATTACAGGGTAACTTCTTGACGTTATTTTCCAATGTTTGACTCAGCAGATGATGATGATTAATTGATGTGTATTATTTTATGGCTCTCTGAAACTTTGTTTGATACTTTAGATAGAAGTCAGACTAAGTCTTCGTTTAGATTAATATAGCAAGTCTGCCTTCAATTTTAACATGTTAACGCTCCCTCGGTGACATGATTCCGTAAACTTTGGTGGTAAGAGAGACTGTGTTTGGGCTGCCTTTTCCCTATAGGCTTTCTTGTGCTTTCAAAGCAGCATTTTATACTTTTACTAGGATGATGGTGTGAATTTCTGGGGCTATAGTGAGACTCACATGAGCTAAATGATGAAAAGTAAAAGTTCTCAACTACCTGGCCTGTAGTGAGTATCAGCTATATTGAAACATGATGTAGTTGTCATTAAACTTAAGAGGTATTTTCTTGTGTGCTTGCTAATGTTTTGGTCAAATTAGCAGGAAGATTCTGCCACCCTCCTGATTTTTTTCTGTATTTATGTCATGTTAGAGCTGGTCTTTTGGTTTACGTCTTATTATTAATTTTAATTCAGTTTAAAATAGTTGAGAGTACCTAAATACAATGGACTTGAAATACATTTATATTTCCTGTCCCTTTCCAAGGTACACCCTGTATATATGTATGTAATTGATTGATTTCAAGCAAATGAGTGATTCAGGTTGGCCAACATCTGGACATTCATGACAGGTGTAAGAGAAATTAAGACACATTAAAAGAACGAGTAATGAATATAGTGGAGCTTTTATTATTTTAACGTGCGTAAATTGTAAACATACGTTTTTCAACTCAAAGTTGTCAGTGATATGAGAAATGTTTGGTGATCTGAGACTTTCAGAAGCTCATCTACTAAACGATGTTTCATAGGCAGAATGTTTCTTATGAGAAAAATGGAAGTGTCTGATACAACACTTTACGTTAAGCCTGGATAGAGAAAAACTGTCTGAAGTTTCATCTTTGCCTTTGTTCTGTATGAAATAATTTCTGTTGGCTGACCCCCCACACTGTTCTCCAAAAAATAACTGCTGTGCCTATGAATGTTGGATGAATGACTTGGTTATGGCATAAATGCTAACATTTGATGAACTTTTGAAAACATGCTTGAATACAGTTATGTAAATAAGTGCTTTTGAGTAGATTTTAAAAAAGTTTTCAGGCATCGGTGTTTCATTCAAAAGTATTATTTTCTCATAAATTTAAGAGAAATACCTTGGGATTAGATATCTTGCTGTAATAGGACCCTGGTATGTCTTTTTACACACCGAATGCATTCACTGGTGTGGTGGTTGTCTGTGTGCTGTGTTTGTGTGTGTTTTGTAAGGAAACGAAGTAGGTGAGCTGTTTATTGGCCACCCTGCTTCTGCTTGCCGACCGGATAGATCGTCATTCCAGGTACAAACAAAAGATCTTGAACCAGTTCAACTGAACAGTCTTCCTTTGTCTCCACATGTGTTTCACAAAGAAAAGATGTTGCTCTCATGGTAACAGAAGGATGGCAGGCTAGGGTTTGCACTGCTATCTTTATTATGTGTCTGCTGAATGAAAAGAAACCAAGTATTCGACTGTGGGCCGTGTGGTTGGGAGGGATTTGTTTGTTTGTTTTTTCCTTTGTGGTGGGGGCGGGGGTGTTGTGGTCTCCACTGGTAGGATATTTTAGACCTTAAAAGAACCATCTGTTTTTAGGAAGCACTGGGGGTGCACCCATCTATTGAATTTATTATGTGTTTTGCAAATAACAGATGGCTCAGCAATAGATTTACCCTTCTGAAGGAATCTGTTGCTTCTAAAAGTAACAAATCTTCGTTTTTCAATATTTGCACATTTTAGGACACTGGAGGTTTGTTTTCCTTCTAAAATAATGTTCTCCCCGGCAATATGATCTCCGTGTCTCTCATCAATGGACTGAACCTTGCCTGGTTACTCTGAATCGTCAGCTTCCTTGCCTTACTCAAGTTCCACCTTTGACATGTTTGATATTTTTTATTCTCTACCAGAATTATTATTCGGAAACATTAAGTGCCCAGGATTTTGCCAGGTCTTAAGGTTGTAAATATTTACCCTCTGTCTCTGTGATTGCAGTTATAGCAGATCGACATGGATTACTTATAAAAAAGATTATGACACATAGGCAACTCTGTATTATTGTGTATACAACTCAGCTTACAGTGGTTCCTTTATTTAAATTTTCTACAGCTCTTGAACTTTTTTCTTTCTCGTGGAGTATGCTGTAAGGTCCTTAATGATGCCCTTCGTCCTTTTCTTTTTGTAAACCTTTTTAAGTATAGTGTTTTTAGTTAAGATGGTGAATAGATACAAAATAATCATATATATGAGACAGATGAATAGAACAACATACATCCATGAATACTACATTGAGGGAGTGAATTATCCAGGATGAGTAAGAAGGTAGCATATGTATGGATGTTTAGGGGCAAATGGGATAATATGTTCATCTGGGCTGGGACCAGAACCATTTTTCATGGAAATGGGTACTCGTCCAAAGCCCAGCTGGTAAAGTTTTTAGAGGGAACATCCTTTTTCTCTGAACAAAGGTGCTTTTTTTTTTCTCTTTTAAATGTTTAGTTATAATTTTTGAGAGAGAGAGAGAGAGAGTATGCACTCGTGAGCAGGAGACGGGCAGAGAGAGAGGGAGACAGAGAATCCCAAACAGGCTCCATGCTGTCAGTGCAGAGCCTGACACAGGGTCAGAGCTCAAGAACCGTGTGATCATGACCTGAGCTGATGCTAAAAGTAGGATACTTCACCGTCTGAGCAACCCAGGCGCCCCAACAAAGTTTTTGGCCCTGGCAGCTGGACAGCAGTCTGTCAGCTAAATATGATGGTTACAAGCTGGCTGGCCAACATTTCAAACATTGAACCAATTGCAGGCACTTTCCACAGCATTCCGTGTACTCAGACATGTGTGGTCAGTAAATGCTGTTTGCTATTTTGATGGTGATGTAATTGTATATGATCATTTTAATCCCTATTTCTCTAGTTCTTGCTTCTGTAAGACTTTTATATAAAAAAATTTTAAAGTTTTTATTTAAGTAATCCCCACATCCAACATGGGGCTCAAACTCACGACCCCAAGATTGAGTCACAGATTCCTCTGACTGAGACAGCCAGGCGCCCTCATATCAACTTAAAAAAAAAAAAAGTTGGGGCGTGACTCAGTCAGTTAAGTGTCCAATTCTTGGTTTTAGCTCAGGTTATGATCTCATGGTTTGTGAGTTTGAGCCCCACACTGGGCTTCACACTGCTGGTGCAGTGCCTACTTCAGACGCTCCCTCTCTTTCTCTGTCTCTCTCTCTCTCTCTCTCTGTCTCTCTCTCTCTGCCCTTCCCCCCTCCTGTGCAAGCTCTTCCTCTCTCAAAATAAATGAATAAACTTTTTAAAAAAGTTTATTTATTTTGAGAGAGAGAGTGCGTGCATGTGTGTGAGTGAACGGGGGAGGAACAGAGAGAGAGGGAGAGAGAGAATCCCAAGCTGACTCCACGCTCAGCACGAAGCCCAATGCAGGGCTTGATCTCAACACCATGAGATCATGACCTGAGCCAGAATCAAGAGTTGGTTGCTTAACTGAGCCACCCAGGCACCCTTCAGCTTTTTAATGTATACTCTAATTTCCTAAGTTTTTGTTTCTTCTATCAGTCTGAACATCTCCAAAAATTTTAAAGCAAAAATATGGTTTAATTCTTCTATATGATGCATCAGTATTCATTCCAAGTTTACCTCTACGCATCCAAAATTTCTTACTTTTCTAGCATATATATTTTTAAGTCTTATAAAAATTGATATTTGAATCTGGGTTCAACTAATTAAATTTTTTTTTTTAATTTTTTTTTTTCAACGTTTATTTATTTTTGAGACAGAGAGAGACAGAGCATGAATGGGGGAGGGGGCAGAGAGAGGGAGACACAGAATCGGAAACAGGCTCCAGGCTCTGAGCCATTAGCCCAGAGCCTGACGCGGGGCTCGAACTCACAAACCACGAGATCGTGACCTGGCTGAAGTCGGACGCTTAACCGACTGCGCCACCCAGGCGCCCCTAAAATTTTTTTTTTTAATGTTCATTTACTTTTTGAGAGAGAGAGAGAGAGAGAGAGAGAGAGAGAGAGAGTGGGGGAAGGGCAGAGAGAGAAGGAGATGTAGAATCTGAAGCAAGCTCCAGGCTCTGAGTTGTCAGCACAGAGCCTGATGTATGGCTTGAACTCACCACGAGATCATGACCTGAGCAAAAATTTGGACACTTAACCAACTGAGCCACTCAGGAGCCCTGGATTCAACTAATTGTTTAAATTTGAAGTTCCGTGTTTAATCAAGTTTTCATTCAGGTGTTTTTATAATTCAGTTTTTGCTTTTTACCCCCTGTCTTTCCTTAGCTAGTATTTACTGAATACAAATGTAAGTTATTAACATTAAGCTTCTAATAAAAAATAGTTAATTCAATGTAGCCTCAATTTTTGTAAGTCTTGCATGATTTTTTCATTTTCTTTAAGGTTTTTATTTATTTTTGAGAGAGAGAGAGAGAGAGAGAGAGAGAGAGAGAGAGAAACAGACAGACAGACAGATAGAGCATGAGTGGGGGAGGGGCAGAGAGAGAGAGGGAGACACAGAATCTGAAGTAGGCTCCAGGCTCTGAGCTGTCAGCACAGAACCTGATGCGGGGCTGGAATTCATGAACCATGAGACCATGACCTGAGCTGAAGTCGGACACTTAACTGATGCAGCCACCCAGGTGCCCCAAGTCTCACATGATTTAAATGAAATTTGAGTTTTGTTTTTTTTTTTTTAAGTGGAGGAATATATAGATACAGGCCCGTGGACTTCACCTCTGCCCCATTCTCTACTCTCACTGTTTCCTGCAGGAGTTGTTCTGTCCTCTCAGGTGACAGGAACTGGGAACTGTTACTTGTGTGTGTGGCGTATCCCTTGTCCCCTAGCAGAGTTGGTGGCTGGCTTCTTTTTGTGCCCAGAGCTCTCTGTTTGTACCTTAATTGTAGTACTTGTCCTGTTACATTATAATTAGCTGTTTACCTGCTATCTGTTCAGCAGACAGGGCAGTGGCTTTGTCTTATTTTGCCTCCTAAGCTCAGTAAACACAAGTTTATTGAATGAAGTAGTGTGTGTGTGTGTGTGTGTGTGTGTGTGTGTGTGTGTGTGTGTGACAGAGAGAGAGAGAGAGAGAGAGAGAGAGAGAGGGAGGGAGGGAGGGAGAGAATCCATTACGGGACATCCAGAAATGCTGTTGATGAACCTTTTTTCTTTTCTTTTCTTTTCTTTTTTTTAATAGAGAGAGAGACACAGTGTGAAAATGGGGCAGAGGGAGAAAGAGAGAATCTTAAGCAGTCTCCCCACTCAGCATGAAGCCTGACATAGGGCTTGATCCTATGACCCTGGGAACATGACCTGAGCTGAAATCAAGAGTCAGATGCTCAATGGACTGGGCCACCCAGGCGCCTGCCTTTAATACACCTTTAAGGATTTGATAAAATTCAGCTGTTTTGTGAAAGCTCTCCTCCCCTTTTTAGAGAAAGGTTGCTAATAGGCTTCCGACGAAAATGGCAGAAACCTAGACTGCTAATTTACTGTTTACGTTTGCATATATTAAACTAGGACCCCAAATGAAAAAATTAGAGTAGAATGTTAATCACAATTTGAGGTCAAACCAATTAGAAAACATCCTAAGTAAGTTTGTTGTTCTTTCCGACTTCGTATAATGGCATCGCGTTGGCATCGCGTATGTTTTGGAATATGAACATCGTTAGGTCCCTTTGAACAACTGTACACCATCTCATGAATTTACATATATAAATACTACTCATTAACATTTGTTTATTATTTTGCATTTCACTGCTATTTACTAACAGATTTCAAGACAATAGACAATTTTGTAACCTCAGTTTTGTAAAAACCACTAGTATTTTCGGTCCCTAGCAACCATTTAGTATGTAAATTAGGTATTCTCAGGCTTAATGTACTTCATTTTTATAAAACAAATACATCATTAATCTGATTAAGTTCTTGGATGGGAGTGCTGTCCTCAGATCATTGTGGATCATTTATTGTTGGGCACGCATCCAAAAAAAATTCAAGCATGGCACTTACAGTCTGGGTTTAGGAGAATTGTTGAAGCCTCCTAAATGACATTTTCCAGAAGAATAGAAAGGCACTGCTTACTTACAATTGCAAGCATTACCTAAAACTTAATGATGTTCTTATCCTTAATTGCAGCTCAGTTTGATGATGATTCAGTGCCTGAAATTATGCCATGTTTTGCTTTGATGTTATAAAATGTATAATGAAATAAAGGTGATCCAAGTGAATCAAAAATAGATTCTGGCTTTCCAGTAGTGACTTAATCACTATGTTTCTGAATTCAGAAGTTGCTTGACTGTCATGGCTATTATTTTGTATGTCTTTAGCTTTTAGTCAAATTTACTCCTTAAGAACTGAGAATGTTTAATATTAAGGTTAAAGAAAGTTCATGATGTGTGAATTTATCTAGAAGAAGGACATTTTCAAGAAAATTTAAAACCAAGTTTATCGAATTCTGCCTTTTTAGTTCATTTACAAAGTTATCTGTCCTCCGTTTGGAGGTAGTCTTTGTATAATGAAGCACAATTAGAATAGCTTTCATTTATTGAATGTCTACCATTGTACCTCATTCATTCCTCTAAAAGTCTTGTGAAGTTATGTTTATTCCCATTTTGCAGATGATTGAACAAAGGCACAGAGGTTGAATAGTGCCCAAAGGCATACAGGTAGCATGTGATTAATCTGGGACTCAAACCCAGTTCTCACTCCAGAGCCTCTGGTTCCTCAGATAGAGGAGAGAAAGAGGACAACATAACTTAAGCAGGCCCACGAGGTGGGGATCACTTTGGGCAGGGCTTGACAAACTTTTTCTGTAGCGGGTCAGATAGTAAATATTTTAGGTATTCTTTATCACATATTCTCATTTTAATTTTTTTTTTTTTTACAAACTTTTAAAAATGTAAAAATAATTCTTAGCTCGAGTGTCATCTTGAAAGAGGCCGAGGGCCAGATTTGACCAAATGTCCTTAATTTGCCAATCTCTGATTCAGGACAGTGTCACTAAGCCCTATATATTCTCTCAGCCCTTATGTGATTACTCTGTAATTATAGTCAGCAATAAAATAATTTATAACAATGACTTTTAAACATCAACAGAATGGACAAATTATGTTCTCAATGTCTTATTTAAGAAGGCATGAAAGCACAACATCTTAGATTTTATCAAAGAAATCAAAATAAAGTTCTGGTATTTATAGTGGTATATTTAGCTATCTGGAAGATTAAACTTTTTGAAGCTATTCATTTTAAAACAAAAAAATGAAAAATTATATTACAAGTATATTTTGACAGATAATTTATAACATACCATTTTAATTTCATCCTTAATTGTTTATTAAAAGAACCTCACCTTGATATTTGAGTGCTTACTATTCTGTCCTGTATTTATATATTTTTTTATTTTTAGAAATAGAGCATGAACAAGGGATAAGGAGCAGGGGGAGAGAGAGGGAATCTTAAGCAGATTCCACCCTCAGCACAGAGCCAGATGCGGGGCTTGATCCTACAACCCTGAGATCATGACCAGAGCCGAAATCAAGAGTCAGATGCTCAACCGGCTGAGCCACCTAGGTGCCCTGGTCCCTATATTTTTGAAATTGCAGACAACTCGTTCCCTTTTCTCAGTACACATTTTATATATTTGTTTTTGTTTTTATTAATTTTTTAAAATTGTTTATTTTTGAGAGAGATGCCCAATGTGGGGCTCAAACTCATGACCCCAAGATCAAAAGTCACATGCTCCTCCAACTGAGCCAGCCGGACACCTCTTTACTTTTCTTAAGGAAAAGCATCTTTTAATTGTGGGTGCCGGGCATCTCAGATTTTTGTTGGTAGGTTAATGTTTACCTAGATGTGAATGTGTCTTTCTTCAACTTTTTAATTTATGTTCTAGTTTCAACTGGCTTAGGGGACACAGACTCCAAGCCCTTCCTTAAAGAAGCCCTAGGCAGGGTCACTGGGGGACAGTTGTCCTCCTGATGGGTCATGGGGAGTGGCAGTAGACCTGGGGCTGTCAAACCTTTGTTTGGAAACTCGTTTTAATCAACTCCCTGGTATCCATATTTTCCTAATTTCTTTGTTTTTATTCAAGCCATTAGTAATGTTGCTTTTGAAAAATTTAGTATTATTTTGGTCAAATGGTGAAGGGAACGAGATATTTGTATCTTTTACCAGACTAGGTCATAGATGCCTAGGAGGCAAGAGTGCTGCTGAGCACAGTAGCCTCGGTGGGCTTCTAGTCCTTCCGTTTTAGAGGGTAGCCTTCTCAGAGCTTTTCCTCCAGCCCTCAGATGGCTACCAGGACAAAACCACTCCCACAGATCCTCCTAAATGACTTTACAAAAGACACACACACACACACACACACACACACACACACACACACACACACACATAATATCAAATTATAGAGAAGAATTTTGAGTCATTATTAGGTAGTGAGGCTGGCTTTTTGTTCCTATTTTCCTGTCCTTTTTATTTTTTTTAATTTTATTGTTTTGTATTTTAACTCCAGTATAATTAACATACGTGTTCTATTAGTTTCAGGCGTATAATACAGTGATTCAACAATTCTTTATATTACCCCGTGGTCATCACAATAAGTGAACTCTTTAATACCCATCACCTTTTTCACCCATTCCCACCCACCTCCCCCCAGTAACCATCAGTTTGTTCTCTATAGTTAAGACTGTTTCTTAGTTGTGTCTCTCTTTTTTCCCCATTTGTTCATTTGTTTTGTTTCTTAAATTCCACATACGGGTGAAATCAAATGGTGTTTGTCTTTCTCTGACTTATTTTGCTTAGCATTATACTCTCTAGCTCCATCCACGTCATTGCAAATGGCAAGATTTCATTCTTTTTTTATGGCTGAGTAAATATTCCATTATATATATATATATATATATATATATAGGAATATAATGGAATATTTATAATGGAATAATATATATATATATCACATCTTCTTTATCCATTCATCAGTCGATGGACACTTTGGCTGCTTCCACAATTTGGCTATTGTAAATTGCCCTTTCTTTTTAAAAAAAAGTAGTATCCAATTGACCAAACATACAGTCTTACAGTAGTGGGGATATTAAATGATTTGACTAGTTCAATCACTAAACTAAACTGCCAAAGTCTGACGTACAGGTGATTTTCAACTGATGTTTACTGAGCACTTAGCGTGTACCAGGTTCTATCCCAAATGCTTTACATTCATCATCTCATTCAGTCTTCACAGCCACTTTAAGAGCAAACTGAGGTTGGGGCACCTGGGTGGCTCAGTCAGTTAAGCGTCTGACTTTGACTCAGGTCATGATCTCACATTTCATGAGTTCTGGAGAAGAAACAAGGTGAGGCTGGAGAGAGCAGAAAACCCAGTTGGTGAAAGGCCTTTTGTACCCAATGCCAACGAGAATGAACTTGATCCTGAAGGCAATAGGGAGCTAACGGAGTGGTGTGATCAAATCTGTGCTTTAGAAACATTTTTCACTCTTGCTGCAGCATGAAGAATGGGCTGGAGGAGAGCAAGCAGGGAGAACAATTAGGAGGCTGGAGATGTGGCCATGGGGAGAAATGCGTGGGTGGATTCCAGAGATTGAGAAAGTACAGGTGACAGAATTGGTGAAAGAGGAAACCAGACGTGGGGAGAAAGGGAAGAGGGAGCAGTTACAGATGGCATCTTGGCAACTTGTTAGAAAGGAACAATAGAACTGAAAAAGGAGAATGGAAAAAATATATAGAAATTAAGTAGGAGTTTAGTTAAAGATGAGATGTCAGCAAAAGGTTGTAATGGTTTTGTCTCTAAAACTGCTTTCCTACCCAAATCATTAGCTGTCATTTGTTTCCAGTTTTGTATTGTACTACTCATTCACACAGTCAGTTTTACAGTGTAGATTCTAGGAAAACAATATTTTAATTTGTTGGGGCATTTTTTAGGTACAACGCTTTTATGAGCCAGTGTTTCTAAAATGCAAGATACAGACTTTGTTAGTTTAGTATTTCAAATACCATTATGTAATTATTTTTTATGGGATGAAGTTTTAAAATATGGCCCTTGATAATAGTGGTATTACTTGTGGCTAAAGTTATGCTTTCTCTTTAAATTTCCCCAACCAAATATGTATATAAGTGTGTGTGTGTGTGTGTGTGTGTGTGTGTGTACACATGTTTTTGTATTAAAACAAAATCCAAAATCCAAAATGCAAGGTTGTTGTGGCAGAGTGATGGTGATATTTGGTAGTGTTTATTAAAGCAAACCTCTAGAATTTTTAAAGCTCATTTATCTTTCTTTGTGTTTTGTTTTTCTGGGACTTGACAACATAGTGGTTCATGTGCAACTCATGGCAGTGTATAGCCCGGTACATCATATCAAACTTTAAAAGACTGACCTACCCTGGGGCGCCTGGGTGGTTCAGTCGGTTAAGCATCTGACTTCAGCTCAGGTCATGATCTCATTGTTCGTGAGTTTGAGCCCCGTGTGGGGCTCCGTGTTGACAGCTCAGAGCTTGGAGCCTGCTTCAGATTCTGTGTGTGTGTGTCTCTCTCTCTCTGCCCCTCCCCCATTCACACTCTGTCTGTCTCTCAAAAATAATAAACATTAAAAAAAAAAAAGACCTACTTGAAATTGTATTTCGGATTCATCTACTTTATCATTGTTAGTTAATACAGTTAGGAGGCGTAACCAAATAGGATTCAGAGAACTACTGCCTTCTCCAAGTTTCTGATTTTATGGACTTCTTGGGTCTTTTTTTTTTTTTTTTCCATGTCATCTGGTCCAGATATCCACCAACACATATACTCTTTTTCTGACATGCCTGTTGGTTTTATTGAAGTAAAAAATATCGACAGCTAAAATTTAAGTGCTTACTGTTACCTTGTTCTAAGTTTTTTACATGTATTAATTCACGCTGTCTTGGCAGTAACTCCATGAGGAAGGCACTTTTAGCCCGATGAGGAAACTGAGGCATAGACAGGTTTAATAATTTGTCCAAGGCCACTCAGCTAATAAATGGCAGGCTGAGATTTGCATGTAGACAGCCTGGCTTCAAAGTTTGTCCTCGTAACCATTCATTTGTACATTGTTTCAAATTAAAGATAACACTAGATTTACATCTTCCTACTATTAAATCCGGTTTCAGTAAAACATTATCCATCACAATAAATGGATGACTTCAGTTTAAATAACATGGCCTTGAACTTGAATTTGTAAATTTGTTTTGGTTTTGTGATTACATAAAAGCTGTAAATATAAGGTTATATTTATGTCTGTACATATATAATTAAAATTACAAAAAATAATTTAGTGAACAATTAGAGTAATCTTCAAATCTTTTCTTTTTAAAAAAAATTTTTTTGGGGGGCACCTGGGTGGCTCAGTCGGTTAAGTGTCCGACTTCAGCTCAGGTCACGATCTCACGGTCTGCGAGTTTGAGCCCCGCGTCCGGCTCTGGGCTGATGGCTCAGAGCCTAGAGCCTGCTTCCGATTCTGTGCCTCCCTCTCTCTCTGCCCCTCCGCGTTCATGCTCTGTCTCTCTCTGTCTCAAAAATAAATAAACGTTAAAAAAAAATTAAAAAAAAATTTTTTTAATGCTTATCTCATAGAGAGAGAGAGAGAGAGAGAGAGAGTGTGTGTGTGCACGTGTGAGCACAAGTTGGGGAGGGCAGAGAGAGAGAGGGAGACGCAGGATCCAAAGCAGGCTCCAGGCTCTAAGCTGTCAGCAAAGAGTCCGATGCGGAGCTTGAACTGACAAACCGTGAGATCATGACCTGGGCCGAAGTCAGATGTTTAACTGACTGAGCCACTCAGGCGCCCCTCAAAATTTTTAAAGGTTGTTTTTTTTTTTTAAAGAATAATTGTGTTTAAGAAACACTGTGACATAAAGTTAGGTTTCTAATATGGTATTAAAGGTATGTACCTTACCTGTGTTTTCAGTTTTATTTCTTACATCTAGCTTTATACTTTATACTTCTGGAATATTAAATTCCACTCAGATGCAATTTTTTTTTTTTTGCCTCATTTGTTGCCTTTACATGGGATTGTTTCTTATTTCTCCCCAGCTAAACCTCCTGTCTAACTCAGATCAGATACTACCCCTTCTAGGAAGACTGAACAACATCCCCTCAGTGCCTCCCTAAACTTGGTTGGTGCCCTTGTTTTTGTAACCTCACAATGTTCTGTTGCAGCCTTCTATTGTTTCATTCAACAGATTGTTTTAAAGTTGTAGCTAGGGGCACCTGGGTGGCTCAGTCGGTTGAGCATCCAACTTCAGCTCAGGTCATGATCTCACAGCTCATGGGTTCGAGTCCTGCGTGGGGCTCTGTGCTGACAGCTCGGAGCCTGGAGCCTGCTTCAGATTCTGTGTCTCCCTCTCTCTCTGCCCCTCCCCCGTTCATGCTCTGTCTCTGACTCTCTCTCAAAAATAAACATTAAAACAAATTTTTTAAAGTTGTTGTAGCTATTTTCCATTGGCCTGATAACTCGAGCAAAGGGGTAGGAGCTGAATAAACAACTATAGTTAAAGGTATACTTGTTTGGCCCAATTGGTTCATGTTCTTGAAGCCACAATCTTTTTCTCCCAACTGCCTTTTGGAGCCTCCAGTTGAAACCACCATCAGCTGTCATCAAAGCATTAAAAACTCTCGTTTTGGGGCACAGTTTGCTGGAGTACATTCTTTCTTGCATGCCTAGATCTTTCTCCTCTTATCATCCCAATGACTTTATCCTGCAATTAATCTCTCTCCCACATCCTTGTTTCTCCTTCTCTATAGAATCATTCTCATCAGCACACAAACATGCCATCGTACCTCCCTTGTTAAAAATAATTCCCTCTTGACCTGATTTCCATCCTAGCGACTGTTCTAGTCCCCTGGCACCCACCTCCTTTTTGGTTCCTTGTCACAGAAAAACTTCTTGGTAGAATAGGTTCTAGTTGTTTCCCCTCTCTGCTGGTCTGGATTTAAGAGGTGTCAGCATACTGGGTCCGTCTGAAAACTTTTCCAGTCTTCCTAAATACTGTAGGTCAGGAGGTGTCAGGCATCAACAACGAAGTTACTGAATAAAAACCCTGAAATAAACATTTTTTGATTGGAGGCAAAGTTCTCATTGGCAGGTTCAGGGTTCAAGATTCTCATTTTTTCTGATAATGTCTCCATGTCATGGGATAGGGCTTCTTATGGTACAGGGTGGGGCTGGTTGGAGATGAAGGGGCTGATGTGGGAGGGAATGGAAAACGTTTTTTGACTTGTATAGGTCTCATCAAAATGTACTCGTTTCAGATAGGGCTTAGGATGGCGTATCCTCTGGTCCCATGTATATAGTTCAGCTTCTGATTTCCTTAAGGAAACCTTAAGATTCTGAAAGCTAGACTGTGCTATCCTTTTCTAAATTTTTTTTTTAACGTTTATTTATTTTTGAGACAGAGAGAGACAGAGCATGAACGAGGGAGGGTCAGAGAGAGGGAGACACAGAATCTGAAACAGGCTCCAGGCTCTGAGCTGTCAGCACAGAGCCCGACATGGGGCTCGATCCCACGGACCGCGAGATCATGACCTGAGCTGAAGTCAGCCGCCCGACCGACTGAGCCACCCAGGCGCCCCTGTACTATCCTGTTCTAAATTATCTAAAGGTCTCAGGGAAGATGTCACAGAGAGGGTGTTGGTAGCAGTAATAGAAAATACAGTATTATTCTTATTTTTTGGAATTAAGAACCTGACATTCAGATTGCCCCATGATACAATGCTAGTAAATGCTAGTAAATATTAATGCTGGGATTTGAAACCCAGGTCTGATTTCAAAGCATGTACTTGTTCCACTGTTACATCTGTAACAATACTCTTTTTTTTTTTTAAGTAATCTTTCTGCCCCCTGTGGGGCTTGCATTCATGACCCTGAGATCAAGAGTTACATGTTCTACCAGCCGAGCCAGCCAGGTGGACCAACAAACTCCTTTAAGTCTTTTTTTTTTTTTTTTTTTAAGTTTATTGATTTATTTTGAGAGAGAGAGAGAGAGAGAGAGAGAGAGAGAGAGAGAGAGAGAGGGGATGGGCAGAGAGAGAGAGAGGGGGAGAGGGAGAGAGAGAAAAGAGAGAGAGAGAGAGTGGGGATGGGCAGAGAGAGAGGGGGGGAGAGAGAGAGAGAAGAGAGAGAGAGAGAGAGAGAGTGGGGATGGGCAGAGAGAGAGGGAGAGAGAGAGAGAGAAGAGAGAGAGTGGGGATGGGCAGAGAGAGAGAGAGAGAGAGAGAGAGAGAGAGAGAGAGAGAGAGAGAGAATCCCAACAGGCTTTGCACTGTCAGCACAGAGCCCAGTGTGGGGCTCAAACTCATGAACCGTGAAACCGTGACCTGAGCCACAATCAAGAGTTGGACGCTTAACAGACTGAACCACCCAGGCGTCCCCAAACTCTTTAAGTCTTAAATTGCACTACCCAGTGTGGTAGCCACTAACCCCGTAGCTTTTTAAAATTAAGCTTAATTAAAAATTTAAAACCTTAAATTAAAAATTCATTTCCTCAGTCCACTAGCCATGTTTCATTTGCTCAGTGCCATATGTGGCTAATGACTACTACATTGGGCAGGGATCATATATTTCTATCAGAAGGATCTGGTAAGCAGCACTTGTTTCCAAGACATTCGTTTTTCACAGAAGAATCTCACATTCTGACAATTCGATACTACTTGTGTTGATCCTAATCGTAGAACCTTTGTTCTCTGATTTTTTTCTCATTGTCCGTTTTGAATATCTTGGCATTATTTTTCACAGAATCTCTCTTTTATTGGGGGTATACATCTATACATCTTTTAGCCCACCCTTGTGTTCTCAAAATGGCCGATTTTACGTTAGTCTTGCCCGTTCCACTAATTTGAATTCCACGTCATGAGATGAACATTAGCGTTACACTTTGTGCTTACCTGGCCAGCACCTCAGGGATTCATCTGTTAGGTCATGTCATATCCTTTGAAGTAGTGCTTTGGTCCTGCTTTGTTAGGATTTTTTCCCTTGCTTGTTTGTTCCCTGTTACATCTCAGGACACTTTTCTTGTGTTATGACTCTTTGCATGTTTATATTCAAGTCTCTTTTTCGAGCTGAGATTTCTGGATACTTGAGGTTCAGGCCTTTTGATTTGGCTTGCTGGAAAACAAGGGGTTACTCTTTCTCTGTATCATGAGTTTTCAGGATCAGACAATTCTTTGGCCTTTAAATTATGACTCATAATTTACCTAAATCAGTGCTGTTGGGTGATAAGATCCAGGCTAGATCACAATGATGACAATGAGGTCTTAATCCTCAGCCCGTATCATTAAGCTTGCAAATAGAAAAGTCTTGAGGGCCGCTTGGGTGGCTCAGTAGGTTAAGCATCGTCATGACTTCAGCCCAGGTCATGATCTCACAGTTTGTGAGTTTGAGCTCCCCACTGGGTCTTGGGATTCTCTCTCTCTCTCTCTCTCTGCCCCACTCATCTCTCTCTTTCTCTCTCTCTCTCTCTCTCAAAATAAATAAAATTAAAAAAAAAAGATTTTGGAAAACTCTTGAGAACTAAAACTCTGTCTTTGCTTTCCCCCATGGTAGATGTCATTTTGTGTGTTCAGTAAATATAGATGATTAACTGTATAAAAAAGGCAAGTTGTCTGGTTAACCCATTTCTTGTGCTTGCTGCTGCTGCTGCTGCTGCTGCTGCTGCTTCTTCTTCTTCTCTCTCTCTCTCTCCCTCTCTCTCTCTCTCTTTTTTGTGCCTTTAACCCAACACAGAGTGAGCAATATAATGCCTTTGTATACCTTTTAATTTTAGTGAATTGTTATAGAGATAACTCAAATTTAGTGCTAGGCCTTCTGCCTTATAACTCTGTACGTATATATTTCCTTATACCAACTAGTTTTACTGCAGAAGGTGACAGCTGCACCTCATTCTTGCCTTTTTATGTCTATTCTATATGCCACTGTTTTCTGTGCATTTTGATATGGGAGTCTTTATATTTGAAATGATATAAAGGGAAGGAAAGTATTCTCTTCATGTAGACCTCCAAGACAGTTGTTTTTTCCCCCCCTTTCTTTCAGCACCTTCTGTGGGCAACTATATATATATATATATAGGATTGATGAGGAAGCAAAAGAGGTCGCCCCATAGCACTTTAAAGAAAAGATGTTGGGCTGGCCTTCAAAGCTGGCCCTTGGGAAGCAGGTAGTGTCCTTGTTTCTGGATGGACATGCTGGTAGAAGCTTGGGGATAAAGAACGTCAGCAGAGTCTGGCCTGGATATTCATCTTCATTTGAGAGACTTGAATTTAAGAAAAGAAGGTGTAGATGAGGTGTAGATGTGTAGATGAGGTGAATGAGGGATAAGATGTATGTGACCCAGCTCTCCCAGTTGCCTTACAATAGCTTCAGCGACCCTAGTGGAGCATGGATCGGAAGCCCAATAGCATAGGTTATAATTCCCATAGAGCTGCATGTATGCGTGTGTGTATATGAATGCATATATTTGTTACATGTATGTGTGTGTGTGTGTGTGTATACACATATTGGGTCTATATATATAAAACAAATATATACTTAAAACTATATATGACACGTACATATATAACCAATACACATAATACATATACACATATAAATATGTATGTAATAAAATCATGTATTTTAATATAATGTATAACTATATATGTGTGTGGTTTAGATCTGTTCACTTTTCTTTGATTAGCGCCAAGGTTTTCACGATTACGGCGTTCTTATAGTCTGTTCCTAGTACAAAGTTGAAGCCTGTGATTTCTAGGCACATCTAGAAATGACATCTCCAGGTCATCTCTTGCCTATAAGCCATGTTGTATTTCTCAACTTTCTGATGAAGGCCACACTTTTTGATGACAGCTTGTGTCTCAATGTGATATTACCTCTGCCTTGAAGATGCTCTTCTCAGTTTGCTGACAGACTTTTACTACTCTTTTCTAGGTACAGTTGAAATGCTGCCTACTTGCCTTTCCAAATTCCTTCAGGCCAGGGGTTCCTTCCCTTGTACTTCGACAGTACTTACTTTATCCTTCTGTCCCAGGACTTAGCGCCCATTGTCATTATCACTGTGTGTGTGTCATGCCTCTGTCTGGAGAGCGTCTGTAGCTGGGGCGGGGTAAGGTTATATCCTTAACGTTTAGCACAGACCTAGACTTAAAATAGGTGCTCAAGAAATGTCTGAATGACTGAAAGAAGAGAAGAATGAATAAAATCTACCGCCTCAGGTTTCAGACATGCTTGAGTTCTTCCAACTCCCTTTTCTTTTGTGCTGCTTTTCTGGATCTTCTTCCGTGCCACGTGTTCTTCTGTCCTACCTGGTAGATTTTAGCGCTTAGGAAATATGTGTTGGAAGGTTTAAAATATAGTGCCTTGAATTCCTTAGAGGAAAAGTCTATGAATAAATAATTAGACTCATTTCCCATCAAAATCTAAAGTGTGAAAAAATGTTCGCTATCATTTGGTGCTTTATTCACTTGTATGGTAATCTAATGGCATATCCATTGTTATCACGGAACTATACTGAAATATTTTACTCTTGGGGCTTTTCATCTGACAAAAGGAAGCTTTTCGAAAATGAAAAAGCGCAGTTCCCGTCCCTGGTATGCCAGGGGGCAATTTATTAGTTTTGTAACGCATGGGTTAATATTACCATGTTTTATATTGAACATTACTTGAAAAAATTACTATTAATATCGCTGCAGCATGTATGTATATAACTGCTGTCATCTTGGGGGTATGTAAATCAGGAATGTTGCTGAAGAACTACTTAGCATTTTCTTGGGGGTGAAGTGCTTAGTTTTGGAATTTAATTGTAGGTTTTACATTTAAGCTGTTCAGTATTACTCGTATAAAGGTTCTATAAATTTCTTGCTTTGTAGTTTAACAGATTTAGTCACCACAGTTGAAAGGCATCATCCTCATAATGAAGCCAGAAAAGAATAAAGGTTGATCATGCAGGGCTGGCTGGCTGTGACATTGAACAATAGAGCTTGACTTCTTCATGTCTGTTAAATGAGACTATGGGGTGTGCTTATCTTGCTGCAATGATATTGAATTGTAACAAGAAAATGTTATGTTGTGCTGCTCTGCAAAGGGGGTGTGCATCTATTCTCACTCCATATGTACGGGAAAGGCTTTAAAACCCTATGGAAGCAGCTTGAAGTCTAGCTTGAAGTCTAACGGCACAGACCGGGTATAATACTGAAACAAAAAATAAAGAAAGAAAAAAGTAACAAGGCTTTGAAATAGCCCCGAAGTTTTTTTTTTCCAGTGCAGTCTTTCTTTAAAGGGCTGAAGGCGGCTCAGGAAGGGTATGCTGGAAAAATTTGATTTTGAAGAGGTCTTTGTGAAGGAGATAAGTGATGTGGTGTGAGGGAAAAACAAGAGGATGTTGTGTTGCCCAGATGACAGATTTATTCTAAACTTTTCTACATTTGTACTTGGTACAGTTCAACTCAAGTCCCTAAACATCAATGAAATACCTTCTGTGTTCCCAACACTGTGATGGATACCATAGGAGGTTTTGAAAAAAGTGTGTGATTCAATCCTGCCCCCGACGAATTTAGTATCTTTTTTGAGGAGACGAAAATGAAATCCGTGAAATAACTTCTTAGAATTGTTGGATGTATGAATGACAGTATTGTAAGCTGTCAGGATCATTTAAAATTTTGATTCTGTTATTATATGTATCATTCCCAGATGTGTCACATGAGCATTTGATAGGCATCCCTTTTGTGTCTTAAGTCACTGCTAAAAATATTGAAAAGTCAAGGGCAAGATTGGGGGCAAGAAAGAGCATTCTGACACTCCCACGCTTGTTCTTAGCATGTGTTTTGGTCTACTCTTGAACATGGCGTCATTTTCTAAACATATGTAAACTACTTAGTTAAGTCAGTTACAGAATTTTATCATGGATGTCAAACTACTGTTCAAGTTTGTGTACTTATTTTTTTATGTGTACTTATTTATCTTTCCCAGGAAATCAAAACAGCACATCCATTCCCATTTCCTTCTTTTCAGTCATTTGTCATGATTCCTCAGTGTGATTCCTGACAGCAGATTATAGATCCCAGTTTTAAACTTAGTAGTATGGTGAAATATAGATTGCTTTTTCTGGAGATTCAAACCCTCCTAAGGCAGCTACTAGATATTCTGTTGTTTCCTCACCTGTTCTGGCCTGTGTTTTCTTTTTTATGTTGCTCATCTTTCCCTTCCTTTCTGAAGACTGATTTTTTTCTTCCAGGAGAAGACTGAGTTGAAGTAGAAGGTGAACCGCTGCCTGCCTATTGTCCATTGCCTTTCCTTTCTTCCTTAATAACAGAACCAGAACTTAGATTTTTTTTCAGGAATTTTTTTAAGTTTATTTATTTTGAGAGAGCGAGGGGAAAGTGGAAGAGGGGGAGAGAGAGAGAGAGAGAGAGCGCGCGCGAATCCCAAGCAGGCTCTACACTGTCAGTGCAGAGCCTGATGTGGGGCTCTAACTCTTGAACCGTGAGATCATTATGAAATCTACAGTTAGGATGCTTAACCAGCTGAGCCACCCAGGTGCCCTGGGAACTTAGTTTTTTTTTTTTTTTTTTAGGGTGGGAATGTGCCCAGTGAAAATACTATCTGCACTCCCTTGGGTGGGTGACCTTGTGATAGATTCTGGCCAGTGAGAAAGAAGGGTACATTGTGGGGTGCAGGATATTAATTAGCTGATGCTGCATGACAAATTACCTCAAAATCCAGTGGCTTAAAACAAAAATAAAAATGTACTATCTCACAAATTTTGGGGGTCAGTAATTCAAGAGAGCTAAACTGTGTGGCCGAGGGTATCAGAGATTGAAATCAAGATGTCAGGTGGGCCTGCAGTTATCTCTGAAGGTGTGACTTAGAGGATCTTTTAACCCCTATGTTCTCTTGCCTAATAATAATAATAACAATAACATCAACAAAATTAATAATATCTGCCCCAGGAAGGCAAAGGTAAAATATGCAGAGCACTATCATAGGTCAAATGCTACTATGAATTTAAAGATGCTGATTAGAACTAAGTCTATGTTATTAGTCCCATTCACTGATTTCTTTCCTTTTGGAGTGTTAGGATACTCTGAATCCTCTCTCACTCCTATAACTTGTGTTCTTTCATAGAACTTTTGTAATCTGTCTGAGAAAGACATCCCTTGCCCTTCATGTGCTCCATGAGCCATTGTATACTCACTATTTAACCTAAAACAAACAAACAAAAAATATTAAATGCTAAACTGATGACCATCAAATGTAAAACCTTCCAAACAAAGGCTACATATGTTAGGAATGAGAGAAATCAGTAATGGCTAGAGGCAGGGAAGGACATAACATCGTGGTAAGAGTAGACTGATTGAAACATGACCAACCCTAAAGCCAGAGATACCTGGATGATGAGAAAGACACTAAAGAAAGAAATGATAACAGACTGCCCATTGTTACATGTAATTTTGAGGCCAGAATTCATTTGCTGAACTGTGAATAAGAGCTTAACATGCATAGATTGCTTTTCCTTTAAGCAGAATTTCTCCCTTATTCCCAAAAAGCTATGCATGTAAGTGTGTTATGAGGCTGCTAAGCTTGGTGTGTAATTAGCATGATAGTTATGGGCTAGGGTTAAGGATGGCGTGAGACATGGGTAGGCAGGCATGATAAGGTACATGAGACATTAAGTAGCTTGTTTCTCACACATTCTGTTCTTCATCTGGTGGTAGAAAAATCCCGAAATGATTTATTTGGGGTCTTAATCTTATGGGAGGTGATGTTTACTGGAAGAGAAAGGGTCTTGGTAATATGATTCATCAAATAAATTGGTCATTGTGTTTGGTGTAGACATATTTCGGAAAAGTAAAATTTCTTTTTCTTTTCTTTTTTAATGTTTATTCATTTTTTTTTTAATTTTTTTTAACGTTTTATTTCTTTTTGAGACAGGGAGAGACAGAGCATGAATGGGGAGGGTCAGAGAGAGAGGGAGACACAGAATCCGAAACAGGCTCCAGGCTCTGAGCTGTCAGCACAGAGCCCAACGCGGGGCTCGAACTCACGGACTGTGAGATCATGACCTGAGCCGAAGTCGGCCGCTTAACCGACTGAGCCACCCAGGTGCCCCGTTTATTCATTTTTGAGAGGGAGAGAGTGTGAGCAGGGGAGGGGCAGGGAGAGAGGGAGACAGAGAATCCCAAACTTCCAGCGCAGGCCCTGTGCGGGGCTTGAACTCATGAACCGCAAGATCATGACATGAGCCGAAATCAAGAGTTGGATGCTTAACCACCTGAGCCACCCAGGTGCCCCTAAAATTTCTTTGCTGGAAGTTGCAGGATCTGTATCCAATCAACGAATATTTTTCGAATGTCAATTATGTCAGGTTCAGTGGTGATTTATTCTCAGAGTCTTCTGGATTTGTTCTTTCCCTTATATTCTCATTTACTTCAACAACCTAAGTTCAGACCCGGTGGCCTCCTTCCACCTCTGTTTTCCACCTCTTGTGTACCCTGCATGCTTTTGGTCCAGATCGAGACCTTTCATCAATCAGTCTTTGCCCTAAAGCTTATCTTCTGCCATTCTTCATTATAACGCAAGGAATTACTATTTTTTTTAAATGTTGTTTTTTAATGTTTTATTTATTCTTTTTTTTTTAATTTTTTTTTTCAACGTTTTTTATTTATTTTTGGGACAGAGAGAGACAGAGCATGAACGGGGGAGGGGCAGAGAGAGAGGGAGACACAGAATCGGAAACAGGCTCCAGGCTCCGAGCCATCAGCCCAGAGCCCGACGCGGGGCTCGAACTCACAGACCGCGAGATGGTGACCTGGCTGAAGTAGGACGCTTAACCGACTGCGCCACCCAGGCCCCCTATAACGCAAGGAATTATGGCCACACCTGTGTCTTTACTTTTATTGTCATGCATATTAATAATTCCCACATCTGGGCCTCTGCTTATTCCTTTTTCATTTTAGCATTTATGAAGGCAGTGTCTATACTTGGTTACCCAAATGTTCTTTCTTTAGTGTAACTCATATTCCTGACAAGTGAATAAAATTTTGGTGTGGCATACCATTTAAGACAAGAGTAAAGAATTTTAATTTACCTTCATGTAAAGTTCTGTTTTTATTTAGTGGATATATGACCCATCTAAAATATTGCTTTATTACAGAAACATGGAACCTCAGAATTAGAAAAACCTTGGGGGTTAGAATACACCCTTCCTTAATTTTCATATAAGGAAACTGAGATTCAGAGAGGTTAAGAGATTTGGCTTAAGGCATTTGAATAATACATGGGAAGAGTAGGATTAAAACCCACATTTTATAACTCATAGAGTGTGCTTTTCACTAGAATAATTGATTCCTCTTATTCTCCTCTTGTTTTATCTCTTTTCTAAAACCTCTAGAGGTAAGGGCTGTATTTCTGTCCCTTCAACCTATATCCATAACATTAGCACCATGCAGTGATTTGGGATAAATAAACTTAGACGAGATGTAATGATCATGTAGATATATGTGAATGTATCAGTCATAATGGGATGGGTTCTGCTGGAATAACAAATAGCCTATTACCTAACTTCAGTGGCTTAAAACACCAAAGTTTCTTTCGTGTGCATGTTTATCTTGGGTTTATTGTGGCTCTGGTCCATATTGCCTTCAATCTGGGACCTAGGATGATGAAGCAAATTCCGGAACAATTGTCGGAGATAGAAAAGAGACACAATGAATGCTGTGCTGGGCCTCAGACACTTGTTTTCACATCTTATTGCCTAGAGCAATTTATATAGCCAAGCTTGTTGTTAATAGGGTGGAAAAGTATAATCTTTACCAGGTAGGGACAGCAAATATTTTTGAAAAATAATACCCCCAATTTTTTTTACTGTGACCCTAGATACAAAGTGTTGAGTAACTTATACTTTTCAGTTTGTGACACACTGTCATCATGGGTCCTGCATGGCCGTTTTCTTTTTTTTTTATTCATGTTTGTTTCAATGTATTCTTATAAGATGCATTCTGTTGATTGGGTTGTGTATTGTGAATTTATATAATGGGTATTATGCTCGAGATTATATTTTGTTTCTTAATTATTTTCATTTAACATTATTGCTCATTGCTACATATTCATCCAGCTTGTTGCCTCTGGTAAATACATGGTATTTCATGATAAGCATCTACCACATTTTGCCTATCCACTCCCTAGATTGCCTGCAATTCTCTACCACAGTCAATGATGCTGTGTGAGAATTTCTTTGGGCTCTATACTCAGGAGTAGGATTGCTGGGTCATGAGGCATGCCTATATTTAATTTAAGTGATTAAATATTATTCTCTGAATATTTTCACCACCTTTTCAGAGTGATTAATTTTTGGTGTTATTGAAGTTTAGCAATTTTATGGTTTATATCTTATAAAATCGATGTTGCTAATTCTGCAAGTCAATCAACTTAACCCAACTGAAAATGCACAAATAGCTAACATGTAATTCACATCTGTAAGGTGATTTTTCACTAATTATCTATAAGCATATGTTACAAACTATTGTTCTCAGGCATTGTTTTACGTTGCTATAAGACCCAGTTGTTTTTATGAATGTTTTTAGTGTTTATTCATTTTTGAGAGAGAGAGAGAGAGAGAGAGAGAGCATGAGCAGGGAAGGGGCAAAGAGAGATGGAGACAGAATCCAAAGCAGGCTCCAGGCTCAGATCTGTCAGCACAAAGCCCGATGCGAGGCTCAAACTCAGGAGCTGTGAGATCATGACCTGAGCCGGTCAGACGCTTAACCGACTGAGCCTTCCAGGCGCCCCTAAGACCTAGTTGCAAATGCATAAACAAATTGTGGCATAAATATTAAATGCAATATTTTTCAACAATAAAAGGGAGCAAATTATTGATACATGGTATAGTATGAATGAACCTTGAGAACCTTTTGCTGAGTGTAAGAAGCCAGCACAAAAGCCTACGTATTACATGATGCCATTTATATGAACTATGCAGAACAGGTAAATCTATAGAGACAGAAAGTAGATTAGGAGTTGCCTCTAGCAGGGACCAGGGAATGAATGCTAAACAACACAGGGTTTCTTTTTGGAGTCATGAAAACATTCTAAAATTGACTGTGGCAACAGATGGACAACTCTGTAAATCATGTATTCATGATAAACCATTGAGTTGTACATTTCAAATAGATGAAATTTTGTGACCTGTAAATTATACCTAAATAAAGCTGCTAAAAAAAAAAAAAAAAAAAGACCAAACACCTCAATTGGATCATTTTCCAAGAAGCAGGTTGGAAGTGAGTTCAAGGCTGACCCCTTAGTTTCTTGCTTCCTTTGTGGAAAGAATAGGGGAACATTTTCTTCTCCTGTGGGAACCTAAAGGGGAAGAATCAGGACAGTTTTGTCCCCAAGCTCTATCGTCAAGTTATTTGAAAAGAAACCCATACATGTTATTCAACTAACAGCCTCTGTGCTCATAGAACTCCCATCCCAGATCTTTTGTTTAAATGTTTATAATTATGTTCAGGACATTTTTACATGTGTTACCCACCACTAGTTAGTTCCCTTCTTAAATATCTAATTTTTTCTGTACCCTCAGTTTTTGTATGTTGACATTTAGAAAACTTGGAGATTTTTTCTTTTTCTTTTTTCTCATTTTTAGATCTAATCTTTTATCCTGTCTTATCATCTTAACAGTATTTTTCAAATATGTCTCCTTTTATTCATTGGATTTTACCCTGCCCGAAAGGTGAATATTTTCAAAATTTTAGAAAAGGTAGGATTTGTCAGAGTTGTGCTAATTATAATTGTTTAAAAACAGCAAAGATGTTTCTTCTGTCAAAAGTATTAGCGAGTGTTTGACTTTACACTTTGTGACTACAACTGGAAAATTCAGTTCCGATTTTTATTTTGTTCTGCATATGGCATTTCATAGTCACGGTAACATTTGTGTTTGCCCAATCAGTTAAATTGTGGTCGTTTTTAAGTAAAGTATCAAAATCCATGATAACCAAGGGGTGCTCAAGTGACTTGAATGCTCCAGCTTGAGATAGGTCAGCTTTTGGGGTCAAGTTGTGAAGAGAAAGCCATCACACACACTTCATCAACACTGTGGAATGAGAGACCAGTGCATTTACTGAGCAGTGGATTTCTAGTGAGCATATAAACTAATTGGTGGATGAACATGCCCCAGGAGCAATGATTTTAAGGTCATAGCAGGCTCAGTGAATAATGCTGACTTATACTGCGTCTCACTGATAGCTGATCTTACCAATGAGCAGTTTAGAAGCATTCAAGCCTGAACTCTCTTCCATGTGCCTTGAATGGCATGTCAGCGGTCACTGTTTTTGACATCCTTTATATTTGTCCAGTCAGCTCTAAATCTTTAGGTTGGGCTTCAGAGTACTCAGGAAAGAAAAGAGAAGCAATTATTTTCAGCCATTGAGTTTTGAAGATCTTAGCGTTAATTATGCCAAACATTGTTGGTTCATCAACAAATAAAAGCGGTAAAAGGCGGTATGAAACATTCCAAACTTGCTTAAACATAGTTTATGGTGATTAAGAATTTCTTGTGTACACTAGCATATTTTCAAATACATTTTTACCCATGCATGTTCATGTGTAGTTTCAAAACCAAATATTCAAATTAAAGTCATTTTCAACTTTGGAGAAAAATATTAAAAACTTATTCACTTCTAACTAGCTTACACTTTTTTTTTTTAATCATTTGAAAGCAGGGGAAATAAATAGTGCAATTCACTATACCTGTGTGGAGTCAGAATAATTTGGGGTATGAAAAATATTTCCATAAGACAAAAATCAGTGTTCTAGTTTTAGTTAAAAATTAACTGGTTAAAAATTATTTAACTCATAGTGGCCTTTGAGATTTAGGAATTTTTCTGCCACTGAAGTCTTTAGTATAATAGATTATTTGAGCATTAAAAATGTGCTTTACTTACTGCTTTTCAATCCCTGTGCTCTCTGACCTGTTGAAGTTTTGCAGGAAGTGCCCAATCAAAGGATTGGAGGAAACAGTATTGCACATTCTTTGCAAATGTTCCTCTGAGAAAATGAAAGTTAGAAGCTAAACTGGTATTCTTGTTTGTGACTCAAATTTTAAAGCTCCTTTCCCACCTAAATAAAATAAGCAAAAAGCAGAGGGATATAAACTCCCCAAATCTGATAGAATTTTAGATGTTAACAAAAAAATAATTTTATTGTAGTAACAGAAACACATTTAGTTCCTAGAGAGAGTACCTTGGATGGTATTCTTTTGACAAAGTAGAGATTTGAAGTTTTTCATAGTGTATGCATATTATACAGACATAATGTTAAATTTTAGACTAGTTCTGGTTTCTGATATACTGATGATTAGAAAAAAAAATCATCCCAATTCTTGGTTTGTAATTAAAAAAGAAACTGACATGATATTTTGTTTCTTGGTCCATATTCTTTCCAAGTGATGAAATGTGTTCCCCCTTACTGTCCTGGTTTGCCCTTCAAATAAGATATGGTAATCAGAATCTAATGTAGAATTTAGATTTAGAATTTAGTGACCATAGAACGTGTTTGCCTTTTCTTAAGACCAAGTGATACCGTAGTTTTTAAAAGAGAGCTGACAATTTATGAGAATCTGGCTGCAATCACAAACAGTAACTTAACCTCAGAGGTTCATTATTCAGTAAAGCATTTGTACTCTTTTTGCTACTCTTTATTTTATTCTTATGAAACATGTTTATCTTTTATTAAAAATTACTTTTTCAGACAGGTAGATCTGTAATAATACAAGCATAGTAAAATGTTAATGGTAGTTTCTAGGTGGTGGGTATATGGGTCTTATCTGTAAAATTCTGTCACATTGCTATATATTCAAAACTTTTCATAATAAAGTTTTAAAGAGAAGTTTTCTATTTTGACTGAATGGCATAGCCAACTGGTGAAAATAACTTCATATTTGAAAAGAACATAAATATTTTAGTTTTCTCATGTTTAAGCAAAGCATTGCAGACACAATATAATTTATGTATTGGCATTATCACATATTTGACCAGCAAAACATGAAACTGATTCTTTTTTTTTTTTTTTTACATCCAAGTTAGTTAGCATATGGTGCAATAATGATTTCAGGAGTGGATTCCAGTGATTCATCCCCTATGTATAACCCCCAGTGCTCATCCCATGAAACTGATTCTTAATTATAAATCTGTTCACTATACCCCATTCATATTTGTTTGGTGGTTGAAAAAGCTATTTTAGGCATTTTTAACTGAAATAGAGCAGTTACATCAAAAATGGATTTTTAACCAGAATCATCTTCCGTGTTGTTAAAGGGGCCGTGATGAAATGAAATGTTTGGAGAGCTTTAGGAATAAAATGTGGATGTGTTTGAGGACCTGAGTTAGTTTAAAATAGAATAAATTTTCTTATTTCCACTGTATCTTGGAGTGTGAAGAGCATTGATGTCAATAAATCATGCTTATCAGGCTTCTAAGTAGGCATAGTTCTGATTATCTCAGATTTTAGGCAGAATATTTTGTCCTTAAAGTAAATAAATGCAATAGCTGCATCTTTTGGGTGTTTTTTGTGTTGTTTATATTCACCTGTTCGCCACACATGTGCCCAATGTATTGGTGGCTCACAGAAGCAACGTTGAAATGTAATGTGTGTATGCCTACCCCCCTTTTCTTAAAGATACTTTTTTGTTTGTTTGTTTAACAAAGAAACGTTATTGTTCCTGTCCTAAAATATTTTTTGGGGGGGGGCAGATTTGGCTTACAGGATTTAATCCTGCTAAATTACTAATGTTTTACCTTCTCCAACAATGGGGTTTATGAGTTTGCAAATCATTATACCTTTGGTATTTCGTGGTAGGAATCTGGAGATGATTTTTTTAAAGGTAAGATTTATTTTTTTAATATCATGACTATTGTAATCTCTTCTCATATGACTCTCCCAGTAGCATCTGTGGATTAATGAAAATAAAGACATGAAAATAAAAAAATAAAAAAAAATATATTAACCTGGTCCTTGCATTCATTAGAGGTATTTGCAAGTCATTTGTGGCCAGTGGAGTTGCCATCTATTTGATATCTTGTAGCTGTTATTGCATGCCTTTGGGGTTATGATATCATGCTGTGGAAGAATGGTCCAGCTGTGGATTTCATGTGCTTTTTTAGAGTTGCTCACAATACCCCATACTAAATTATATGGTGAATTATTATGCATTAACTAGTTAGAAAGATGTCTAATTGATTCACTATGCTAAAATATCAAAGACTATATGCTTTAGGAGTGATGCTTCCAGTTAACAACCTATCATGTATTCATGGAGGCGACAATGTTTGCTCACATGTTGGCAATATTATCTAATTTGGTGTGCCTGGTGTTGTAATTCAATCATCTATTATTAAAAATAGATATGACTACAGGGAGCAAAACCACATACAAACCCATAAACACATGTATGTGCATGTTTACTTACACTAATATATTCAATGAGGTTTTTGTCTTAAACGTGCTTACACTGGTGAGTCATGAATGGAAAATAGGTATTGGCTTTAAGGTAAAATAAAATAGATTTTGATTTAGTTCAAGTGAACCATCTCATTTAAAATTAGCCCAGGGGCCTCGTAAAGAATGCAAATAATCTAAACATAATAATGCACATTGCCCAATTGCTTCGATGTATGATACAGGTTCAGTGCTGTACTGCTTTGACAGCCCATTACTGAATGTAATGAACAGCTATTTTTAAACAGAAGAAATTCAAGTTGACAGCTTGGCAATGAAATTCAGCTAGTGGGATAATTTTTGTCATCTTTAGGATAGAGCGTGGATTCAGTTTAGTTTAAGGAAATTTGTATCCTGTAGTTTATAAAGCACACATTTTTATTAAAAGTAAATTTGTCCATTCTGGGGGACTGATATCACTGTTAGAGTATAGGATCGTACTCTAATGCATATTTTAATGAATTACTTAGACATCATCTCTAGGACCTCAGTTTAAAATCACATTTCCTCTTTTTTTTTTTTTCCTCTGCCATGGGTGAAAGAGTCAGTCTAGTAAAATGACTTTAAGAGTTACCATAGAATGTGTTTTTCATTGCTGCTTTTTAGTCTTTCAGAGTTTAAAAGAAGTAGCTTTTTAGAAATAAGAGAGTCTTTGGAAATGGACATAAAGCTGGAGGCAGTGTTGTCTTAATGGAATTAACAATTAGAATAGCATGGAAGGAAAGAAGGAAAATACCTGCCGGACTGTATATTTTGGAGAAATTCTTTTGAGGGGATGGTAACATCTGATTTTGGCAACTCAGAAGAGTTGGAGATGTTTGTTCTGCAATTCTTAAATAAAATAGGTATGTTTAAAAACTCATCAAAATAATAGAGTAAATCACAGTAAATTATTTCTTTTTTTTCCTGTTTATAGCAAAACTTGCCTGAGAAATTTAATTGCTGTTTTTTCTAAGTGCAGCTAATTATTAGGGCTTTTAAGATAGAAACTTTAGGTTCAACATTGAGGATTTGTGTTAAATGTAATCTGAATAAAGCAGCAATACATTATTCAAAAATTGGGTGAGTTAAGTAAATTGAATACTTCTCCTTTTATCCGATCATGTTCCAACCCATAAAAGAACCTATGTCTATAGCAGTGATGGAAATTTACAAATGTCAGAGTCATCCCCTTCCAAATACATTGCCAGGAACCTCCATTCATGGGTCTTCATTGCCCTTCCCTGCTTCCAGGGCACCTCCTCTGGGTCCCCAAAGGGCTAGTGCCTGAGTGCTAGCCTTGCTTAGGGACTATGCCTTAAATTAGGAAAATAAAGCAAATCATCTTTTTTTCTTTTTAAGTTTATTTATTTTGAGAGAGAGAGACAGAGTTAGTGGGGGAGGGGCAGAGAGAGAGGGAGGGAGAGAATCTCAAACAGGCTCTGTGCTATCAGCCTGGAGACTGGGGTTTGAACCTGTGAACCGTGAGATCATGACCTAAGCCAAAACCAAGAGCCAGATGCTTAACCCACCGAGCCACCTAGGTGCCCTGCAGATCATCTTTAATAGTCAGTAGACTTTCATTCCCCATATGTTTCTCTATTTTACTTCTCTCTTGAAAGACATAATGTCCCTGAACATAATGTAGCAATGAATCTATGTACAAGTCAATCATTTTTGGAGAGGCTTTCATGTTAGGTCACTACTGTACTCTCGTTTAGAATTGTATTATATCAGTGAATCAAAGGAATTTCCTGACATGAAAGAATTGGTGCACCTCAATAAACATTTTATTTAAAGCTAGAGAGGATATTTATTGTTCATCTAACAGGATCCAGCTTATTTCTAGCAACTGACATCAGTTTGTAGCCTGAACTTTGAGCTCTTGATTTTGTTGTGAAGTGATCCTCTTGAAATCTTGGTTTACTTGTGGATAGAAGATGTTGTATGAGGCAGAAGGGCATTAGCATATTAGCCCTGCTTCTCTTTGGCAACCTGGGGTACTAACCCAAGTACCTGAAGGATATTTTTCTTGATTGAGGAATAATTTGAGAAGGTACCCATGGTACTCAGGTGCTGAATTAATAAAATAATTTGTCACATTTGGGGCGCCGGGGTGGCCCAGTTGGGTAAGCATTCAACTTCATTCAGCTCAGGTCATGATCTCGTGGTTCGTGGGTTTGAGCCCCATGTGGGGCTCTGTGCTGACAGCTTGTAGCCTGGAGCTTGCTTTGGATTCTGTGTCTCCGTCTCTCTCCGCCCTTCCCCCCCCCCCCCTCTCTCTCTCTCAAAAATAAATAAACATTAAAAAAATAAATAATTTGTCACATTTGGTGATGTTATTCTTGGGGAGGAAACTAGTGGCAAAATGAAAGCAGGACTAGTGATGTCAAAGCCAAGCCTAGAGAGATGTTTTTTAGGAGGCTTAGTGCTAAAGACAGGCAGGATGAAGGAAGTCACCAGTGATTCTAGTAAGTGCTTTCTGTATTATCTGGCTTAATCCTTTCTGTCCCCTCTGCCTTTAAACTATACTTTCAAGTCTGAGCAGTGCGGGAAAAGGAGAAGAAATTGTGTTGCCATGATACACTGTGGAGGGCTTGAGGAAAATATGATATGGCAGTGGTTTGCAAGATACTGAGAAGGTTTCCAACCCAATTATCATCCATTGCAGCTGGAAGAATTTAATGGGATGTGGGACAATGAAACACACCCATTGAAAAGTTCTCAAAGTAAACTCTAGTGTCTTGAGAGTCAATATTGTGTAGTAGTTAAGAAATATTCTATCTGGAGACTGACTCCCTGGTTTGAGCCTCATCGCTTACTAGCTGTATAACTTTGCCCAAGTTATTTAACTTCTTTGTGCCACAGTTCCCTTATCTATAAACTAATAAAAACCACATCTACCTTCTGGGTTTAGTATAAGGATCAAATGAGTTGAACATTTAAAGTTCTTAGACAGGGGCACTTGGGTGGCTCAGTCGGTTAAGTGCCGGACTTCTGATTTCTCCTCAGGTCATGATCTCACAGTTGTGAGATCGAACCTGACCTTGAACTCCATGCTGGGCCTGGAGCCTGCTTAAGATTCTGTCTCCCGTGCCCTCTGCCCCTCCCCCGCTCCGTATGCATGTGCGTGCTGTCTCTCAAAAATAAAGTTCTCAGAACAATGCTTGGCATTTAGAAAGACCTTGATACAAGTAATCTCTTATTTTTGTTGTTTCAAAATTCATTTTCTATTTCTATTTGCATTTTTCTAATTAAAAAGAAATAATTTCAAAATCCATTATAGCTGGAATGCTCTTAAAGATCTGAGTGTTTAATTGAAAGGTTAAAGTTATTGGTTATCCTAACTGAGAAGAGAAAGTCAAAGTGAGTACTCAGATTGATTTGACGACATTTATCAATCATAAATATTAAGTAGCATGGGGTCAGATTTACAAAAGGTTGAAATCATGGCTTCTACCCTTTTAGTAAACTCCATGATAGTAGGGGACATGCTGTATATTGCCTATCTTTGTAACCTAAATTGTACCTTGTATAATTCAAATATTTGTTCTATGGAAGTCAGATCAATATGAATCCTAATCTATTGCTAGTACTCATTAGACTCTTGAAAAATGGAATTTGAATGAAAAAAATATTTATATCTTTGTGGTATATGTGTGAAAGTGTTTGCTATTTTCACTAGTGATGGAGGACTTAAATTTATAACAGAAGTGTTAAGTTAGATATAACTGGCCGCATCCTGATTATAGGGTTGGGAAAACATTCTAGTTCTTTTATTAAGAGAAATAACAGAATCTTCACAGTTGTAAAGAATAGGTTGTTAGTGGATATTTAGCTCTTTATTTGCTGTAGAAGAATATTTGGGTCTTTCTTGACCTCTTTAGACCTCTTAACCCTCTCTCTAATTCTCAAATTTGTTATAAAAATTTGTACATGCTTGTAAAAGAAGCAACACTGTCTCAGAATGAAAAGGTTTAACTACAGCCAACTTCCTTTTCTACATGTCATCTCTCTCTCTTTGGGAAGAAATGAACTAGGTGAAAAGTAAAGAAATCACCACCAATAACTCTCCTCTTTTTTATTTTACCGGTAAATATGGTTAGGGAGAAGGAGCTCATAAGAAAAAATATTCTGGTTGAGGCACTCTACCTGTCCTTGCCTTCGTGATCTTGACTCTAATTGGAGCAGAAATCCTCATGCTAAATATTTTTCTTCTCTGGAAGGTCAGTAATCAGTTATCCTATTTTCCTATTTTAAGATTCCTCTTTCCCCAGCTCAAGAGTGTTTTATACAAAGCTAGTGTCTGGGATGCTATCTCTAACTCATTCAAATAGGTTTCTATGCTGTATTGTTAGAATAAATTCTATTTAAAATGCTTAGTAAAGTACAGGATTCATAAAATAATTACTGCTTTAGCTTGCAGCTGCAGTGATACTGATCAACATTCATCATAAAGACAGTTGAATGTGATTTACATATGTTTTTATGTAGATGTATATGTTTTGAGTAGGTAGTACACTCCTTTGATTCAAAGGTCACAAGAGCATATACTGCGAAAAGTTTCCTTCCCATTCCTGGCCCTTCATTTGTTCAGTTCACCTCCCTTGGAAGCAACCACAGTGACCAGTTTTTTTTTTTTTTTTTTTTTGTATACTTCCAGAGTCATTTTCTACATACAAGCAAAACCATATATGGTTAGATGCATTTTTGTATACTTAAAAATGGAAGTGACTTTCCTTTTGCAAATGTACCACTTTCTAGCCAAAAGACGAGAGCCAAGGAAGGTCAAGAGCTCCTTCTGAGAGTGCCAACTTGCCTTAAGACATATATCTTAAAAGTGCCTAGTGTGTAAGAGTCTTTGAAAATGGAGATAAATAAGGAGAGAAACCAAAGAAAGATTAGAAAGTCTCAGTAATTGGTTTCCTCTTGAAAATTCTCTTCTCAGGACAAAAATTCCAGATTTGACAAAGTTGAGATAGGTAGTTCCTCCATGACTTGCTGAAAGATAACGTGGTCTCTCTGAAAACTCACAGTAAGCCCCAAGGTTCCCTTGAAAGCATGAAATAGCATGCCCAAAGGTATAACCCAGGAACATGCCCCATTTTGGTCAGATTTATCGGGGTTCGGAGACCAGCATGAGGATCTGGTAGCTTTGTGACTTTTAGTCAGTGCCTGAGTCACCTCCTGAGATTGTAAATTGGGAGTAATCAAATCTTCTGGTGTGTTTCAGAGGATTAAACGAGATGATTTCAGTGGAATAATGTCAGACACAAAGTAGGTACTCAATAAATGTTAGCTTCTTTCTTTAACCAGTCCTCCATGATATTTAATCCTACTTTCAGTGCGTTGCAGTGTTCAGTCTGATGGTGTTTCTCCAAATTGAAAACGGCATTTAGGAAGAAGTTTTTAGGTGATCATTCATATTGTGAGTGTCAGAACTTTTTTAAATCTACAAACTAGCCCTTGTGTTGTGCTTTAACAATTTGCAAAAGTTAACTTTCTATTCTGTCTAGTCTCTCTTTGAGGGAGATGAGAGGAATGAATGAAAAGAGATTACAGATGAAGACATCTACGGCAATATTTGATAGAGTAAATTATTTAAAGTGTTTAGTTTTTTCCTTTTTGCCCTAGTTGGAGTACTATGAAGTTTCCAAAGGCTATAGTGATGGACACAAAGAGGAAAACCAGCTGTGGTAGAAAGACTCTCAGATTAGGTTTTTACTTCCCGTATGGCAATAAAACAAACAGTGAGGCAAAAATATGGTTGAATTTTAAGTGACAGATAAATTGAAAATTCACCATCTACATTTTGGTTTTAGTTATAACTCACTATGGGATCTAGGCTAGTCACTTCACCTTTGTAGCCCTTAGATTCCTTCTTAAAAAAAAAAAAAGGGTTTGGAAACAGTACCCTTTTCAGATTCCCTTGGAATTATAGCTGTAAGCACTATGTAAATTCATAAAAAATAGTTTTGAAGACCAGCTTTAGAATTTCAATAGTTATTGTATATTCAAAACAGCTACAGAAGCACTTTATTTTCATTTTAAAGATTTACAATTAAAGTGATTTTATGTATACCTCAAATGCCTGATTATATACAAACCCATTACAGGGTTTATGCACACATTAAATCCCTTCTTATTATGGGGTTTTGTGCACATTAAATGCCTGGTTGTTATAGATTGTTGTTTTTCTTGTTTCCGTTAAATGTAACATTTCCCTAGGTGATGAAATGTATTATTACTGGGAACATTTATTTTAGTGTGTGTTCTGTATTTTAAAAAAGAAAGGTATTTAAGCAGGAAAGACATAGCTGTTATGAAATTTATTTTTTATAAATAGCTTTTAGCAGAAATCAGAGCAGTGCTTTAAAATTACAGTTAAAAAAATCATTTAATCATTACACTCCTTGTTGGCTAATAGGGTACTAAGTGACTTTTTCCCCCCCTGCAATAGGCTATTCTTGATACGCTCACTAAGTGGACCTAAGAGTACTAGAGTATTTTATGTTAGCAAGCCTTGATAGCAAAGTGCTGAAAGTTCAGGGGGCATTTGTCTCCTTTCTCACAAATTCATTTAAGTACCAGTCTTGCTGGAGCTTTAACTGGGGCAGACAACCATACAAATGACTTGAGATAAAATGAAAATAATGGACTGAGCTGGGTTCTGGGGGTGGTAGTTACGCTGAACACACATCAATAAGCTTCGAGTGTGATTCTATGCTAATGTAAGCCTGATGGATCAGCTTTCTCTTTTAGCCTGGAGGACCATTAAGCTCTGGAAGCTGGGTCAAACTGATAGAGTCTGCAAATATAGCCCATCGGTTAGCAGCAGTAGTTAACTGACTGTGATTCCTAATGTGGGAAACTAACATTGCTTAAAAACCCTCCAGGATCAGGACATAGATCAGGAAGGAGATAATAGATTCTGTTTTCATTTGCATAATCAAAGCTTCTCATTTTTTCCGCCTATAGATAACATAACAGGGGGAAAAAAAAACAGCTGTGACTACTTGTATTATGTTGTTAATCTTCAATCATAGCAAATAATTTCCATAAAAATGTAAATAACTTGTTTCAAAAGAAAAGAGTATAATTGAAAGATTTGACGAGTTATTTCTTTGGAATTAAACTGTAGGCACAGTTATGCAGGTTAGGTAATGAGGATCTTGGGGCTATGAAATGTAAAAAAGTTTTTTAAAAAAATGTCTTTTTAGTGATTTGATTCAAGCACAAAAAGTTTGCTGCCTGTGGTAAGTCAGATTTCTTTTAACATGTGAGCTTTGAAATAGATATAAATTAATACTGTGACCAAAGCGACAGGGAAGTTGATCATCTCGTTTTCTCTCAAAGAAGAGAAAATGAATTAATTTGTTTCACGGAAAAAATTATAATGAACAGCACCAGAATGGAAAGAATCCAGAATTACTATTTAGTTTTATGAAGCACAAATGCTAAGAGGACTCTGGTATAAGAACGAAGAGCATCTTCCACTCACATATACCACTCTTTATTCTTTTTAATCCCTTACTTAATTTTGTATCTAAAATACCACAACTATGGCAAACAATCCTATTTTTAACTAATGATTGCTTTCATATAAAATCAAGTTCAGTACTTTTTATTTGAGGATATTGGCTCTGCAAACTTATTAAAAACACTTACCTCAAAATTCTATTAGGTTCCCATTTTTGTGATATGAGTATGCTCTTTTGTCATTCATTTAGAAAACATTGAGCACCCATTTATTTCAGGCATTGTCTTGGGCACTAGTAGTACAGTTGTCCTCTCAGAGCTTAACTTTTCTTTCTTCCTTTCTATGTTTCTTTCTTTCTTTCTTTCTTTCTTTCTTTCTTTCTTTCTTTCTTTCTTTCTTTCTTTCTCTCTCTCTCTCTCTCTCTCTTTCTTTCTTTCTTTCTTTCTTTCTTTCTGTTTCTTTCTTTCTTTCTTTCTTTCTTTCTTTCTTTCTTTCTTTCTTTCATGAGAATGAAAATAAGTAAACAAAGAAAAAAATAAAATAAGTAAACAAAGAGATAATTTCAGAGAATGATAGGTTCTTAAGGAAGCCTTTTCCATCTGGGAGTATGTTTCTGCCAAATAGACCCACATATCAAATATGATGCTATTTTTTCAACCCTTCGTTTTCAGACTGTATCAAAAATTTTTGAATATAAGGAAAATAGGTATATTTTGTTAAAGAAAAATTCAGTGCTTTTGTGTACCTAGTGGTAATCCAGGCTGGTATTTCTATGGAACACCTAATAAAATTCTGTATGTATGATTTTTTTTCCCATAGTGCTTATTGGATGTGTCGGTTCTTCTAAGCACTTTAGTCATTTATTAACTTATTTAAAAAAACTCTGGGGTGCCTGGGTAGCTCAGTTGGTTGAGCATCCAACTCTTGATTTTGGCTCAGGTCAAGATCTTATGGTCCGGAGAGCAAGCCCCGTGTTGATCTGCACTGTGCATGCAGCCTACTTAGGATTCTTTCTCTCCCTCTCCCTTTGCCCCTCCCCTGCTTGCTCATGCATGCTCTCTTTCTCAAAAAATAAGAATGAATTAAAAAAAAACAACCTCTAAGAAGAGGTATTATTATTCCCAGCTGAGGAAACTGAGGCAAAAAATGATAAATAACTTGCCCAGAATTGTATAGCTAGTAAATGGGTGAGGTGGGATAGTTTGGCTCCAGAGTCAGTGTTCTTAATCACAATTGCTCTGTGGCAACCAGAAGAAATTTATGTGGCTGAAAATGTGTTGCTATATTAAAATGCAAGTCCCAGTGTGGCAGGGAATCCCACTGTCTTGTTCATCTCTATTCTTGCACTTATCACCTAGCAACCTGGGCTCTAGAGGGTGCCCAATAAATATTTGTTGAATGAATGAATGTAAATGAGTATTAAGTTTATATCCAAAGTAATATTCAGTATCAAAGTCTTTTAAAAATTTACTTCTGCTTTGCTGGTGTTCTAAGTATTTGCCTTGTGTGTATAATTCTAGCACCAGTTAGAATGGCAACATGGCCACTTATTAATGATGAGATAAGGGTAGAGCCAGAGTGCCCTGACCTTGTTTGGCTTCATACCCTGTCTACCCTGGGTATGTGGATTTCTCTGTGGATCACATGAGAATGAACTCATCTTGTATCCTTGCATAATACTTCCTATACTGTGTTCTGAATGGGTTAATTCTTTTCTAAAATATGAGCAGCTTTCTTCTGGAAGTGAATTAACTAATAAGTAGAATGTAATCTGGCTTCCAAATGTTTTGAGTAAAATGGAATAGAAGAGGCATGCATATCTTCACCTTCAATTTATTTCCTTTCTTACTGTGTCTTTGGAGAAGACAATAATATTTTTAAAGTATCAAATTGATATTAAATGAGTAAGTGAATGGAGGGTTCTATTCTATGGTTTCTTTTAGAAGATAAAAATAAAACACAATTTCTAAAAATATAATACACATACACATTCATGTTGAATTTTGAACAATACAGACAAGGATAACTAATAAAGTAAAAATAAATCATATTCTCACAACTCAGAATAGTTCATATTCCCATCACTTAAAGCTGTTAATTCTCTATTAATATTTTGGTTATTATCCTTCCAGAGAGCTATATATATTTAGGCACTTATGCATTATTTTAAATAAATGAATTTATATTTTACATGTCACTGGATAACCTGCATTTTTTTCACTTAATAGTTTTGGATTGTTTTCATGGCAACAAACATTATATGAACATCATTATTACTTTTAATGACTTCTTAACATTCTGTCTGGATTTATCATTCTTTAATTGACTTCCTAAGAATAAACCTAAATTCCCTCCTTTCTTATTTTTGGTATTCCAAAAAAATTGAAGTTCACACACACACACACACACACACACACACACACACAAATTGTTGCTGGATGAAAGATTTTCTTTTGTGTGTCATTGTATAAAGTCCTTCTTTTACTACTGAGGGAGCATTTGTGTGCAAGAGTAACATAATATGAGAGAACAGAAATATAACTTAGGTAGGGGCACCTGGGTGGCTCAGTTGGTTGGGCGTCCAATTTCAGCTCAGGTCATGATCTCACAGCCTGTGAGTTTGAGCCTCACATTGGGCTCTATGCTGACAGCTCAGGGCCTGGAGCCTGCTTCAAATTCTGTGTCTCCATCTCTCTCTGCCCCTTCCCTGCTCATGCTTGTCTCTCTCTCTCTCTCAAAAATAAATAAACATTAATATGTATGTGTGTGTGTGTGTGTATATAACATATATATATAACATATATATATATATATATATATATATATATAAAACTTAGGTATCAAGTATTTTTTTAAAAATGCTTCTTAATCTCTTACTCTGTAGGTTTCCTTATATTTTTTTTTTTACATTTTCCCCTTACAGTTTGTCATAGACACTGATATTTTTGTCCTGTAGATTTTCTTAGAGAATCTGAATTTTGCCAATTACCTGTCCAGATTGTCATTTAACATGAGCTTCTGTCTTCTGTATTCCCTGCAAATTGATAGAACTAGAGGCTTGAGTGTTTTGGGCCTGCCTCCCTCCCTCCCTTCCTTCCTTCCTTCCTTCCTTCCTTCCTTCCTTCCTTCCTGGAAAAGGTGGCTGTGATTTCAAATGCATAAGTCACAACACAAAAAACAAAGCACAGGAAGAAACAGAAACATGGTCCATATGGCTAGAATCAAAGGAAAAATATAAATCTCTAGAAATTGACTCTAGGGAAATGGAGATTTGGGGTGCTGCCTGGGTGGCTCAGTGGGTTAAGTGTTCAGCTCTTGGTTTGAGCTCAGGTCATGATCTCATGGTTCTTGAGCTTGAGCCCTTGCATTGGGCTCTGGGCTGGCAGTGGAGCCTGCTTGGGATTCTCTCTCTCCTTCTCTGTCTCTGCCCCTCTCCTGCTTTGTCTCTCTCTCAAAAATAAATAAATAAACTTAAAAAAAGAAATGGTGATCTATGAATTACCTCACAAAGAATTCATAATAATCATTCTAAGTTCAGTATGCTACAAGAGAACACAGATCTAAATGAAATCAGGAAAACAATGCATGAACAAAATGAGAATACCAACAAAATGATACAAACTATAGAATAAAGAACCAAACAAATTTTGGAGCTCAAGAATACAATAACTGAATTGATAATTTCACTAGACAGGGATCAATATCAGACTTGATCAAGCAGGAGAAAGAACCAGTGAACTTGAATACAAGTCATTTGGAATTATCAAATGAGAGGAGGAAAAATGAAGAGAAGTGAAGAAAACTTGAGGGACTTAGGAGACAGCATTACATAGACCAGTATTTGCATTATCTTCTCCTAGAAGGAGGAGAGACTGGGTCAGAGAGTTTATTTGAAGAAATAATGGCTGAAAACTTCCCAAGGCTGAGGAAGAAAATGGACACCTAAATTGAAGAAGCTGAAGGGACTCCAATTCAGATTAACTCAAAGAGGCTAACAGCCAAGACACATTATAACCAAACTATCAAAAGACAGAATCTTAAAAGCAGCAAGAGCAAAGCAACTTGTCATGTACAAGGGAGCTCCCATAAGATTATCAACAAATATCTCAGGAGAAATCTTACACACTAGAAGGGAGTAGGATAGTATATTCAAAGTGGTGAAGGAAAAAAAAATTGTCAACCAAGAATAATATATCAGGCAAAACTGTTCTTCCAAAATAATGGAGATAAACAAAAGCTGAGGTTGTTCATCACCACTGGATCTGTCTTGCAGAATTGCTCAAGGGAGTCTTTCAAGTTGAAACAAAAGGACACTAGACAGCAACACCAAAGCATATGAAAATATAAAGCCCTCTGATAAAGGTAAATATGTAGACAGATACAGAATCCTGTAATATTATAATGGGGTATGTAAATCACTTTTAATTTAAGTATAGAATTTGAAGATAAAAGCGTAAAAATATAACACTTTGTTACTGAATATAAAATATAACATATATAATTTGTGACATCAATAACATAACATGTGGGGGATACAAAGGAGGAGTAGTGTTTTTGTATGTGATTGAAGATATCAGTTTAAAATAGATTGTTATAACTATGATATGTTTTATGGAGGCCCCTGGGTAGCTCAGTCAGTTAAGCATCTGACTTTGGCTCAGGTCATGATCTCATGATTCATGAGTCTGAGCCCCACACCGGGCTGTGTGCTGACAGCTCAGGGATTAGAGCCTGCTTCGGAGTCTGTCTCTCTTGCTCTCTCTCTACTCCTCCCCCACTAATGCTCTGTCTCAAGAAAAAGAAAAAAAAAAGATGTTTTTATGTAATCCCCATGGTAATGACAAAGAAAATACTTACAGAAGATGCACAAAAGAAAATGAGAAATGAATAAAAGCATGTCACCACAAAAAAAAATCACTGAAATACAAAGAAAGGCACCAAGAACTGAAAAGAGAGACAAGTATGAGACATACAGAAAACAGTAAACAAAATGGCACTAGTCTTTTCTTGTCATTAATTACTTTAAATGGATAAACTCCCCAATTCAAAGACATACTGTGGCTGAATGGATGAAAAAGACAATCCAACTATATACGGTCTATAGAAGACTCACTTTAGATATGAAATATCTATAATGTAGAAATAGATATGAAAGTCATTTCATTTTTTATTTTTTATTAATTTTTTTAATGTTTATTTATTGATGAAGGAAAGAGAGACAGAGCATGAGTGGGAGAGGGACAGAAAGAAAGGGAAACACAGAATCCAAAACAGGCTCCAGGCTCTGAGCTGTCAGCACAGAGCCTGATGTGGGCCTCAAACTCACAAACCATGAAATCATGACCTGAGCTGAAGTCTGTTGCTTAACCAACTGAGCCACCCAGGTGCCCCTATGAAAGTCATGTTAGATTGAAAGTGAAAGGATGGAGAAAGATTTTCTATGCAAATAGTAAGCAAAAGAGAGTAGGTGTGACTATACATATATTAGACAAAATAGATTTTAAGTCTAAAACTGTCAAAGAGACACAGTAAAACATTACATAATGATAAAAGTTGTTCAACTCGCCAGGAAGATATAATAATGATAAATATATATGTACTTAACAGGAGAGCACCCAAATATATGAAGCGGATATTGACAGAACCAAATAGAGAAACAGAGAGTAACACAATAGATTTCAATACCTTACTTTCAGTAAGGCATAGATCATCCAGGCAGAAGATAAATAAGGAAACAGAGACTAGAACAACACTATAGACCAATTGGACACTAGAAGTAATGGATAAATTTCTAGAAACATATTGTACCAAGAATGAATCATGAAGAAATAAAAATCTGGATAGGCCTATAACTAGCAAAGAGATCTAAAGCTTCCCAACAAGGAAAAGCCTAGGACCAGATAGCTTCACCAGAGAATTCTACCAGACATTTAAAGAATTAACACCAATTCTTTTTAAACTCTTCCAAATTTGAAGAGGAGGGGAACACTTCTGAACTTATTCTGTAAGACCAGCATTACCCTGATATCTAAATCAGACAGAAGACACTGTGAGACAAGAAAACTACAGGCTAATATCCTGATGAATATTGATGCAAAAAAATTCTCAACAAAATACTAGTGAACTGAATTCAACTGCGTATTAAAAGGATTGTACATCATGACCAAGTAGGATTTATCCCTGGAGTTCAAGGATGGTTTAACATGCAAAAATAAGTGCAATATACTACACTAACAGAATGAAGGACAAAAATGACATGACCATCTCAATTGACATAGAAAAAGCATTTGACAAAATTCAACAGTCTTTCATGATAAAAACACTCAACAATCTAGGAATATAAGGAAAGTATCTACACATAATAAAGGCTACATATGTAAAGCCCACATCTAACATAATACTCAATGGGGAAAAAACTGAAACCTTTCCCTGTAAGATCAGGAAGAAGGCAAAGATGCCCACTCTTCCCACTTCTACCCAGCATACTACTGGAAGTCCTAGTCAGAGCAATCAAGCAAGGAAAATAAAAGGCATCCAAATCAGAAAGGAAGAAGTAAAATTATGTCTGTTCAAAAATGGCATGATCTTATGTGTAGAAAACCCTAAAGATTCTACAAATAATAGAACTAACAAAGAAATTGAGCAGACTTTAAGACACAGAATCAACACGCAAACATCATTTGTGGTTCTATACACTAACAATGAGCAATATGAAAATAAAATTTAGAAAATAAATTTTACATACAATAGCATCAAATACTATATACAATATACAATAGCATCAAAATACTAATATAATTATGAATAAACTTAAGGAAGGGAAAGACATACACTGAAGGCTATAAAATATTGTTGAAATAAATTTTATTTTTTTATTTAAAAAATGTTTATTTTGAGAGAAAAAGAGAGCAAAGGGGCAGAGAAAGAGAGAGGGAGAGAGAATCCCAAGTAGGCTCTGTGCTGTCAATGCAGAGCTTGATGTGGGGCTTGATCTCACAAACCTTGAAATCATGCCCTGAGCCAAAATCAGTTGGACATTTAACTCTCTGAGTCACCTGGGTGCCCTGAAAGAAAAATTTAAAGACAAAATAAATGGAAAAATATCCTGTGTTTATGGATTGGAAGAATTAATATTGTTAAAATGTCCGTACTATCCAACATGATGTACAAATTCAATGCAATCTCTATCAAAATTCCAATGGAATTTTTTTTTTAAAAAAAAATCCTAATTTATATGAAATTTCAAAGGAACTCAAATAGCCAAAACAACCTTAAGAAAGGGAAACAAAGCTAGAAGTCCCACACTTTCTGGTTTTGAAACATTACAAGCTACAGTAATCAAAACTGTATGGTCCTAGCATAAAGACAGATATAAAAATGAATGGAAGAGAAGAGAGAGTTCTTGGGTGCCATCCCAGAACAAACCCTCACGTAAATGGTCAAAATGATAACTGGCAATGTTTCCAAGGCTACACAGTGGGGACAGGATGGAACCTTCAACAAATGGTGGTGGGAAAACTGGATATCCACATGCAAAAGAATGATGTTGGACCTTTACCTTACACCGTGTACACAACTTCATTCAAAATGGGTTAAAGATTTACATGTGAGACCTAAAACTGTAAAACTCTTAGAAGAATACATAAGGGAACATCTTCATTATATTGGATTTAGGAATGATTTCTTGGATGTGATAACAAAAGTACAGGCAGTGAAGGCAAAAATAGACAAATGGGACTATATCAAACTTCAGAACTTGTGTGCAGCAATGAAACAATCAGGAGAGTGAAAAAGCAATCTATGGAATGGGATTTTCAAACTGTATATCTGATAAGGGATCAGTATCCAGAATATATAAAGAGTTTCTGTACTCAACAACAAAAATACAATCCAATTAAAAGTAGGCAAAGGAGGGGTGCCTGGGTGGCCCAGTGGGCTAAGCATCTGATTTCAGCTCAGGTCATGATCTCATGGTTCATGAGTTTGAGCCCTGCGTCAGGCTCTCTGCTGTCAGCGCAGAGCCTGCTTTGGATCCTCTGCCTGCCTCTCTGCCCTTCCCCCACTCATACTCTCTCTCTCTCTCTTTCTCTTTCTGTCTCTGTCTCAAAAATAAATAAAGCTTTAAAAAATGGGCAAAGGACTTTAATAGAATTGAATAGAATTTCTCCAAATGAAGATATACAAGTGGGCAACAAGCTGATGAAAAGCTACTAAGCATCACTAATCATTAGAACATTGCAAATCAAAACCACCATGAGATATCACCTCACACCCATTAGGATGGCCAATATCAAAAAATAGAAAACAATAAATGTTGGTGAGGATGTGGAGAAATTGGAACCCTTGTGTGCTGTTGGTGGGAGTGTAAAGTGGTGCCAACGCTATGGAAAAGCATTTATAGAGGGCCCTTAAAAAACAAAAAAATAGAATTACCATATTATCCACCAATCTGAGTTCTGAGTATATATACAGAACAATTGAAAGCAGAGTTTTGAAGATATATTTGCATACTCTGTTCATTGCTGCATTATTCACAGTAGCAAAGAGGTAGAAGCAACCTAAATGTCCATCAATAGGTGAATGGATAAAGAAAACATGATATATTCATACAATGGAACATTTTTCAGCCCTAATAAAGAAGGGAATTCTGTCATTTGCTGCAATATGGATGAATCTTGAGGACATTATGCTAAATTGAAATAAGCCAGTCACAGAAGAGCAAATACTGCAAGATTCCACTTACATGAGATATCCAGAGTAGTCAAATCTTAGAAATAGAAAGTAGCATGGTGGTTTCCAGGCCCTAGGGGGAAAGGGAAATGGGGAGTTGTTGGGTAGAGGATTTCACTTTTGCAAGATGGGAAAATTCAGAGATCTGTTGTACAATAATATGCATAAAGTTAACACTACTGTACTGTACACAATAATGGCTAAGACAGTAAATTTTATATGTAACAAAGGCTTATCACAGCAACAGGTTTTATATATTTCATCAATTCTGCAGTTCATGTAATTCAGGCATGGCTCAGGTGTTCTTCTGCTCCTCCTGGTATTGATTGAGGTCATTCAGCTGGTGGGTAGAGTGGTCTGGAGGAGCCAAGACTCCTATGCCTTTGTTCCAGTGTCTTGTGTTTGGTTGGGCTTGGCTAGAAGGTTGAATTCATCTGAGGCTGTTATCCTCAGTGCCTACATGTCGTTTTTTTCACATGATAGTTCTCAGGTCAGTCATCAATCTTCCATGACGGGTAACATCCCCAAGAACAGACATCTAACAAAACTAGGTAGAAACTCCATGGTCGTTTCTAACTTAGCCTCAGGAATCTCACAATATCACTTGTGCTTCTTTCTGTTGATTATGAAGATTCAGAAGGCTAGCCCAGATTCAGGGGGACTGCATTTCTACCTCAGTGGAGGAGAGTCAAGGTTACATTGTAAGAAGAGCATGTAGAGTGGAGGATACCGTTTCACTAAAACTCAGTTGGCCTCTGTTGCCTAGAACTTATTTTCTAGTAGTTTCCTCAAGAAGAATTTATGGAAATCCTGAGTTCTTTCACGTCTGCAACAGTTTGAATTCTTTGTATTTGAAAGTTATTTTGGCTAGATAGAAAATTATTGGCTCATTTTTTTTTCCTGTTAATTGTTTTAAAACTATGTTGCTCATTGTATTATGGCATAAAACCTTGTTTTTGAAATCTGACAACAATTTGATTTTATTTCTTTTGTAAATGACTTAGTTATTTGTCTGATATCCAAAGATTAGATACAGGGTGTGCCTTATTTTGTTTGTTTGTTTATTTATTTAAATTTACATCCAAATTAGTTAGCATATAGTGCAACAATGATTTCAGGAGTAGATTCCTTAGTGCCCCTTACCCATTTAGCCCATCCCCCCTCCCCCAACCCCTCCAGTAACCCTGTTTGTTCTCTATATTTGAGTCTCTTCCTGTTTTGTCCCCCTCCCTGTTTTTATATTATTTTTGTTTCCCTTCCCTTATGTTCATCTGTTTTGTATCTTGAAGTCCTCATATGAGTGAAGTCCTATGATATCTGTCTTTCTCTGACTAATTTCACTTAGCATAATATCCTCCAGTTCCATCCACGTAGTTGCAAATGGCGAGATTTCATTCCTTTTGATTGCCGAGTAATACTCCATTGTATTTATATACCACATCTTCTTTATCCATTCATCCATCGATGGACATTTGGGCTCTTTCCATACTTTGGCTATTGTTGATAGTGCTGCTATAAACATGGGGGTGCATGTGTCCCTTCGAAACAGCACACCTGTATCCCTTGGATAAATGCCTGGTAGTGCAATTGCTGGGTCGTAGTGTAGCTCTATTTTTAGTTTTTTGAGGAACCTCCATACTGTTTTCCAGAGTGGCTGCACCAGCTTGCATTCCCACCAACAATGCAAAGTTGTTTTAAACTTTCTTTCTCTGCATCCTCGCCAACATCTGTTGTTGCTTGAGGTGTTAATGTTAGCCATTGTGACAGGTGTAAAGTGGTATCTCATTGTGGTTTTGATTTGTATTTCCCTGATGATGAGTGATGTTATTTACCTTTTTATTAAAATTTTTTAAAGTTTATTTATTTGAGAGAGACAGAGACAGTGTGAGTGGGGAAAGGGCAGAGAGAGAGAGAGAAGGAGACAGAGAATCCCAAGCAGGCTCCACACTGTCAGTGAGGAGCCCTATGAGGGCTCAAACCCATGAAACCATGAAATCACATGACCTGAGCTGAAACCAAGTGTCAGACACTTAACCAACTGAGCCACCCAAGCTCCCCAAGTCATATGTAAATTTAAAGATAATGAGCAATATAACCAGGAACAATTAAATATCCTAAATAATTTAATTTAATTAAGTTAAATAATTACAACATTAACTCAGAAACTGAGGTGTTATGGATGGTACACATGAATAATGCTTAAGGTATAGAATATAGAATAGGTTGGTAGAGTAAATGAGATTTAGTTTAACTGATACACATTTATGTACACACACACACACACACACACACACACATATAGGCACACATATACATATACCCATACATACATACACATACATTTATGTGTATCTGTGTGTCTAAGAGCTAATAAACAGCAGGTAAGAATAATATAGACTTAAATAAATAAGGGATGTAGGTACATATATGCATATATATGTATTATATATACATATTACATATATAATACATAAAATAGATATTTGGGTATTTGTTAGGTATTATAGATCCATGAAGCAATAGAATCAGGTGGGTGATGAAGGAAGAAAGCTAATATATATAGAATGTTTACTCTGTGGGCAGTCATCATGTTTTCACATATTTTTTAAAAGTAAGCTTTACAACAACTCTGTGTGGTAGATATTATTCCCATTTTATAGGCATTGGGAAAGTGAATTGGCTTATTACAAAGAACATGGACTTTGGAGTAAACTTAACCACTGGCTAGCGGTGGGACTTTGGTCAGATTGCTCCTCTCAGAGTCTTGACTGTCTCATGGAAAAAGGAGATAAAAATAGCACCTTTTACTTCAAGGGGTTGTGTAGATTTTCAAAGGAGTTATTTATGATTTTTCCCAAAAGAAGAACATAAACAATCCTATTTTAACCAGCGCATGAAAATTTGCTTTTGAAGTTCATTTGAGTGGTTATTATTTCTTTTTGTGAAGTTTAAATATGATAATGTTTATTAAAGTAGATACCATAGTAGTCATTTAATAAATGGTAGCTATTACTACTGACTGCTGTTGTGAGGCTTAATCTGATAACTTGTCTAAGATTTGAACTTGTATATCAGCCTTCAAAAACCACTCTGTACTAAAATATGCTACTTAAAAAATTCATCGTACAGATATTCGATATCTCCTCTTTCGTTTTAACACGTATTTATAGATGATGCCATGTAAACTAGGCCCTGAGGGAATGCAAAAGTGAGACATGGTTGATGTCGTGTAGGAGCCATAGTTGGTAGAGAAGGCAGGCAGTTGTTAGAAGAGACTGCCTTCTGGAAATTACACAAGCCAGAGAACAGCATTTTGGAACCTGGTTTTTAACAGACTTTGATTCTCCAGATGAAACAAAGGTTATGTGTTGATGAGATTGAGTGTTGGAGTCAAATAATCAAAGTATACTTATTTATATACGTTTAATACTTCCCTGTGTAATCATCAGGTTGTACTTTTCCCAGCTGGCTTGCAGTCTGTGCACATTTCTTTCCTACTTCTTCTGAGATTGATGTGCAGGCAGCCCATTTCAGTTATCGTCACGAGGGATAAACATGAAGAGAGGAAAGGTGGGGGGGGGGAGGGCAGCTGACAGGACATTCGCTCACTCTTCCAGTATAGTATATCTAAATGGATAGCTCTATCATGATGCTTTTTTCAGTTCCTCCTGAATTTGGGGGAGGAGGCAGAAGGAATGCTTCCATTGGTCAGATAGTGGTACTGCCTGCCGTGTTGTACGTTCTACTATCAATTATTACTAAAAAGAAAACCAGAGACATGGATTGTTCCTGGCCAAAGTATATGTGGTTTTGTACACGTTTCCTTTGTTTTGCTTTATGAAAAATTATATGCCTTGTATTTAAGAAACCAAATAGTTTATATAATTGAAAGCTCATTAGATTTTACCTTTTATTTACCAAAATGCTAGTGATCTGTGTTTGAAAAGTTAAACATTGAACCACTAACAAATCAGAACTAAATAAATAATTCCATTATTTATCTCCTTGTTGGAGAAGGACCGACAGTGGTGGATTACCACTGACACACTAGAGCTTTTTTTTTACTTTATTTTATTTTATTTAAAAAAAAATTTTTTAATATTTATTTTTGAGACAGAGAGAGACAGAGCATGAACGGGGGAGGGGCAGAGAGAGAGGGAGACACAGAATCGGAAGAAGGCTCCAGGCTCTGAGCCATCAGCCCAGAGCCCGACGCAGGGCTCGAACTCACGGACCGTGGGATCATGACCTGAGCTGAAGTCGGACGCTTAACCGACTGAGCCACCCAGGCGCCCCAGAGCTTTTTTTTTTAAAGAGCACATTTCAGAAATAATTTAACAATACAGTTTGAATTTAAAAATGTGACTTAGAGAGAGAAATTGTCTAGAGAAAATTTAAGTTATATACAATAAATTGCATCTCAAATGGAAGATCCCACTTTCAGACAGTGAAACATTTACATCCCATGATTTTTCTCTGTGTAGAATTTTTGAGTGGATACTCTGAGGTTACAAACTATAAAAAGAATGCTCTATCCTTGGGGAATTTACAGTTTGCTTGTTTGTTTTTTTTTTTTATTCTCAAGTTTGTTAACATGCAGTGTAGTCTTGGCTTCAGGAGTGGAACCCAGTGATTCATCTCTTACATATGACACCCAATGCTCATCCCAAAAGGTGCCCTTCTTACTGTTCATCACCCATTTAACCCACCCCCCACACCTCTATCAACCCTCAGTTTGTTCCCTATATTTAAGAGTCTCTTATGGAATTTAGTTTTTTTTTTAACTTTAATTAAAGAAATATATTTATATTTGAGAGAGAGAGAGAGAGACAGAGACAGAGACAGAGACAGAGTGCGAGTAGGGGAGGGCAGAGAGAGATGGAGGCTGAATGGCACGCAGGCTCCCGGCTCCGAGCTGTCAGCACAGAGCCCGACTGGAGGCTCAAACCCACGAGCCCTGAGATCATGACCTGAATCAAGTCAGAGGCTCAACTCACTGAGCCACCCGGGTACCCCTGGAATTTACAGTTTAAAGTGGAATAAGTACGGTAGAAACCCAAATGGCAAAAGCTAAAAGAATTCATGCAGAGAAAACCCAACTAACCAGGGAGGTGGTAGACTTGCTAGGACCATAGTCCTTTGCGGCTGAGTTTTGGTTAACGGGGTCCCCATCATTTATTAGTGTCCTCCTTTTACAACTGCCTTTTATCTAGCAAACTGGACCAACTGTTCTCTTTAGAGATTATCTGTGAGGCACCATCTAAATCAAATACAATCCAGCAGCAATTACGTGAATTCTGTAACAGGTTTTCTGTATACTTGCAGCACAGGGCAAAAAGAACGATGTTTTACAACTCCATCAGCTCATCGCGCCATGCATGGTAGATGGACACCTTAATAAACATCATAGTTCATTGGAACTATGAAATACCCCTTCAACTGAATAGAAATTTAGAGTACAACAAGAACGTAAGCATTTAGAAAGAGAGAGAAAGAAAGAACTAGTCATATGCTAGGGTAATTTTTTTGGAAAAAATATAACCCGGTTAACATGTTCTCTTACTGTTTAATTCCTGTATGGTCTGTCAACCGAACGAGATCTCAAATCTTTAAGGCAGTGAATACCTCAGATTCAAGTTCAGCAGACAATTGAGCTGGGTTTCCTTCCTCATCTGCCTCTCCTCATTATGCCAAGTGCTCCTCCTCTGTGTTCCAAACAGCAGTGTGTGTTATTTCTATCAATTGCATCAACACCACTATAGATGCGTTGAAACACTCCCAATTGAAATGTTGTATTTCCACGTTTTCTCTTACATTGCTAACAGACAAGTTCCTCAAACTAGTAACTTTGCCTTATTCAGTACCTGGTACATGGCTCTAAGTTAACTGAAGGCTGAGTGATCCAAATACAATCAACAACATAGACACTCAGTGTGAAATACTGGCTAGGAATAAGAATGATAAGACCTGGGGCATAGCGATAGACATGAATCAGGTATATTATTATCTGAACAAACTTGATTCTAATTATTTACCAAAATATGTATCTACATAGTTGAAAAGACCCAAAATGTAATCTTTCTATGGCATGTGGCATTAGTTTAATATTCGTTATGTTCTATATTTCTTTTGTATCCCCTTGAGCATTTTTTTTTAAAGTTTATTCATTTATTTAAGTAATCTCTCCACCCAGTGTGGGCCTCGAACTCACTCCCCCGAGATCAGGAGTCACACGCTCCTCTGACCGAACCAGCCAGCCGGCCCTTCTCTTAAGCATTTAATAAATGTTATTAATATCCGATTTAAAATTTAAAGTAGTAAAAACAAAAAAGGAGTCTTAATAATGGTAGGAACTTGTTATATTGAATGAGGAATAGAAGACTGGGTTTTACTTGAAAAGTAGGGGTTTATAAACATAGTTAAGAGTAGGTGGAAATTTTGGAAAGAATCAACTGGTGTGCCCAAAGCAGCGCCAGCAGCATCCGGTGTGCATTGCAAAGATAGCCCCCACCGGGAGGAGGACTGTTAAGAGAGGGGGATGGCCCACTATTTTAAGGGGAAATTTCATTCAGAGAGCCTCATGCATGATCTCATTTTCATCCCGATTTACTAGAGGCATATGGTGGGCATATCAACAGTACCCTCCAAATCAAAGTGCATCATCGTTTAGGAATTTGTGAAGGGGAAATAGTCTGTGACTGCACCATCTGCTCACCTACCTATGTCCCTCAGAACCGAAGCGTTAGGATATCCTTCTAAACCTTTTCCTTTGTTTCTCGCTATGTAATGTGTGGGGACTGATGTTAACTGCATTTGAATTTTTGTGTAAAACAAGATTAAATCACTGTCTTAAAAAATGAGGTGACTTTACTTGATGACTTAAAGAACAGGCTTCTTTTTAATACATTTAAGACGTCTAAAATGCCTTTTATCCTCAGACTAGCACTATAGTTCTTTGGTGCTTGAGTCGATACTGCATTTAATACCGCACCTACAAAGAAAATTACAGTTTTTAAACTGTTTCTCCCAAGTGCTTTCAGAATGAAGACACTACAAAAGTGGTAAAAGTATGTTGTTGAAAAAAATGAGCTACGAGATTATTAATTCCTTAAAGACCACGAATATTGTAAATTCAGATGATCCCACTCATTATCGATACGGGGTCCCTTTATGGGTTTGCATATTGCAATGTGTTCTTAAAAATGGGGTAGAAAATGACTTTACAGCATCAGCTATTGACGCTTTCCAGCTGCTGAATCTTTTTTTTTTTTCTGTGAGATGTGTTCGTTTCCTTGTGTGATAATATATGTCAAGAAAACAGTAAAATTTTAAATCTTGTCATGTTCAGGTTTTTATAATACTTTATGCATTTTTAAGAATTTTGAGTGACCCAATTTTGTAAAATAAATTATCTTATAAAAATATGTGTTTCCATCACGTGTTCCATGTAGCAGTTGTTCAATAATTTTCATTGGGTTGAATTAAATTATATCCACAGTTGCTTAATGTAAAGAGCACTTAATTTGTAATTCATAGGCCTGGTGGCCTTGGGCAAGTCATGTAATTTTCCTGTCCTTCAGTTTCCTCATCTGTGAAATGGGGATAATATCTCACAGTGATGGTTTAAGGATCAATGTTTATGAATAAAAAGTTCCTAATACAGGACAAACGTTGGATACAAACTATATCACAGCTATTGTTATTATCCAGGTGGCTTATTACTGAAGTAATAAAAGAAGGTTTCACATAATTACATCAAAGATAGTTCTGGGACACAGACTCTGAGAAAGCATTACAGTGAGGACATAGAGAATTGAGGAAAATGAAAAAGAATATGCAAATAAAATTTGAAGAAAACTTTGAAAAATGTATTTCCACATATAATTATATCTGTCCATATATCAAATCACCTTTTAAAAATTACATGGTAAAAGTCCAGTTTGAAACAGTTCATTATTGAGTTAATAGGAACTTGGAATTTTGATCTAATAAAGCAACTGGAAATTCAATTTCAATTTGGAAATTGAAAGAAAATTAAAGTTGAAACTATAATGATTACATAAGCAATTTAAAAATGGCTTGTGTAGGTAGCTGGGGGGGGAAAAAAAAAAACTTGTAAAAACTTGAAAATACAGATGTAAAGCCCAGTATCTAGAATTCTTAGGTGCCAGTACATTTTTTTTTTAAATTTTTTTTCAACGTTTTTAATTTATTTTGGGACAGAGAGAGACAGAGCATGAACGGGGGAGGGGCAGAGAGAGAGGGAGACACAGAATCGGAAACAGGCTCCAGGCTCCGAGCCATCAGCCCAGAGCCTGACGCGGGGCTCGAACTCACGGACCGCGAGATGGTGACCTGGCTGAAGTTGGACGCTTAACCGACTGCGCCACCCAGGCGCCCCAATGCCAGTACATTTTTGATTGAGCACTTAAGCTTTTCCTATTTCTCCACTTTGCCTAGCTGCCATTTTTCAACTATGAAAGGGATTGAAAGTCTGTGAGAGTTTCTGTCAGCAGCACAAAAGTCATTTGAAGAAGATGGTGGCAGGTTAGACATGCAAAGAAAAAAATGAGGTGATAGGCCTCAATTCAGGACTATCAGCATATTCACAATGGTGGAGGTATGGGCTAAGCCTCATCACAGGTGAAGGATGGTAATGTGAGAACTCATGGGCTTATTAACAAGCTACCTCACCCACAGGGAGGGATAATACTTCTGTGTACAGGTCTACATGGCAAATGCCATGTATGTGAGGCCACAGTGACAATTTATGTCAGTGGCCTCAAAGAATATCTATATTCTGTACCATAGATTTAGTGTGTAAAATTAAGAGCAGTGTATATTAAGTATATTTTAGGAATCTGTGATTCTGTGACCAAAGATCCGAATGATACTCAAAAACAGATCCCAAGTTTTTTTCTATAGAAACATGATGAACATCTGGACAGGTGGTGATATTTGTCAGTATTCACCCGTCTCCTATTTCAGGAATAGTCCATATTTTGATGATGATTTTATTTGCTTTTTCATAGCCCCAGATTGAGTATTGTTTTGTTTCCTTGTTTTGTCTTGAGTCTACTTTGTTTCTTGCTATTTGTGGGGATCACAATGGAAGGTTTAGAGTTTAGCAGTTGTGGTAACTTGCTGTTGAATTCAACTTGTCAGTTCATAGCATGTCTACGGCGGTATGTGGGGCAATATTTTCATAGCACGAGTGCTACTTGACTCTGAATGTTTTCTGTTACAAGATTTTCATATATAAGCTTATTTTACCCTGGCTTCTGAATATGCTGACATCCTTCACCTCTGCCCTTGGTTATAATACCTTTTATTTTTGAACATTTAAAAATGCTCCCAAATCTTTAATGTTAATAAAAGCATTGGCTATTTTAATTAATATGGACAAAATAAAAACAAAGGGAAACTTTTTGTTTTGTCCTTCGATGATTACAGTACAAGCACAGAAAAGTTAATTTGCTTTTCTAAGAAAAATTATGCAGGCCCTCCTTGGTACACAGTACTACCCATAAGGGTTTGAGTTTTGGAGTCCTTAACAGTAAATGACTTTTAAAGTGTATACCCTGCTGTAAATCACCTAGGAATTTCACAAGAAGCTGTCAGCTTTCTGGTTATTTCATTACAGAGTACCTGTTTAATGAATTCCAGGAAGATGGGACTAACTCTGGTAACTGGCATTCTACACTCTAAAAACTCTTTCTTTCATCTTACCCCTTTGCAGTGACTCTCAGCAGAAAGTCTCTCTCTTTTGTGGCCTTGTTGGTACAGCGTGGCACTAAGTGACATCAGATTAGCGATTAGCAACTGGAGAACGACTTTGTAAAGCTGTTTATGGATGTGAATTTGTAGAGTTCAAGACTGTGTTTTTTCCTTCTCAAATCACCTGGCAACTTTAGATTCAGGCAGAAGTTGGAGTTTATTTTACAAAACACGAAAAAGCTTTTAAACCAACGTCTTTGAGGTAAATCTGTAGCAAAAGTGAGGCCACCTGCTGTTAAGAAAAGTGCTTACACATTCAGCACATTTCTGTCCCCAATAGAGGGTACTGCTGAGTAAAACACTGCCATTATCGTTAGAGCCTATAGGTGGCAGCAGTTCCCGCAGATTCAGAGCAGAACAATGGCTTGATTTGTGGGTCTAAGAATAAAGCTGTCATGAACTCATGGGATCCTTATACTGTAAGGGCTCTTCTTTGAAATGTGATACATCAGAAAATTACCATTAGTTTTTAGTTTCTCTTTTAAGATTTAAGTAGCTTATCTTTCTTCTAAGTTCCATTTTATATTTTAAATTGTGTCCCCAAACATGTGTCCACAGCCTTAATTTTATGGTCTTACATTATGAAGTATAAATCTTTAGGTAATCTGAGGGAAAGACATGATAGAAACTATTTTTTCCTTTTCCTTCCACTGCTCCACCCCCCCCCCCCCCCCCGCATACAAGAATAATTCATTGTTAATTTTTACTGCCCCTGCAATCTTGGGAGGGAAATCTTACTTGCTATACAAGCGTAATTTTCCTCACGTTCAGGAGCTGAGTGGTTAATGGTTTAACATTGCCATTCAGCTTCTAGGAGGCTTTGAACCAAATTGTAGCACCTATAAAAGAGTGATTTTGTAACTGTCTTTAATAAAAGGAGTTTTGAATAATACTGTAGTTTCCTATTAGTTGACTGAGAACTCAGCAACTAAGTACTCTTCGAGCAATTCAGTCACCTCTTGTGTCTGAGAAGAAGCAGTCATTATTAGTGTGGCTGGTCACACACACACACACACACACACACACACACACACGCCCCTCCACCTGTCCCAGATAAACCCCATATTCGGTAGAAAGATTGTTATTCATTTAATTTTAAGGGTCAAAGAGATTATTTAAAAACAATTTTCCCTGACTGTTATTTTGTTTAATTCACACTCGCAAAATCTTAAATGAAACTAGTTTTTGGTTCAAGTTAAAATAGACTTAAGCCTGCCTCTGAAATGTTTGTTGAGAAATTTGGCAACCTTTGTCTTATTGTTCAAATTAGTTATTCCAGAACTTAAAAAGGATAATTTATTCAAATTAACATCAAAGTCTGGGAATCCTATCTTCTTTTTAATTTAGGAAAGACTAAGTTCTCTGTATTTATCATTTGAGATAACAGAATAGTAAATTAACTGTACTATATAAGTATCCAAGTATATTTTGAAGGGAATAGGTTAAACTTATTCTTGGATTTTGGAGCTCATCTATTTTTATTAATTAGATACCTTTTAACTCTGTTGAATCTTAGTTTTTGGAATTAATCTGCTTCTGTTAGGTAAATAGATTATTGAACTCTTAAATTAGAACTTACAGATCTATATGCATTGTACATATACACAGACATGCCTATGTGCGTTTCTTGTAGATAAAGGAAATGTAGCTTTATGAGCTATGGAATGTTTGGATCATACAAGAGATATATGCCTATATTGTTCATATATCAAAACATTTATTTATCCGTATGTTCAGAGTGGTGTTTTTCATAAAGAATGATGAGTGTTATATATACCTACATATCCCATTTGATGGGTTATGAAAGGAAACAATGGTAAAAGCAAAAAGTTTGCTAGGAATCTTCCATGATCTGAATAGTTTTACATTGTGTGTGCATTGTCCGCTACATAACAAACCTAAGTTGTTTTTAAAGCAGCTCCTAGGAGCAAAAATACAAGTCAATTTATTTTTGAATACTTTTAATATGTGCTCATATAAAGCTGATTTTGGTGGCATTGCAATTTAATTATGTGCAAATATATCTCTTTTGGCCTTGTTGTTTTTAGCATATTTAAACCAGCTGGCTGCATAACAATGATCCATCACTTAAGACAGGGCTCTCTCGGTTATCTGGAAGCACTATGTCCTCTCCAAAAATATTTCAGCCAGATATACACCAAGATATTATAACATAAATTCCATATTTTGGACAATTCTTATTTAGAAACTTAGTTAAAATCAATCCCAATTTGTTAGTTTCTCATATAGTGAACATGTAAAGCTGATCACTTTGCTCTAGTTCATTAATTTTATGAAGTGTTTTAATGAATTTATATTGCTACTTAACAAGATACTTAACATTGATTTTACTTTTTGAAAGTAAAGTTATTTTGGCGAATAACAAAGCTTTCTATGAGTCCGATATTATGAATTCTTGGAGTTGTTTTCAGCATTTAAAATGTATGTAGGCTTTAAAAATATAGCAAAAATATTTTAGGCATCATAAATGTGGAAAATGAGCTATTTGGTTAAGCTTGACTGATTTAGACTCATTTAAACCCCCATATTAGCATTTCTTTTTACTTCCTTATAATTAAAAATCTTGCCAATTTATTTCAAAATTAATTTGTATTTTATTTTCCCATATTCAATGATAGTGAACTTTAATATTAATAAAATATCACCTAAAAAAGATGTTCATAGAAACTACTTAAGGTTTGAAAGGACAGGATAAGATTAACTCACATATTTTGAGGGGAATTTTAGGGCTTACAGAACAGTGTACTACACTGATAAGGAAAGATTTTTAAGGGAGGAAGCACAGCAACTGATAGTCTGAGAAAGCAGCAGGTACATTAAACCCTTGATTCCATGTAATGGTTGGTGAATGGAACTTCTCATCAATTGAATTGTTCTGTTTAGCTAATTATCCATGTGTATAGACTATACATGTGACCAGCTTTATAATCATTAGAATATAATCAGAGAAACTTAACTTTAACATATACTAAAAGTAATTGCTTCTAAAATAATTACTCAGGAGGCCTATTGTGATCTTTAGTCTCGTTGATTACCGTCCTGAGCATCTGTTGCTATTTTAGCATCTTGTTTTATGGGGAAAGAATTTGATCATGATTGCACTTTCTGATTGCTTGGGTTACAGACAAATGAGAGTTTGTTAATATCAATTCTGTAAATTTAAGTAAGGGTATTTATTATCAACATTTAGCTAAAATATTATGTAAGCATAGTTATTTTCTGAGTCATATAATATAAAAGAGTAGGACCTCAAGAAATTTTTTCTCTGAGTGGCTTCCTACAAATTCCTGGACCCTCAAAAATGGTTTTATTATTTACTCTAGGAGAGCCTTGTTCTTTCACAGGTCTGACACTCCATAGAATTCACCTTGGGTATTACTAATGGACATTTTTTTTTTTTCTGTATATGGTAGAATGACGGTTGGAAAGGTCAATTAGTACCATAAACATGCCAGATATTCCAGTATTTGGGGAATTCTTCTCTCCCTTCATGGATGGCACATTGTCTCCATATGTATCTGGTCCCACGGCCCACAAAAGGGCCATTTCCAACCCATGGGCATATAGATCAGGCTCTGCTTAAAGTTCATATTTCAGTTTTTTTTTCTTTTTAATGTTTATGTATTAATTTTGAGCACGCGTGCAAGCAAGTGGGGGAGGGGCAGAGAGAGATGGAGAGAGAGAATCCCAAGAAGGCTCCGCACTGTCAGTGCAGAGCCTGACAACGGGGCTCGAACTCACAAACCATGGGATCATAACCTGAGCCAAAATCAAGAGTCGGACGCCTAACCAACTGAGCCACCCAGGCACCCCTAAAATTCACATTTTAAAATGTACCACCGATATTGCAAAGAATTACGATATTAGCGCTCTAGGTTTGAATGCTCTCACATCAAATCAACAAGTGTACATAGCACAGACACCATGGGCAGGACATGCTTACACTGGATGAAGATAGAGCAAAGAACCCTGCAACTGACATTTTCCCCTTCAGGCCTGACTGACCAGCCCCATCTACTCACTCATCTAAATGGATATACCACCCGTCACCATGGGGAGAACAAAACCCAGTGTGAAATTTAGTTTCCCTACTTGACATTTTAAGATAGTTCCCATTCAGTTTAAGTATTTTTCTTAGTCTCACATGTTCTTTCAGAAAAACATTGATGAGATAAAATTAATTGCTCATGAATTCAACCACAATTATTATGTTTTACTATTTTTACTGTGTAGGGATTCAACAGTCCCTTTCCTGAAGTCCTTTGTAGTCTAATGGACTGCGCTAGCCTTAAAATCATCACCCAGTTAATATAATAGATGAAACACAGGCAATACAGTTGTTCTTTCATATATAGAAAATCTGAGTAGTTATAAACACTTGATGGCATAGCTCAAACCGGAATCCTAAATTCTTGACTTCTAGTTTTAGACTGTTTGTACTTCTAAAGTTTGCTTGTAAGTTGGGCATTGAGAATTCAAAGCTAGGGGCGCCTGGGTGGCGCAGTCGGTTAAGCGTCCGACTTCAGCCAGGTCACGATCTCGCGGTCCGTGAGTTCGAGCCCCGCGTCGGGCTCTGGGCTGATGGCTCGGAGCCTGGAGCCTGTTTCCGATTCTGTGTCTCCCTCTCTCTCTGCCCCTCCCCCATTCATGCTCTGTCTCTCTCTGTCCCAAAAATAAATAAACGTTGAGAATTCAAAGCTATAAGAACAGAGGTGCCTGGTCGGTTCAGTCCGTAGAGTCTTGAGTCTTGATTGTAGAGATTACTAAAAAAAATAAATAAACCACCCCCCCAAAGCTGTCAGAACATATGAAAGTCATTATTCAGTCGAAGTTCTAAAGGAAAATAATGCTGTTGCAGTTCTTATAACAATATAAAACAATAATGATTATGTGAGAATTTCACTTTAAAATCTGATATTCAAGTAAAACTGGATTTAATCAAAAGAGGAGTAATCCCAGAAAACCCTTTGCCTTCTAAAATTCTAAGAACTTGGTGATTCCCCTTGTTTTTCAAAGGTGATATAATTGGAACTTCTGAATATACCCTGAGACTTTAGAAAGTACATGATACTGGCAATTATCGTAAAAGTGTATTTCGAGAGAAGTCTGGATAGCTGTCTCTTTAAAAAAATCTCTAAGGGACACAAGCACATTTCTAAGAAGTAAGGGCTTGCCCCTCAGCCTGTGCCATGAACCTCCAGTCTGAAACCTCTCATACTGGTACCTCATGCCTTCTCTGCAGAACTTAGTACTCCTTATTACACCGAGTCCTCACGAGGAGAAAGTGGTCCGGGCAATTGGGAGGGAGACAGTTGAGGTACTTTTAGCAGAAATTGACCAATGAGTCTGATATTTATACAGAAATGGAAAGGACCAATGATAGTCAAGATAATCTTGAAGAAAAAGAAGGGCGATTTACAATACCAGATATCAAGGCTTATTATAGAGCTATAGGAATTAAGAAAGTGTGGTGTTGCTTTAAATGTTGACGACGTCTAAGACGACGAAGTCTAATGGAATAGTGTGGCGTCCAAAAACAGACCCATATGTATCTGGAAGCTTGATTTATGACATAGATGTCACTACAGAACAATAGAGATAGGTGGAATTTTCAGTAAAACATTCTATGCTTGAGCAATCAATAAGGAAACAATCAATCAAGCATTCTGAGCTAGCAGGATAGCCTTAGAGGAAAAAAATCATGATCCCTTACCTCACATCATCTACAAATATCAATTCCAAGTGGATTAAAGGTCTAAATGTGAAGCATAAAACAATAATGCTGATAACAAAAATATATAAGAGTATCTTCATGACCCTGAGGTAGGCCAAGAATTCTTAAACAGGATGAAAACAACCACATAGAAAAAGATTGATAAATTGGTCTACATGGTAATTAGGAGCTTCTCTCACTGATGAACACTGTTCAGAAAGGGAAGAGGTAAGTTATAGAATAGGAGAGAATATTTGCAATACATATAGCTTACTAAGGACTTGTTTTCAGACTATATAACAGATTCTTACAAATCAATGGAAAAAGAAAACCTAATTTCACAAATGCAGAAGATGTGGTCAGGCACTTCACAAACGGGATATCCAATGGCCAATAAACACAGAAAAAGATACTAAACCTAAATAGTCACCAGGGAAATGCAAATTAAAACCATAATAAGATAGCAATACACCACTCCCAAGAGAACGGCTAAAATTTTTTTGAAAACTGACAAAAGCAAGTACTGATAAGGACGCAAAGCGCACAAAACTCATACAACTGATAGAAGTGGCAAAAACCATCTGGAAACTCTATTTACTAAAGTTGAACCTATAAGCATCCTATTACCTGTCAATTTCCCTCTTAAGGATAATAGACCGTACAGAAACGTGTGTATATGTGCACCAAAAGACATATAGAAGTATGTTCGTAACATTATTAATATAGCAAAACACTGGAAATAACACAAATGCCCATCAACACTGAATACATATGGTGGTTCATTCGTGCAATGGAATACTTTATTATAAAAGCAAAGAAAATGAATCAGCCACTTCCACACACAACATCCTCAATGACTGTCACAAACATAATGTTGAGCAAACGATGCCAGACTCAGAGTAATGCCCACTGTGTGATTCCACTTATAGAAAATTCAAAGGACAGCAAAACTGTAATGTTGAGATCAGAGTGCTGGTTACATCTGGGGAGGAGAGAAAGGGCACAAGGGAAGCTTAAAGGGTGTGGGGAATATTCCATTTCTTAAACTGGGTGATGATTATGTGGGTGTGTTCAACTTGTGAGGATTTTTTCATCAATGATTTTATTGTTTTTTCATGTTTCTGTATGTAGGTTGTACTTCAACAAACACGTTTAACAAAAAAGAGAAGTGACAGGAGTATTTTTGCAGGTTTTTGAAGTAGAGAGCAGAGGAGAAACAGGCCAGGGAGTGGAGAAGGAGCTCTGGGTGTTCTTTTTCTGGTTTGGGGGAGGTGGCTCACAGATGAGATAAATCAGTGTCATTCACTGAGCCAAAAACTCATAGTGTGTGTTGATGTTGTTCATAAAACAATAGTGCTGTAACATTCTGTATTCTGTGGTTCTTTTTTTTTTTTTAATTAATTAATTTATTTATTTTTGAGAGGGAGAGACAGAGCATGAGTGGGGGAGGTAAGAAAGAGAGGGAGACACGGAATCCAAAGCAGGCTCCAGGACTCTGAGCTGTCAGCACATAGCCTGCTGTGGGGCTCGAACTCACAAACCCTGAGATCATGGCCTGAGCCAGAGTCGGACGCTGAACCCACTGAGCCACTCAGGCACCCCTGTGTGCTGTGTTTCTTAACCTATATAGGATAGTGTTTATAAAGTACTTGAATGCTGTCCGAGGCTAGGGGTCTTAGTCGTAGAACTTAAAGCTGTTGAGCCCTGAGCATACATTGCTCAGCTGAGATACAATTTCCCCCTAAAAACCTTTCCTGACTTGTCAGTTTGGGCCAGGCACCCTTCTTTATGCACCCACAGTACCAGTCCTTGTGTCCCCCACGTCCCTGCTCCCCAGACACTGTAAGCTTCTTAAGGGAGTAACTTTGTCGGGGCGCCTGGGTGGCTCAGTTGGTTAAGCGTCCGACTTGAGCTCAAGTCATGATCTCACAGTTCGTGAGTTGGAGCCCGCATGGGGCTCTGTGCTGACAGCTTAGAGCCTGGAGCCTGCTTCAAATTCTGTGTCTCCCTCTCACTCTGCTCCTCCCCCATTCATGCTCTGTCTCTCTCTCCTTCAAAAATAAATAAAAACATTAAAAACAACAAAAAAAAAGGGAGTAACTTTGTCTCATTTCAAATCCCAGTGCCTTACATGATGGCTGGTACTCAACCATTACACGAATGACTGGAAGTCAGCAGTTCATAACGGGATGGGTGTCTGTGTTTAACTATTTTATTTTATTTTCTTATTTTTAGATTTTTTAAGTTTATGTATTTTGAGAGAAAGAAAGAGCATGAGCGGGGGAGCGGCAGGAAGAGAGAGAGAGAGAGAGAGAGAGAGAGAGAGAGAGAGAAAGAAAGAGAGAGAGACCCAAGTAGGCTCCATGCTCAGGGCAGAGCCCGATGCAGGGCTTGGTCCCATGACCCTGGGATCATGACCTGAGCTGAAATCAAGAGTCGGATGCTTAACCGACTGAGCCACCCAGGTGCCCCTGTGTTTAACTATTTTGTAGATAGATTTGATCAGTTCGAAATACATAATTCTTGTGAGCACTAAATATTAGGATGAAGAATTTGGGACTCTTTTAGGCACCTGCCTTTGGTCGTTACAATTAAATTTTACAAGAAAGTAGAAGCTTGAAAAAGTCTGGTTATTCCCGGTTCTAAAATAGCATTTTTCTCAAAGCCACAACGTGACCTTCTTGAAAGTCTCTGCTTACTTTATGAAGATGTGAAATCATTTCTTTTTCCTGATAACATGGAGTTTAGTGATATTTTCAAATTGCTCTTGAATCACAACTAAAAAAGAACTTGATAGCAGAGTTATTATAGATGAGAGTTTCTCAAATGTTTTGAGTTTGGTGTTTTCTTTTTTTTTAATTGTACGAAGTCGAAATATGGACTATAGTCATAATTATAATCAAGTAGTGAAGCCAGGCTTGAATTTCATATTTTAGCCATTGGTATGCTTTCTCTCAAATTAACTGTGTTTTTAACAAGTGTAATTTTCACATTGGAGTCATAGGAACGGATGTCTATGTCATACCACAAATAGAAACTGTTTGATTTAATGACAATGCCAAAAGCAGCTAACTAGAGTGAAGACAAATGAAATTCTCCCTTTTGTATTTGTTGGTTGTTGTGTGAAGGCAATCACAGACACAATCTGTGTCCTGGGATGTGGTATGTGAAATGGATGCAAGTCCTTGAATTTCATCATTTTGTGCATTCAAATGGATAGAAGACCATGAGGCCCTTTAATTTAGAAATTCCCACAGTTCTCAATACAGTGGCTCACCTGTGGTTTCGGTTGTCATCTTTTCTAAGGGCTTTGACATCATGTCTTCTTCAGTGAAGTAATTCTGCTTCAGCAGGTAGATTTTCATATTTATGACCTGTAGGCTAGACTCCAAATGCTCTTTGGTATTTTCTTTATATCATGGCACAGTCGGCTTTTGCGTGGTTTCTGCCTTATATTCGTGGTAGCTTTGTAAAGCTTTCTGTTGTAGATAAGAGAACTCTAAAATTCAGGTGTCTTATCTGTAATTGTATGAGAAATATTTTAAACCTGTAAAGGAATGGAATGAAATACACATCTCATACCAACATTAATGGCATTAGGTCTCCAAAAACCGTGTTTTTTTTTGTTTTGTTTTGTTTTTTGTTTTTAATATGTATCTGTTGTCTAGCTTTAGGGCTATGAAATGTGTAAATTTACCTGTATATAATCCTGTAATATTTTTCTATTATTTTAATAACTTACTTATAAAGTTACATTCAATTGTGTTTCTATAAAATATGGAGTCAGGATATATTTTAAGCTCAAAGATAGTTATTATACATTAGAAAAAGCCTTTGTTTTATTATATATGTTTAACATTTTTATCAATGTCTCTAATTTTGATTTGTTTTTCTAAATTTGAGTTGATTTCACTAGGCAGTGTTGTTTTATTTGGCTGTACTATTTAATTTTGGAAGTTTATCACTCTTCCTTTAGCTTAAAGATTTCCAGATCTATTTATCCATGGAATACCTTCTGCAGTATGATGTCATGGCAGAACTTCACAATGTATTCATGAGCTATAATAGTGGATTGCAATACTTGGATTAAAATTATGGAAAAATAAACAAAAACTTTGCAAACTAATTGCTGTGAGAAGTAAAAATTGTGATTCTTAGGCTCTGAAAACTTTATAAGGGGTACCTGGGTGGTTCAGTCGAGTCTCCAACTCTTGATTTTGGCTCAGGTCATGATCCCAGGGTTGTGAGGTCAAACCCTGTGTTGAACCCCGCTTTGGGCTCCGCACTGAGGGTGGAACCTGCTTAAGATTCTCCTTCTCTCTCACCCTCTACCCTTCTCCACTTCTCATGTTCTCTCTCAAAAAAAAAAAAAAAAGAAAAGAAAACTTTATAACAGAATGGGAAAAATAATGGTAACATAATAGAAAAACTGGATTATTGTATGAAGAACAAGAAAAATTCAATTTATTTATTTTTTATTTGAGAGAGAGCATATGCACAAGCAGGGGAGAGTGGCAGAGGGCGGAGAGAGAGAGTATCTTAAGCAGGCACCACCCTCAATGTGGAGCCAGATGTGGGCCTTGATCCCAGGGTCCTGGGATAATAATCTGAGCTGAAATCAAGAGTCAGATACTCAACTGATTGAGCCACCCAGGTGCATCTCTGTCACTGTATCTCTTATGACTATATATATGACCTCCTTTTGATGTTCTTTGTCACTGTGAGGACTGGAACATATACTTTTCTTACTGCTGTTCCTTTACCCATTACACCCCCCCACCCCCCACCTAGAATGGGCCTTGTTTAATTGGTAACTAATTGCCTTAAAAGTACCTGGAGAATAAACATTATTTGGGACACCAACAAATTTATAGAAAAATCTTGGAAAGCATGAAATTCAGAAAAGGCTTTCTTTCTTTCTCTTTCTTTCCTTCCTTCCTTCCTTCCTTCCTTCTTATTTCTTTCTTTCTCATTTATTTTATTTTATTTTATTTTATTTTATTTTATTTTATTTTATTTTATTTTATTTTATTTTATTTTATTTATTTATGTTAAGCCCCACTTTCACCCGTAGTGCATGAACCAGGTACCTCCCTACTGCATTGCCATGGCAACTCAATCACTACCTACACTGGAACAGGACCGCTTTCTTTTTTAAATAAATTAAATATCCATACTTAGTTTTAGTAACATTATTGGTTCATCTCCGCCTCCCACTCCCCCCCCCCCCAGCCAGCTTTACTGAGATATAACTGACATATAATTGATTCATCTGAAATCCAGATTCCAGCTGACCAACTCTTTGAAATGTGATACACTAGTTAGTTTGAGTACTGCAGATACTGTTATCTAGATCTCAATTATGATTTTATTACTTATTTGATTTTGAGAGACAGAAGAAAACAGGTAGGGATTAAATATAAACCTCACAGAGACTATATGAAGATTAATGAACTTGTGTCTCTTATAAAGCATTTTGGTTTTCATTTGTCTACAGAATGCTGGCATGTGAGAATAAAGGAGGATATTCACTAATACTCAACATTTATTTGAAATGTTGACAGAAGCAGATCATATTTGCAAAGGAAGGTTAGTCTATGGTTAAGAGTTTATTGCCTCCTAAAATTATCAGCTTACAAAAACTTTTTTTTTACCTTGTATTTAAAAAATTTTTTTGATGGTCAGTCACTGCTTCTCCCCAACATGGACAATATTAAACTGAAAGTTTCTAAAGTGCTCTGAATTTCTTAACTCCTCTTATTTCTAGATAAGAATGCAAATGTAACGTGTTTCAGAAATTTTTAAAAAATTAGGGGCACCTGGGTGGCTCAGTCTGTTAAGGATCCAACTCTTGATCTCAGCTCAGGTTATGATCTCACGGTTTGTTAGACTGAGCCCTGTGTCGGACTCTGCATTGACAGCGTGGAGCCTGCCTGGGATTCTGTCTTTCCCTCTCTCTGCCCCTCCCCTGTTTGCATTCTCTCTCTCAAAATAAATAAGTAAACTTAAAAAGATAAATTAAAAAAATTGAGGGGCGCCTGGGTGGCTCAGTCGGTTGAGCGTCTGACTTCGGCTCAGGTCACGATCTCGCGGTCTGCGAGTTCGAGCCCCGCGTCGGGCTCTGGGCTGACGGCTCAGAGCCTGGAGCCTGCTTCCAATTCTGTGTCTCCCTCTCTCTCTGCCCCTCCCCCGTTCATGCTCTGTCTCTCTCTGTCTCAAAAATAAATACAGGTTAAAAAAAAATTGATAACGGTAAGCAATGTAATATAACATGATGTAATGTGTTTTGCATCTGGATGTATACTGCTGTGCAAAAGCGGCGATTGAGTATGATGATCCCATTTTCCTTGACACATTTCTTGACACATTTTCCTTGGAGCCCACGTCACTGATGATGTTGGTTTGTGGGTCAGCTCCTCTTCACCACTTGGTCCATTTTTATTGCCAGTCGGTGACAATGATGATGTAATGCGTGACAAAATATTTTCATCAGTGTTTGGGGTATGTGGCTGGCTTAGTTGGAAGCGCGTGCGATTTTTGATAGCGCGGTTGTGAGTTCAAGCCCCACGTTGTGGAGATCACTTATATAAATAAATCTAAAAAAATTTATCGGTGTTCAAAATGGGCTACAATTCCTTATATAGTACTTGAAGATAAAAGCTTTATCTTTTAAGGCACTCGTACCTACTTTAAGGATTTACTGTAACCAAACATGCTTCCCTGATTGTATTTATTAGAGCTAAATGATGTGATCTTTTTTTGTAGATATACTAGATCTTATTTTGGCTATATTAAGCAATGGTCAACAGAAGAGAAAAGCGCTTTGAATCCTAAATAGGTTATAGAAAAGAACATGACAAGAAAGTCACCTATGCAAGGGACCTTAGGGCTAAGAAACAAATGCTTTTGGATATACTTTATATTTAAAAACCAAGCAACGAAACTTCAAGTTTTGGCTCTGAACTTCTAATCTTCCAGTCCTGTTTTGAAAACCTGTTCTTTCTGTCTCTAAACAACTCAAGAGTATGTACGCTTTCTTGTTTTTATTTGCTTTGCAAAGCGCTAATCAAACTCTTGGTGGTAAAAATAATTTATTTAATAGTAATGATTTTTGCTTTTTGTTGATGTTGTTCTTGATGAGATTTTTCCCAGGGCCAGCCGATGAGGACATTTTGACCACCGGATTTTTACTTGCTGCCATTGACTTTTCCTTTTTGAAGTGAGACTAAGCTTTTGACAGCTCTTTCTTTGGTAATTGGTAGAAGAAAAAGCCTTCAGGAAAAAAATATTTGTACTTGATTTTAAGGGGTAACTGAATTTCTTTGTTGTTTGTTTTTTTGGAATTGTGTTAAAATTGTGAAACTGTAATGACTGAGTGCACATTTTTGAAGGTTTTTACTTTATTTCCTTCATCAAGAAACAAAACAAAACAAAACAAAAAAAAAACAAGCAAACCCGTAACTGTTAACCCTAATTTATTTTTACTCTTCAAGTGACATTACTTTTAAATGGCTACATTTGGATAATAAAAGCCATAGATTTTAAACCACTTAGTAATTTGGTTTCATTTTTAACACAAATAACACCTTTTCATCCATTTTATATAAACTTCAAACAACATATGTTTTAACTTACTGCCAAATAAGAAGAAATGTGTTACATTAAAGTGCATGTTGTTTGCTTGCGCATTTGGAAATACCATTCATTTTATAGCAATTTTGAGTTATTTTTCTGTCACTTTGTATTCCTATTCAAAGAGACATACAGAAACCCTCACTCAAAACAACTCCCTTAGGGTTTACTCCTGGATGTCAGCAGACATGGAGCGGGAGGTACAGTATACAACAAGCTTAGGTCATGGAAATGTCAACTCTCGGTGACCTGCATTTATTATTATCCTTTGAATTGTGTCCTCTTGAAATTCTGTGAGTGGTATTTTAATACATTTCTTTTGTGTTTAGGTGGGCAAGAGAGAGGTGCCACATCAGTTTTTTTTTTTCTTCCCTCTGTTGATATAAAAAATCCAGATGCTCTCATTCTCTAGGATTTGGTTCAAATTTTTAAGACGTGTGTTGCCACGGGGTAATGCATACAGAATGTGAAATGTTAATAACATCAAAGACTAAGACATAAAAATGGAAACGTTTTCAATGTTAAGATGCAGTTCCAAGTGTTAGATTGTCTTAAATTTGATGAAGTGAAACGGATATTAGAGAAATGCAGAGCAAATCGATTTTGTTGTGTTCTTCTTATGTTTAGGAACGGGAGGCAGTTTTTTGGTTGAGAATTCTAAGGAATAGAGAAATTAGCAGGTGTAGATACCCATACCTGTTTTGGTTCTAATTAGCTGTGTGACTGTGGGCGAGTCATTTTATTTTCTGAGCCACGGGGGCCCAGTCTCTCTCTGTGAGAGTTTCAATTCTGGTATGACACCAAAGACTAGGAGACGCTCTACAGGATGGTGTGGTAATCTCAGGTGCCGGGAGGGATGAAGTGCATAAGAAGGACTGTCCCAGATTTAGCCTCTTTGGGTAGCATAAAAATATTGGGGGCAAGGGAGTTATTAAAAATAATTGATACTATGGAAGTTCACCTCCCCCACCCCTTTACATCCCTTATAAACTGAAGGAAAAAACAGCAGAGCTGTTCTATGGACGGGTGTACCCACTACATGCATTTTACATCAGTTTCTGTAAACCGAACAGTTTCCTAAAACTTGAACAGTTTGTTAGAGAGTGATTCAAATTTTCACCGGTGTTTTGCAGGAGATTGTTTGGCAAGATCTTTGTCTGGAAAGGGTGTGAGGTGTTCTGTAACCTAAGTGCTCAGTTCGTCAGTTGACTCCCCATACTGCCTATTTGTCTGTCTTCTATATTTAAAATGGTTAAAGGGTATCACAGGATGAGATATAGACGAATAATAACAAACAGCTCTCCTGGAGCTTTACTGTGGTTCTAAGACAATAGTATGCTGGGAGGTTAGAAAAGGAATCCCTTCCTGCAAAAAAAAAAAAAAAAAAAAAAAAAAAAAAAAAAAAAAAAAGAATTATTTTTAGTTGCTTTTCTTTACCACTTTAAATTGTAACAAGAGAATATGGTTTCTTTTAAAGAATGTGGATTACAGTTACCTAAAACATATCAACTAATATAGGGAAGAGAGACTCTTTCACAACAGATAAGGTTTACATAAAATTTATAACTAGTAAATTAAAAATGAAAACGTCCTCTGGAAGCGTCCTCTGATCTATCTCATCTCCTGCACCTGTTGGGTCAGGTACACCTCTGTGAAGCTCTTGTAAGCAATACTCGTCTCGTTTTCTCTGTGTGAGACATACCTCATGCCTAGCACATCATCACTAGTCAGAAAGCTCCTTAAAGGCAAGGACTGTATCTTATTTGGCTTCGTGTCTCACCCGTGTCACACACAGTAGTTGCTCAGGAAATATCTGTTGAATGAGTATCAGGTGTAGAGAGATGCTGGACAGACCCTAATTACGTCTACATCCTTTCATCAAAATAAGCTGCATGTGTGGGTTTGAAAATACTCTCATTGCCTTTTCATTAAGAAACAAATGTCTCTGCAGTCTTCCAGAAGAGTTGATATTTATTATTTTTTGAGGACTGACGATTAAAAATTATGTATATGTAAAAGTTGGTAAAAATATATTGCCAAAAATATCATCACTTGATTTTGGTAACTTGACTGCTTTGGGGTTTTGAAAAGCCTTTGTAGGAGCACCTGGATGGCTCAGCCATCCAGGCTCGTGGGATGGGACCAGGTTGGGCTTGTGGAATCGATTGTGAGTTGGGTTCATGGGATCCAGCCTCTTGTCGGGCTCCATGCTGAGTGTGGAGCCTGCTTTAGATTTTCTCTCTCTCTCTCTCTCTCTCTCTCTCTCTCTCTCTCTCTCTCAAAAAATAATCCTTTGTAGTGTTAATTTCAATACTATCCTTTACTGGTGGCCAAGGATGTCAATCGAAAATGATTCTTGAGGCAGTGGAGACGGGAAAATGGGTGATGGGCATTGAGGAGGGCACTTGTTGGGGTGAGCACTGGGTGTTGCATGTAAGTGATGAATCATGGGAATCTACCCCCAAAAACCAAGAGCACACTGTATACACTGTATGTTAATCAACTTGACAACAAATTACATTAAAAAATAAGCAAATAAAATAAAATATCTAACTTAAAAGAAAAAAAAAAGCAGTCTTTCCTTACTACTAGTTGTTGGCCAATGATGTGAACCAGATTTGGACCCAAGCTGAAGCTGAAATGTCTAGTCAGGCCCCCTTCTTTAACAGCGGTCACAGGGTGCGCACACTTCTCGTTCCCCATCAGGAGGCCACAAAGACTGCGTCCAGTGAACATGGATCAGCCAAAAGTTTTACTATCGTTCTGTTGGGCTGTTGTTGAGTTTCATTTTTATTAACGATTAAATTAGATTCCTCCCATCTCTAATCACTTTTTTGGCAGGATCTCTTACTTTCTTATGAAATCTAGAATTTCCAAGTAAAGAGCCGTAAATAATTCTACACCTTAAATTCAGCAAAGTTTTCCCCCTCTTGCGTGCAGAAGAAAGCTATGGTTGCACTGGGCCATAACCAAGTTTGTAATTTTCAAAACGTCAAGGCATTTGAAGTTTTTCAGATTTCTGTGGTAAAGTCCTCAGTACAATTTTACACTATCCTTTATATTGACTGATCTAAAGATTTGACTGTTAATTTAACAAGCACTATTACACTTTTCCCCTGACATAAACCAAAGCTCTTTAAATAAATTGATCCCTTACTGTCCTATAACAATAAAGAGTATTCAGTAGTCCTATTTTCCAGACACTATTGCACAGTATTGTCAATACTTGAAGACAAGAACAGCTGTTGTCTGGTGAGTGAAGGCTGAAAGGTGAACACTCCCTACAGATTGAAAGAAACAGGCACCCTACTTTATTATGTACGCATAAGTAGAGCTCAGTAGAAAATACGGTCAGCTTTCATGTATATTTCATAGAGTAACAACAGCATTTTCCACTGTTGACTAATACAGCCTTTAGAGCCCGCCCTTGTAGGTGACTTGTATATTGCCATATACCCTGCAGGCACTCATTAAATATTAGTTGCTGATGAGAGTTGAATATCCCTGCTTTTCAGTACTGCATGTGAGATAACCAAGCCTTCTAGGTAGAGTTAATTAATGTCTGGTGGTCTTCTACATTCCAAAGAGAATAGGACTTTGAATTACCTCTCTTCATCATGGATAAATTTGTAAGGTCACGAAAGCGGTTTCCCAGTTAGGGACTTGGGGAATGACATTTAAATGAGTAATGGCAACCTATAGTCATGTAAATGCTTGGTTCTACTGGCCATCTGAGTCTAAAGTATAGGCACCTAGGGACTCTGATATACTCATTTGCTTGTGAGAACCTTCGTTGCTCCTGGCAGTCGTATTTGTTGGCATCATATGTTGCATTATTAGTGTGACGGTGGATTTAGAAGTTAAGTGTCAGTCTTTGGCTGGAATTATTTGCTAGCCAAAGAACCTTAGCCATTTTCAGGTATGAGTTTTTTTTTTTTTTAATTGGAAAAGGGAGAATATCCTCATTTATTATTCATAAATGCAGTACATTTGTTATGATTCCTTTGTTAAAAATGAGACAATGTGAATTAAAACCAAGTACAGTTTTAAAGGCTCCAAAGTAAATTAGAATGCTAGTTTCATATATCTTCATAGAGAAATCATGATTTTAAATTTTATTAGCTGATTGAGTATTTCACCTCAGTTAATATGGGGGGATATTGACAAATAACTAGACATTTCTGTTTCATTGGGGATGCCTTGTCTCTATTTTTCATAATCATAAAAATAAATAGCATAGAATTGGACACTTTATTTTTCATAAATAGAAAAGGAAATGGTATAGTATTGCACATGGGGGGAACAAAGTACTTGAGGTAAGAAGTACAAAGTGGGTGTGTACAGCTCAAGGTGTGGGATGGGATGGATTCAGGGAACCCATTCTTTCATATTTGATTTTTTTAACTCAAGTTTCTCCGTGTAGGCATGACAAAGGGTAGGAGAAAGTGAGAGTAACAAAGACCCCTCTTTGTGAAAAAAGAAATTTTATATCGGTGTAGAAAAAATATACCCGAAAGTTGCACCCCAAAATTATTAACCATGACTGCCCCTGGGGAGCAAGCCTCTAACCAGAGGGCCTTTTCTGTTTTTTATTTTATATACCTCCATAGTACTGCAGTTTACTTTGAATAACATGTATTATTCCTATAATTTAAAAAAAAAATTATGAAATAAGCAAAAAGAGAGAGAAAGAGACACACAGAGACAGAGAAAATGTGAAGGGCCTTAGGAAGTCAGAGGATGGCAAGAGGGGTGAAGATTGTGGTCATTAGAACCTGATCACGACACAGGTCAATTCAGATACTTGCTGGCTGATGGAGTCTTCTTGCCAAAAGAGAAATCTGCCACCCAGGCCAGTGGTGGCCAACTGGGAGCCTGGGTGGAGTGGGAATAGGACTGTAGAGGGAATGTGATAGTGAAGAAAGACTGGGAAGGTGAGGGGACTGTTTATGGAGATAGCTTGAAATAATGAAATCAGTGATCCTGGAGTGTAGCTAGGATATAAGCATTCTGTGGCAAGAGTGTCAACCTGGGGAGCCACTGGGAGTTTAGGTATGTGTCTCTATTGAGTGAGATCAGTCATAGGGAGTCTTTACTAATTTTATTATTTTTATTTTTATTTTTTAATGTTTATTTATTTTCGAGAGAATGTGATAGAGCACAGCGGGGAGGAGCAGAGAAAGAGGGAGACCCAGAATCCGAAGAGGCTCCAGGCTCCAAGCTGTCAGCACAGAGCCTGACACGGGTCTCGAACCCATGAACTGCGAGATCATGGCCTGAGCCGAAGTCGGACACTTAACCGACTGAGCCACCCAGTTGCCCCTTATTTTATTTTTATTTATCAGAAAATGAATGATAGTTGCCCTCTCCAGACAACCTTAATGCAGTGACATGACTTCAGTTGGTCAGGTTATATCAACATTCAGGAATGAAGCTATTCATTTTTCTCAGTTTTGATAATGACACATGTAAAATATTTTTTAAATTGTCTAACACGGGGTCAGACTCTTACATCTATAAATTGAAGTATAAGAAGCTATTTATGGGGTGTCTGGTGGCTCAGTGGGTTAAGCCTCCCACTTCAGCTTGGGCCTTGATATTGTGGTTCTTAAGTTCAAGCCCTGCATTGGGCTTTGCTGACACCTCAGAGCCTGAAGTCTGCTTCAGATTTTGTGTCTCCCTCTCTCACTGCCCCTCCCCAACTCGTGCTCTGTCTCTCTCTCAAAAATAAATAAACATTAAAAAATAAAAAAAAAAAGGAGCTATTTATTAGCTAATGGGGTGGGTTGATTAATAGTTAGCTATGCTAGACATCTGGAATTACATCAATATATATAGACAGAAGTACATACATAATACATTCTCTATGTCAGCTTAAAATCTAGAAAGCTAAATATATTCATTAGTATCACTTAGGAGATGCTCTCTTTTGTCATGTTTCTTTGGCAAAAGCTAGCAGTTCTGTTAGCGGTGGTTTTGATGATAAAATCCTGCAATTCAAGAGGTTGGCTTATTCAACTAAACTGCTACCTTGGGCAATGCTGGACCAACTGTGAGGGCTCTGTTTTCTTGAGACCTGGAAAGCTGTTCTGTTTGCTAAACAAAGGAATTGTTGATTTCAGTGATTTAATTCCCCTTTTGGCTAAAGGCTGCTGAATGAAAACAGTGCTTATTTGAGAAGGAATCTGTTGCTAGGGCAACTGATATCTCCTTAATTATTGGCCAATATTCCCATATGAGATTGGTCTCTTTTGATTGTTGGAAATAACCAAATTATCCAGAGCACTTTCAAGTCTTGAATTTGGTGTGGATGATGGGGGGGTGGGGGGGGGTGGGAAAGAATTTCTCTCAAGTTTATAATCAGAAATCTCCCATTTGGGTTGGCAGAGTGAAGGTAATATGTTCAGGGTGGTGGTGGTGATAAAGATACAGGTCACCATGTCATTTTTGCAAAATCTCCTGCATTGTAAGAGATCTTGTTACTTAAGACTAGTTGCAGTTATGAGATTAATGACCTCTGCTCGGTCTTTTTTTAATTGAATTCTTTGATGTCTAAGAAAATACATCGAATCAGTTATTTATCCTTAAGAATGGGTAGATCTGAGGAGAAACTTGTAAGTACTATTTGAGTAATTATGCCAACAAGGACTGTCTTCGGAAGTGTCTGCAGCCATTTATGTGAAGTTCTTTTCTTGAATGTATCTAGTGGTGCATATGTTGACCTTAGAGAGTGACCTCTTTCTGCCTGTTACTTTGTAGGATCATGTAAAAGACCTATGGTTTCTTGTGTCTCGGCAGTGCAGTTGTTTGATCATTTAAAATTAATTGAAGCTTTGAATATAGTCAGGCTAAATTCTGGTGTGTTCCTATCATACTTCATGATTGTTCTCCTCTGGTGTGAAGGACATACTGAGAAATCAGTACAATTCTTACAAAATGGGAGTTTGTCTTTATAATTTTATTGTATGTCTTTTTAAATACTTATTGTGGATAATAGAAATCTCACATTATCTCATGTCTTTACAACAAAATGGGAATTCACTGTACTTGTCCTCTCTAAGCCTGGTGAGCATTGACGAGATGCTTCTAAGATCACTCAGAGCGTCCCAGGTCTTCTAGCCAAGTGAATGTGAAGTTCTGAAATGAGATTGTGATTTTTATGCTGTGGAACCATGTGGATTTTCAGACTCTCACATGAAAGGCTTTTGGCACAACAGTGCTGAGTCAATCTGTTTTGTGATCCTTTTGGATGGCTATAGTTCTTACTCAGGATTAGTCTTTCCATGTTTCATTCATGGGGATGACATTGGTTTTACACCTTGGGTTGAATTGAATATGAAAAGCTTGCACTATGTATTGGAACAATCCTTGAGTTGGATTTTATGTACATATTTATTATCTATTCTAGACATTCAGAATTTCACTCTTCATTTTACTCTTCAAGAAGTAAATACAAATAAGATTCACTTGATGAAAGTATTAAAATACATGAACAGGGACAATAGCCTGCAACACTGTTGCCTAAAACATAAGCGCAAAGCCACAGAATATAGGTTCAAAGTGGTTGCTGTCCCCACATGTGCCTTCAGCATCATTAATCTAGTTCTCACCTGTGGGTTTTGCAGCATCTACTGAAGTTCTTCCATCTAAGGCTGCAAATATAATTACACAATTAAATCCATGATACATTTTGAATTGGCCTCCTTTTAAGGAACCTTTGAGCTTATGTCTTATTTAAATTATGTTGAAGTATGAACTATCAGACATTATTCTTTAAAAAGCATTTTGTGCTTTCTTTTTCTTTTTTTTTTTTTTTAAGTTTATTTATCTTGAGAGACAGAGACAGAGAGAGCAGAGGAGGTGTAGAGAGAGAGGGAGAGAGAGAGAGGACTCCACACTGTCAGCACAGAGCCAGATGCAGGACTCGACTTCACCAACTGTGAGATCATGACCTGAGCCGAAGTCACGAGTTGGACACTTAACCGACTGAGCCATCCAGGTGCCCCTGTGCTTTATTTTTCAATTTCATAATATTTATAAAATTATAAAGATATTGTTTTAGTCATTTATCTTAACAAATTACTTTTTCAGATTATTATATGAAAAAATAAATTTTCCTAAGATTGTACAAAGAGAATTGATACTTTGTGTTGATTAGATTATAAAAACTTGACCCAAGAGGTGCCTGGGTGGCTCAGTTGGTTAAACATCTGACTTCTTCTGCTTAGGTCATGAACTCATGGTTCCTGAGCTCGAAACAACCCCTCCGCCCCGGCCCCACCTCCTCCTCCTTCAGGCTCTGTGATGAGAGCTCAGAGCCTAGAGCCTGCTTCAGATTCTGTGTCTCCCTCTCCCTCTGCCCCTCCCCTGCTTGTACTCTGTCTCTTTCTGTTTCTCAAAAGTAAATAAACATTAAAAAAAAAAAAAAAGCCTGACCCAAGTTATGGCATATGTCTATTATGTCAATTTATTAGTTTGTTTTGTCACATAATATTTGATTCCATTTTCCAACCAAAATATAGCATTTTACCATTTTCTTAAATTCATTAAAGATCAAAGATGTAGAGAATATTTTGTTAGCATTTTCTTACCTTTTTTTATTTTAATTTTTTATTTTTTTAAATATGAAATTTATTGTCGAATTGGTTTCCATACAACACCCAGTGCTCATCCCAACAGGTGCCCTCCTCAATACCCCTCACCCACCCTCCACTCCCCCCCACCCCCCATCAACCCTCAGTTTGTTCTCAGTTTTTAAGAGTCTCTTATGTTTTGGCTCCCTCCCTTTCTAACCCTTTTTTTTTTTCCCTTCCCCTCCCCCCATGGTCTTCTGTTAAGTTTCTCAGGATCCACATAGGAAGGAAAACATATGGTATCTGTCTTTCTCTGTATGATTTATTTCACTTAGCATAACACTCTTCAGTTCCATCCACGTTGCTGCAAAAGGCCATATTTCATTCTTTCTCATTGCCACATAGTATTCCATTGTGTATATAAACCACAATTTCTTTATCCATTCATCAGTTGATGGACATTTAGGCTCTTTCCATACTTTGGCGATTGTTGAAAGTGCTGCTATAAATATTGGGGTACAAGTGCCCCTATGCATCAGCACTCCTGTATCCCTTGGGTAAATTCCTAGCAGTGCTATTGCTGGGTCATAGGGTAGATCTATTTTTAATTTTTTGAGGAACCTCCATACTGTTTTCCAGAGTGGCTGCATCAGTTTGCATTCCCACCAACAGTGCAAGAAGGTTCCTGTTTCTCCACATCCTCTCCAGCATCTATAGTCTCCTGATTTGTTCATTTTGGCCACTCTGGCATGAGGTGATATCTGAGTGTGGTTTTGATTTGTATTTCCCTGATGAGGAGCAACGTTGAGCATCTTTTCATGTGCCTGTTGGCCATCTGGATGTCTTCTTTAGAGAAGTGTCTATTCATGTTTTCTGCCCATTTCTTCACTGGATTATTTGTTTTTTGGGTGTGGAGTTTGGTGAGTTCTTTATAGATTTTGAATACTAGCCCTTTGTCTGGTATGTCATTTGCAAATATCTTTTCCCATTCCGTTGGTTGCATTTTAGTTTTGTTGATTGTTTCCTTTGCAGTACAGAAGCTTTTTATCTTGATGAGGTCCCAATAGTTCATTTTTGCTTTTAATTCCCTTGCCTTTGGGGATGTGTCAAGTAAGAAATTGCTGCAGCTGAGGTCAGAGAGGTTTTTTCCTGCTTTCTCCTCTAGGATTTTGATGGTTTCCTGTCTCACATTCAGGCCTTTATCCATTTTGAGTTAATTTTTGTGAATGGTGTAAGAAAGTGGTCTAGTTTCACTCTTCTGCGTGTTGCTGTCCAGTTCTCCCAGCACCATTTGTTAAAGAGACTGTCTTTTTTCCACTGGATACTCTTTCCTGCTTTGTCAAAGATTAGTTGGCCATATGTTTGTGGGTCCAATTCTGGAGTCTCTATTCTATTCCATTGGTGTATGTGTCTGTTTTTGTGCCAATACCATGCTGTCTTGATGATTGCAGCTTTGTGGTAGAGGCTAAAGTCTGGGATTGTGATGCCTCCCGCTTTGGTCTTCTTCAAAATTACTTTGGCTATTCGGGGCCTTTTGTGATTCCATACAAATTTTAGGATTGCTTGTTCTAGCTTCGAGAAGAATGCTGGTGCAATTTTGATTGGGATTGCACTGAATGTGTAGATAGCTTTGGGTAGTATTGACATTTTAACAATATTTATTCTTCCAATCCATGAGCATGAAATGTTTTTCCATTTCTTTATATCTTCTTCAATTTCCTTCATAAGCTTTCTACAGTTTTCAGCATACAGATCTTTTACATCTTTGGTTAGGTTTATTCCTAGGTATTTTATGCTTCTTGGTGCAATTGTGAATGGGATCAGTTTCTTTATTTGTCTTTCCGTTTCTTCATTATTGGTGTATAAAAATGCAACTGATTTCTGTACATTGATTTTGTATCCTGCAACTTTGCTGAATTCATGTATCAGTTCTAGCAGACTTTTGGTGGAGTCTGTCAGGTTTCCCATGTACAGTATCATGTCATCTGCAAAAAGTGAAAGCTTGACTTCATCTTTGCCAATTTTGATGCCTTTGATTTCCTTTTGTTGTCTGATTGCTGATGCTAGAACTTCCAACACCATGTTAAGCAACAGTGGTGAGAGTGGACATCCCTGCCGTGTTCTTGATCTCAGGGGGAAAGCTCTCAGTTTATCCCCGTTGAGGATGATGTTAGCTGTGGGCTTTTCATAAATGGCTTTTATGATGTTTAAGTATGTTTCTTCTATCCCGACTTTCTCGAGGGTTTTTATTAAGAAAGGATGCTGAATTTTGTTAGCATTTTCTTAGCTTTTTTAAAAAAAATTTGTGTTTTCTGGGGATTATACTTAGTACTAACTTTCAATTTGTGTAATATACATTAATATATGTGATGTAAATATTATATATATATATATATTTATGACAAGTCTTAATCTTTGTATACAAATATATGACAATGTTATTTCTTTTCTTTCTGCAAAGGTAGTCTTTTCACCCCACTCCCACCCCCACCCCACCCCCCCACCCCAGTCTAAGCCTGGGTAATTTGTTAGTTAGTAGTTTATTTCTCTTTGTTTATAACCATGTGTGGTATCTTTCTTTTGAGAAAGCATTGACACTCTTTTACTACTAGACACTTTCTGTGGGTGAGGTAGAACCACTAACTGTGTTATGCATGTATACACCAGAGAATATATAAGAACAAAAGAGAAATGTTCCATCACACTTTTGAAGGGTCTATTGAAAGTGCTACATATTTCTGTAAAATCTAGCACTGTAATTTGGAGCAGGAGTAAGGAAAGGGACTTGTATAGTTTACGTTTTCTATTGCTCAGTGCGTATGGCACATCCTAGTCTGTCTTTCTTGATACTTTCTGCAACTGATAGAATAACTACTTCATAAGCTTTAGCTCAACCAAGACTTGGACAAATTTAAACACTGGTTCTACTCAGGGAATAGTTTTAAGGCACAGTTCAAATGTCTGAATTAGATCATACGTTAGAAAATATAAAGGTGATAGAAGGCTTACTTCTGGCAAAAATCATCAAGTAGATAGATACGCGTTTATCTTTGATGTTTCTAAACTTACCAGCCATACCTCATCAATTGAATAGTCTTTTTCCTTTCATAAACTCTTCCTGGTGCCCTCATGCACCCTCTGATAAGGATCCTTTGCCACAGCCTGTGCCCCTGTTCCCTTTCTGCATTACCAGCCCTCCCATGTCCCATGCCCTTAGGTCAAACTTCCTTCAAACATTGCCAAGCCTGTATTTCAGTCCCTCTGTATTCCATTGACCTAGGAATTAGTTCTGTGCACCAATCATTGTTTAATTGGTAGTAGTTGATGATGTGATAGGCTTTTCTAGTTTGCCATGGTAACGAAAAATTGTAACTTACTCAGTGTTTGGTGAAGAACCCTTCAGGGTACACCCCCTTGCTGGCTGGACTTTGATGGTTTCGACACTCTTTCAAGCTGGTTTGTTTAGGTATTTATTTGGAAGGAAAAAGAACACTGATAGACTATCAATGCATATCTGCTTTCAAGATTTGTTAATTTAAGTATAAGACTGTGACTGTTCCTTAAGGAAAGCTGATTTTAGAAGAGAGAAGGCAAGACTTTATTCAACAATTATGATCCATAATAAAATACCCTCTAGTTGCATACTCTTAGCCAATTAAATGAAAATATTGAAATGAAAATATTTTATATTAACAGGACACACAATTTGGAAGATGGAAAGCATTTCCTTTTTTAATCATCTATTTTTAATCTTTGTGATGATGACTGCTGATTTGCCCTGTTTTATAATTCTCTGTTAGAGTTGTTTAGTATTTATTATAGGTAAACTCTCATTTGTTAAACTATGAAGGGGGCATTTTTATTATGTTCATGTTATTTTTCTTGACAAAAAACTGCAACAAAGAACAAACTAAAGTCTATTCATAGAAAGATTATGTCATCATTAAAAAAATCCCTTTCTCGGGGTACCTGGGTGGTTCAGTGGGCTAAGCATCTGACTTCAGCTCAGGTCATGGTCTCATGGTTTGTGAGTCCCAGCCCCACATCCGGCTTTCTGGGTGTCAGCACAGAGCCTGCTTCAGATCCTCTGTCCCCACAGCCCCCCTCTTTCTGCCCCTTCCCTGTTCGTTCTCTCTCTGTTTCTCAAAATAATTAAATAAAAGCTTAAAAACAATCCCTTTCTTAGGTTCTATACTTCTTTTTGTTAGTGTAATGATCAAACCTTTTCCCCCAGGTATTTATTTTACCCCTCCCTTGCTTGTGTCATTCGGATTTCATCCAAGAGCGAGCAACTGAAGCACTTCTGGTCTACCCTTGGTAGAATCTCTGCATTTCCAAGTCTATACTTGTAGGAGTGTGAAGGAAAGCAAGAATAAAGAGAATGTAATATAAGATAGAGTTCTTTTTCATAAGACACTTATGGTCTATTAAGAAATCAGATTACTCCATATGAAGCAACCTATTAGCAAGCCAGGGTAATTTCTAGTTCTAAGATCTGTGATAAAGTTAACATTATCAGGCATCAGAGAGGAAAGAGAAATTACAACAAGCTTGAGATGCCAGAGAAGTTTTAAGCTGAACTTTGGACAGGTGAAAGGGAAAAGGACCTTTGAGATGGAAATGTTAAAATGCTCCTGTAGAATTCTGAGCCCCAAAGGTGGTGCATGTACCAAACTAAGGAAAAGAGCAAAAAAGATTATTAACTTCCAAGTTTCTTCATTGGTCCACAGGAAGCCTGTCTAAACCCACTGGGCTGGCCCCTCCTATTTCCAAATACCTGGTGCTGGTCAGCTCTGGCTGCTATTGCAACATAGATTGGGAAGTTTGAACCAACGAAATTTATTTCTTACTGTTCTGGAGGCTGACAAGTCCAAGGTCAAGGTGCTGCCAGATTCAGTCTCTCATGAGGGCCCACTTCCTAGTTCACGGAGGCCATCTTCTTGTTATGTTCTCATGTGGCTTTTCTATAGTGCTTGCATGTGAAGGGAGAGAGATTTCAGGTCTCTCTCCCTCTCTCTCTGGCTTTATTGAGGTGTAATTGACAAAGTTGTAATATCTTTACATGATGTGATGATTTGATACTCATATACCTTGTGTAAGGTTTCCACAGTTGAGTTAATTAACACATCCTCACCTCACATACTCACCTTTCTTTTTTGGGGGTGAGAACACTTAAGTTCTATTCTCTTAGCAAATTTCAGTTATACCATGCAGTGTTATCAACTGTAGTCACCAGGTTACACATAAGATCCTCAGACCTTGTTAATCTTATAACAGACTTTCCCTTTTTATAAGGACACTAATCCTGTCATGAGGGCAACACCCTCATGATCTCATCCAAACCCAATTACCTCTCAAAGGTCCCAGCTCCAACTACCATCACTTTGAGGTTTTAGTGATTCAACATGAATTTTGGGGGTCACTAACATTCAGTTCATGCACTTCCCATAACTCATATGTGCTATGTACAGTCCCATCTCTGCTTTGACTCCCTGTCTTCCTTCAACACCCTGGGAGATAAGATGCACAGCAAAGACAGTCCAGATTTGGTTCAGCACTAAGTCCTGATTTAGTTCAGATTTGGTTCCCTTTACGTTTTTATGGTTGTACTAATGCTGACTTCAAATATTTATAAATGCTTTTAGATTCATGTTCAACTGTTTTCTTTTCTTTTTTTTTTTAAGATTTTTCAGTAATTTCTACACCCAACATGGAGCTGGAACTCACAACCCTGAGATCAAGAGTTGTGTGCTCTACTGACTGAGCCAGCCAGCTTACCCCTTAACTGTTCTCTCAAAATTAGCTTTTTGGAGAAATTGGGTCACCTTATAACTCCATAAAAGTGAATATTTGGCTTGACATAAATGTGGTTTGTTTAATTATTTAACAACTACTTAACAGATGCCTGTTAGAGGCTTCTTTCTGATTTCTGACCTAGGAGTTTGTTCAATGTGTTGTCCCTGTACTTACAAGGGCAGAATTGAGGTGGGCATAAAAGCACTTGCTGTGAACTTGTTATAATTATTACTGAATGCATATTTTTAAAGAACCTTTATATACCCTTAATCTCCCCCAAATTTGTATTGTGCACATATTATGTGCAAAGTATTGCGCTAGGTCAGAGGTTTCTGAACTTTTCCTTAAAGGAGCAGATAGCAAATATTTTAGGCTTTGTGGGTCATAGGGTCTTTTCATAACTACTCAACTCTGCGTATAAGACAGAGTAGCCGTAAACACTATGCAAACCAATCAGTGTGACTTTATTTCCAAGAATAAGCATCCAGACTGTGGGCTTTAGTTTTCCAACCTCTGTGCTAGGTGATGGGGCTACCAAATGGATATGATGTGTGAGGCATTGATAGTGTAGCTAAGGAGACAGAGTCATAAGGGATAATTTCAGTGTGTTGATAAACGCCAAGATCAAGGTAATGCATAGGGTTCTCTGAAGCACAGGGGAGGAGCCCTTAGCCAATTTGGGAGGTTCAAGGAAGGCTTTCTGGAGGAGCTGAAGGAAGGATAAGCATGAACCAAATGAAGCAAAATGAGAAGCTACAAGGGGCGGCATGAGCAGTGACACTTTGGAGCTGAGTGGTGGGGGACAACTGCTAGAAGTGTGCCTTCACAAAAGGGTCAAGAGCCATTTGTCAAGTAACAGGATTGAAGAATTAGATGGGGCCAAGTCATAGGAGAACCTTGTATGGTGTACTCAGAGCTTATGACATTAGGTTGGAAAATTTTGAATGGCCGGTACTTCTGGGACAGCCAAAGTGACATGCCTAGCTTAGGTGGATTCCCAGTCCTATTATAGACTGGGAATCATGAGCATACACATGGTTATTAAAGCCACGAACATGGATGAGATTGTGTTGGGACAGGGTAAAAAGTGGAGAGAAGTGAACAGGGAGCAGGACAGAGACTTGGTGAACAATGTTTAAAGAGTGTGCAGGAAGGATAAGCCCAAGGAGGGAGCAGAGAGGGAGGAGACAATTAGCGGAGAGTATTGTCATAGCAGCCAAGTACTCTTCTGAGGGTAAAGTGCTAAGCTACAGTAACAACAAAAGCCACAAACAAGTAACAGTGAAATGGCCACACGCAAAGGTTGATTTCTTCTCATGCAGAGTCCTAGGCAGGTCTAGCCCCCACCTCCTTGCTTTAACACTTGGTGGAACTTGTGGGCTATGAGTTTGTCATTGGCAGGAGGAAAATGAGATGAAGAGGGGGACACCAGTTCTTTGCTGCCTTGATCTGAACTACTTGAACCCGAGTAGTCAAATGGGCCCAGCCTAAATGCAAGGGAGGCTGGGAAGTACAGAGGACTCCAAGAGTACTAACAGTCTCTGTCTTATCCATAAAGTAATGAGTTTCAAGAAGCAGTGGGCAGTCAGCTGTATCAGTACAATGGAAAGGCCCACCTAAGGAGAGACTTCAATAAACTTTAAGAAATGTGAGATTATTCCAATAGGCACACCGTTAATGTCTCCAGACCATTACTATGTCCAAATGAGAAGTTGTGGTACTTCTTTCCATTTAGCCTATGAGGGCATCTCTGGAAGTTTTTTTTCTCCCAAATTTAATTTTTTTTTTTTTTTTTTACCTCCAGTTTTCCTGCGAAGCTTCTTATTATGTCAGAAAGAGCTTTGTGGACAGACAGAAAAGGAGGCAGAGATGAATGATCTCCCTACCAAAATGGCAGCATGTTCTTCTCTGTTTGGACAATGGAAAGTGACTTGTGCATCAGTTTTGTTTGTTTTGTAAAGGTCAACATTAAAAAAAATTTTTTTAACATTTATTTATTTTTGAGAGACAGAGAAAGACAGAAGAGGAGAGCAGGGGAGGGGCAGAGAGAGAGGGAGACACAGAATCCGAGGTGGGCTCCAGGCCCCGAACTGTCAGCATGGAGCCCTCTGCAGGGCCCGAACTCACAAACCATGAGATCATGGCCCGAGCAAAAGTTGGACACTTAACCTACTGAGACACCGAGGCGCCCCCATAAGGGTCAGCATTTTAGATCGCTAATATCTATTCTTCTTCCCTTATAGAAGAGGTTGAAGTGCATAATTTTCGAGAAGGTTATCAATAGGAAGATACGGGGAATTTTTTCTTTCCATAGTGTGATCGCTATGATACCCTCATTTGTCTAAGGGGAGAAAAAGAAAAGGCAAAGCTCTGGCCTGGTGGCTGAAAGATTGGGTTCTAGTAAAGACTACAATAAATAGAATGGACTACTGTGATAGGATAGAATATATTGGAATCAATCACATATAGTAAGGGTAAGGATTGTCTGTTGAAACTTGTCTTTCAATTACAGGTGTGTGTGTGTGTGTGTGTGTGTGTGTGTGTGTTTATATAAAACACGTTTTTTGCTGTGGATCATCGATGAAAAGAGGTTTAAAAACACTAGACTGGACATCTTGCTGGGATTCAAGGGTTTAGGTTAACACTGCTTTTAACTTATAACTAGATGCATCCCTCAGACTAAAACCTGGAGCTGAGTGACAGAGGACTCCAGGAGAAAGAGACTAAAGTTAGAAACAGAAAAGAAGAGGAGGAAATGAATATTTTGGTAGAAGGCATGTGGATATCAGGAAAGAAGATGGTTCCATTCCTCTGGAGGCCAACCTACTGAGGGAAGACATCTAGGCAAAGTGCCTATGGGCCCTGTCAGCTATTTTGGCCACCTGTTGCCTACATAACAAATTGCTCTAAAACTTAATGGATTAAAGCAACCATTTTATTTTGCTCATGATTTCATGGGTTAAGAATTTGGCAAGGCTTAGCTGATCAATGATGATGGCTGTTTGCTCACATGTCAAATGCCTTGGTGCTCTTTGTCCAGTCTGTGTCCACGTGTGTTGTCATCCTCCAGGATGTCCCCAGGTGGCTTGATCATTTTTTCTGGGTAGTCACATTTCTTTCATGGCAGTTGGCTTACAATAGTGAGTGTTTCAAGAGACAGGAAGTAGAAGTTGCCAGTATGCTAGGGACTGAGTTCAGAAACAGGTAAAGTGTCATTTCCACCATATTCTATTGGTCAGAGGAATCACAGAGCCTGTCCAGATTCAAGGTAAAAAGAAATAGACCTTACTTCTCAGTGGGACCATTAGCAAAGAATTCAAGGCCACCTTTAATGTGCTGCATCGGCCAGTTTATGGTGATAGTTTTAGAAGGGTAGCCCTGTCATAAAATAGCATGGTAAGGTATTGTTTTGTTTGTATGCTACTTTTATTGGAATTATTAAATCAGAAATAATTATGTTGTTATTTCAACTATTTTGAACATTGTTTTAACTGATATCCTTTTTCTTTTCACTTATTTTATTTAACTTTTAAAATAGTTGTAGATTCACATGCAGTAAGGAATAATACAGAGATATCCAGTGTACCATTTATCTAGTGTTTCTTCTAAATATATATATATATATATATATATATATATATATATATATATATATTTTAATGTTTATTTTTGAGAGATACAGATAGAGAGCGAGCACAGGAGGGGCAGTGAGAGAAGGAGACACAGAATCCGAAGTGGGCTCCAGGCTCTGAGCTGGCAGCACAGAGCCCGAAATGGGGCTCGAACTCACGAACCATGAGATCATGACCTGAGCCAAAGCCGGACGGTTAACTGACTGAGCCACCCAGGTGCCCCTACCTAGTGTTTCTTCTAATGGTAACACTTGCAAAATAATAGTATCATATTACAACCAGGAAGTTGACATTGATACAATTCACTAACCTCACTCAGATTTTCTAGTTTCCCATGTGTTCAGTTGTGTGTGTGTATATGTGTGCACGCGTATATGTGTTTAGTTCTATGCAATTTTATCATGTAGGTATGTGTATCCACCACCACAGGCAAGAGACAGAACAGTTCCATCACCTCAAGGATCCCTCATGTTGCCCTTTCATAACCATATCTACCTCTTCTCATCCTTAATCCCCGGCAACCAGCATAATTCCCTTAAGTTTCATCCACATTGCTGCATGTACCAAAAGGTTTGTTCCTCTTTATTGCTGTCTGGTGTTCCGTGGTATGAACGTACCACAGGTGGCTTAACCATTCACCAGTTGGAGGACATCTGAGTTGTTTTCCAGTTTGGGGCTTTTATGAATAAGGCTGCTATGAACAGGCATGTACAGTTGTTGTTGTTGTTGTTTTTTCTTCTGAATATAAGCTTTTATTTCTCTGGGATAAACACTAGTGTAATTGCTGGATCATATAGCAATTGCATTTTTAGTTATAAAACCGTTTTCCAGAGTGGCTCTACCATTGTTCATTCCCAGCATGTGAGTGATCCAGTTTTTCCTCATCCTTGTCAATATTTGGTGGTGTCATTATTTTTTATTTGACATTTTGGTAGGTGTATAGTGATATCTCATTATGGTTTTAATTTGCATTTCCTTAGTGGTCAGTGATGTTGAAGGTATTTCATGTGCTTATTTCCCCATCTGTATATCTTCTTTGGTGGGATATCTGTTCATGTCTTGCTCATTTTCTAATTGGATTATTTGGCTTTTTTCATAATTGAGTTTGGAGACTTTGTATATTCTGTGACTAGTCCTTTGCTGCATACGTAGTGTGCAATTATTTTCCTTTGGTCTGCAGCTAATGTCTTCATCCTCTTAGAGACAGGGTCTTTTGCAGAGCAAAGACATTTAATTTTGATAAAATCCAATTTATCTATTTTTCTTTGTGAATTGTGCTTTGACATCAATTCTAGGAACTCTTCTCCTACTCCTGATCCTGAAAATTTTTCTTCTATGTTTTTGTCTAAATTTTATAGTTCTACGTCTTGCATTAAATTAAGTCCATATTCCATTTTGAGTTGACTTTTGTATATTGTGTGAAGTTTTAGTTGAGATTCTTTTTTGTTTTTGTTGCTAATGAATGTTGTTTTAAAATGCCAGTTTGGGGGCACCTGGGTGGCTCAGTCAGTTAAGCTTCCAACTTCGGCTTAGGTCATGATCTCAGGGCTCATAAGTTCCAGCCCCGCGTCCGGCCCTGTGCTGACAGCTCAGAGCCTGGAGCCTGTTTCAGAGTCTGTGTCTCTCTCTCTGCCCCTCCCCGCTCACACTCTGTCTCTCTTTCAAAAATGAACATTAAAAAAATAATGAAAAAATAAAAATAAAAATGCCAGTTTGTCTCAGTTAAGGAGAAACAGAGTTTTAATGTGTGTTTGCTTCAAGGCAAAGACAGAGCGGAAAATGACTAGTTGCTGAGTGATCGGGATATCAAAGCAAGATAACTAAATAAGTAAGGAAAGTTGAAATTCAAGGAGAAAGAGCTTATCCCTTCTGCAAAATGTATTTATTTCTATTTAAGAAATTTTCTCATTCCTTAAGGATTTTGTAATATAAAGGGATGATTCTCCTTCTGGTATATGAGACAGTTTTCAGAGATTTTTTATTTAAACATAGTAAATTATTTTTCTTACTCTTTCCTGATTATAATTGATTTTTGACACTCGGGGATAATAATGGTTGGTTTTTGTCAATATTTATGTAATTTATTCTTTATTTGTTGGAGTTGAAATTATGTTAAAATCCTGATTATAATCTGGTCAGAATTAAACCTTATTTCTCATTGCAGAGGGACTCTATAAATACAGATACCCACAATCCCAGAATTTTAGTGCTGATAATGGCTAATAACACAAAGTATTTCTTATGGTATCAATATAGTTCAAGAAATCCGTCACCTTACACCAAATTGAATTTCTGTAATAAGTCTACTGACTAATTTTCCTCCAAAATTAACTCTGTTTAAACCATTCTTGCTTTTTGTCATATTTCAAAATGTGTTAGCTAATATTACTTTAAATAATCAAGGTATCATTTTTATCTTGCAAATTTATGCTGATCAAAAAATCTTCACATTTGAAATGTTTATAAAAATGACTATGTGACAGAATGGCAAACATACTCTTTAAAATATTTTAATTTTAAAAGCTCACAAGGCATTTAGAAAGGTAGTGCCTACAAGAAAAGTATTATCTTCAATATTATTTACCTGTTCATTTTTGAATTCATAAAATTTGTTCACTTTTTTTTGGAGAAATTTGAATATGTAGGTCCTTATCATCAGAAAGGAATAGAAAAATTGAAGGCAGTTTGAAGCTGAATAGAAGTTATTAATGAGCTTAGCTTTGACTGAAATGACAGATTAATGGCTAAATTTTCCTCTATAGCAAGTCTGTTAAAACTTCTAGCTTGCTTCAGTAAATTCTTTTTGTCATTACAAATTGAAGGCAAAAGGCAAAGTAGTCTTCATTTCAATTTTGAAATTCAGACCTTAAATCTTCAGTGACCTTCATGCAGAACAAGGACTGGTGGTACTTCTTTGGAGCTCCTTAAAAAAAACCAAAAATCTGATGGACATTATGAATCATGTAACACATAGCATTTTCTTCTTTGTATTGACTGCAAAAACCCACTGAACCAAATCTGCAGGCTACCTTTAATTAGTATACCATAACAGGTGGTATGCCTTTTCCCATTTTTTTCTTATGCTCTTTGCCCTGATCTCCTCTTCTGTTCTGATAATAGTAATAATTATCATCATAATTTATATTTATTTAATGCATTTGATAAGCACTTTACGTAGATTACATTAAGCCTCATGTTTACTATCCCTTTGCGATAGGTATTTTTGTTACCTGCCTTTTATTGATGAAGTGTAGAGCAGTGCTGGTCAAAGTACCGGTCTGCAATGAAATTAAGAGTTTATACCAGAATTAAGTCAACTTCCTTCTTCTTTCATCAAGAAAGTTATGCTCTAGGGGTCCCTGGCTGGCTCAGTTGGAAGAGCATGCGACTCGATCTCGGGGTTGTGAGTTTGAGCCCCACGTTGGGTATAGAGATTACTATTTTTTTTTTTTTGAAAACTTAAAAAAAAAGTCACACTACAAACAAAATTTCTCCCTCTATTGTGTGTGTGTGTGTGTGCGTGTGTGTGTGTTTCCTCTTTGAAGAGGCAGTAGTGTAGTGGTTAAAAACACAGCATAAAGTTATTAGCTCCTCTGTTAACCCACATTTTGACTTTGGGCAAATAATTTCGCCCTTCTGTGTCTCGTTTTTTTAATAAAAATAAATGGAGGCTAATAAAGCACAGGTTTCCTGTAGGGATGCAATAAGAAAACACACATAAAGCACTTAGCTTGGCACCTGGCACGTTGTAAGCATTCAATGAATGGCAGCTATTATCATTATTATCTAATTTTTATGGATGCGTTTTAAATATGAAACAAAATTGTACTTTCATTTACCTCATTTTGACAGTATACTTCTTCTGACCTACATGTACTTAAATTTAAAGAACATTCTTCCTACCCTTTCATTATTGCTAGCCTTTCAAGGGTCCCCTACCTTTTTTGCACTCTCAATTCCTGGACTATGATGTATGTGAATTATAATAAAATAAGCTAGTGATTTTTGTATATTGGAAGGCCAACTGGCCAAAGGTAACATAAAACATATAAAAACCTAAATCTGTGCCTGTATAAAATTTTGAAAGGCGTGATGTAAAGCTAACTTAAAATGGTTTTATCGTACTTGCTTAAAGTTGAATTTTCATTTGATTTCTATTTTTGTTTTTTCTTAAGATAAATGTAAGCAAACTTCCTTTCTCGAAGCGGATAATAAAATGAATGTCAGTATTCCTGGGGTCTCCAGAGGGACTTGCAATGATATGATACGTGCTGTCCCCCATCTATGTATGTGGAGCCAGTACAGAAAAAAAAAAAAAATCCCATGTAATTACATTGGTGTTAATACTATTCACAAGATGCCATGCATTTTCACAGAATTAAAACACATTCTGATGAGAGTTTTAATAACTTTTTATATGTGTTTATTTTCATGGTCAGTACTAGTGGTGCTCGTAATTTCCAAGCCCTGCAGAGGGAGAAATGCTCTCAGGCAGCTCTTCTTTGTGGCTCACCGCAGACAGCCAGCTCACCCCACTATGCACCCAACCCCCTCTGTTTTTCACACACAGTTAGATGGGGGCCAGAGGAGAGGGATCCAGAGCATAGGAGTATGACTAGTACATAGTAGTTACCCAATAATTGTTATCGAATTAATGAATGCACAGATGATATAGGCACAATGTTTCCATGTTCCCCGTGACTGCTAGAAATGTCAGGGCTAAATTTATTATTCAGTTGTAGCAACTAGGCGAGGTGTCTGATACATCGTATGTTTACTCCCAATTATTTAAAAATTTTTGGTAAAGCAGGATGCCTTAATATTATAAGCGACCTCCCATATTTGGACTAGGGTGCTTAAGAAAGACTGGTGTCAAGTGCATGGTGCACATGCAAGGGGAGGTCCTCTTGGGACTCTGGGCCGGTTCCTATCATGGCTTCCTCTCATGGCAGCCTGTAGTGCTCACTCCTCCCTCCCTTCTTGGGTAGGGGCACTGGAAGGGACACACTCTGGTTACTGTGGACTTCGATTTATTCCGACGGTATAGGAGAGAGCGCCGTGCAAGATAGGGCAGACATTCCTCACCCCCCTCCCCGCCCCGCTTCCAAGACAGAGGAAGAAAGGTTGAAAAGAAAATCAGCGCTTAAAGAAAGCAGAACATGAATGGTTATGTAGAGACCAGCATGAAAAGCACCATAAGAGGAATGAAGAAGCTGAATTAGTTGTCCAGGGTTAGAACCTGTATCCAAGAAAGGCAAATGTATTTAGGAGTAAGACAAAGTTTACTTAATGTTTGTGCCAGGCAAGGTACTAAAAATACCTTTGGCCAGACCTTGGTGACTGGCTAGATGGAGAGGTTGGTAGAAGGGCCAACTTGCTGAGATGAAGCTTTTTTAGGGTAGCATGCCGTAGATGGCCCTGAATGTCCAAATCGATCAAAAGTCTCTCCTCTCTGAGGACTAAGCAAGCCTAGAGCTAGCTTGCTCTGACAGCAGGTGACACTGGTCTGTGGGAGTTGCTAGTCTGTACTAGGTAGAAGGTCAAAAGAGGGAGGTGCTGTGCAGATTAATCAAGGGTATCTAATTCCAAAGCAAGGGATGCCACGATGATAAGAAAGGCAGAGGAAGAGCTAATGAGATTATAAATGCCATGGGAGCAGGGACCTTGTCTGTCTTATTCGTTGCTCTATTTTCAGCTCTTAGACGAGGGCCTGACACATGGCAGATGCTCAGTAAATAGTTTTGAATGATTGTATTAACAAGAGAAACTTCTGACAGATTAAATGCAAGGTCGATTTTATGTAAGCGTTATTGCTCTATCAATGATAGCCGTGCCTGGATTTCTCCTAATATCCATCCCAAATACGTTAAGATAATTAAGTTAATATTGAAGGAATATGTTAGGTAATCATAGGATATAGTTGTTGTGATTTATGGAATGGGGAAAGAGATGGTTTAGTATATTCACAAGGGAGGATGCTATTGGATATGAGGCCTGCACAGCCTCTGAGAAGTTGGATAGTCTGTGTAAACCACTTGCTTATCTGCACCAGGTCAAGTGACAAATAGAGCTGGCCCAATATACTTTTATGTCTTAATGTCTGTATAATATAAGGGATCGAGAAGGGAGTGGCCAGGGAAAGGCAGAGGATTTGGGGTTTAACATCATATGATCATCTACAAAGATTAAACCTAGAAGTGAATGTGGCCTCACTTGTGATTCGAATTTCTGTTGAAGAGGAGCTTTGATCTACCGCTAGACCATTCTTCGGATGCTGGCTTTGGTGTCTGAAAAGCTTTTTGGGAGAGTGGCTCTAATCACTAATAGAGCTTTTCAGGGGGATGGGGAGGGGGTTAGAGGAAATTTGGGTTGGGTACAAAGAGACTTACGACACTGGGTCAAAATGCTCAGAGCCTGACAAAAATAGCCCTTCAGGCTCTGGTGAGGGATCTCTACAATATCTACAGAATATCCTACAACACAGGGGCGTTTAGGGGAGAAGATGACCAATGGAACAGGCAGTTCATTCACCTGTCAGTTACAGAGGTCTTACTTCTAAGGAATATCTGAAATTGAGGAATCTACTGTGGTACGTGAATCAGAGATGTGACTTGAAAAATTGGGGGAATAATGTCACCAGTGAATGGGTCAGGGAATTTGGAAGTAGAAACTGGATTGGGTGGAAGGATCATCATTTTGGTTTTAGAAATTCTGAGTGGGAAATGACAGCACGGCATGTTGAAATTTGTGGTAGAGAGCTGGGAAGAACAGAGGGAAAGCTTAGGGGAGAATCAAGTTAGGGATCATTTGCTTTTTGTTCAACTCCTCCCCCCACCCCACCCCTGCCCCGCCCCCGGAAAGCAATGAACCACAGATACCACATTTAGCCTGTTGCCGTGATAGGTGTTAGGTCCTTTGCCTATGTGTAGTCTAACAGCATTAGGACATCGCTAATGACATGTTGAAAACACAAAGCAGTGACTTCTATTTATTAGAGTGAGAATCTAAAGAACAAGATTCACAGATAAGCAGTTTTCTTTGCCATTTTTTTTTTTCCTTGAAAACTTAACTATTATCGAGGTCTATCAGGAAATACATGCTCAATGCCAAAGAAGAACATCTCATTGCTTGTGTTGAAACGCACCAGGGTGACTGATGGGTGAAAAAGAAAGCCTCATATAGAAAACCAACTGTTTCAGTAATCCTGCTGCAAACCATGACGGTTTACTTAAAATTTCTTTCCTAGTCTCGTTAGACTCATGCAGTAAATAAATTAAGTACCTTTCCCACTGGGAGTTTTTTAGAAACACTTAATGAAGTAAATGCCACAGTGTTAGAGGGGAACCCTGCTATTGAATTATTTTTAGCATGCATTCCTAGTTTAATTTTTGTTGGTTTCTTTTGATGTGGGCTTGAGTCTTAGCCAGCTGGTGTGGTTCAGAGGACAGAGTGAGGGAGAGATTTGGGTTTAATGTCCAGTACACGTGACCAAGCGAAGCATGTTTCTCAAAGGTCAAAAAATTTAATTTGGTAAGAATGCCTCTGTATTGAAATGGCTGTATTTGCAACAGCTGAAGAGACATACTATTAACTCATTACCCTTGAATATTTGAAAAAAATTCTCTATGCTTAATTTTAACTATATAGCTTTTCAAGAAAAGTATTATTATGTACTATTTAAAAAAATAAACATAGTTACCAATGAAATTATTTTACATTTTTTTTTAACGTTTATTTATTTTTGAGACAGAGAGAGACAGAGCATGAATGGGGAGGGTCAGAGAGAGGGAGACACAGAATCTGAAACAGGCTCCAGGCTCTGAGCTGTCAGCACAGAGCCCAACGCGGGGCTCGAACTCATGGACCGCGAGATCATGACCTGAGCCGAAGTCAGCCACTTAACTGACTGAGCCACCCAGGCGCCCCCAATGAAATTATTTTAAATGCAGCTTAATCTTTATAAGTAAGAAAGCTTTTGGGGATCTTGAAGGGCTTTGAATCATTACGATAATTAAATTAGTATTATAGCAACAAAAGGCCAACAGGTGTGTGGAAAGATGCTCAACATCACTAGTTATTAGGGAAATGCAAATTAAAACCATAAGGAGAAATCATCTCACACCTGTTAGAATGGCTAGTATCAAAAAGACCAGAGAGAACAAATGCTGGTGTAGCTATGGAGAAAGGGGAGCCCTTTGCACTGTTGGGGGGGATTGTAAATTGGTACAATTTATAGTGTGGAGGATCCTCAAAAGATTAAAAATAGACTACCATATGATTCGACAATTCCATTTCTGGAAATATATCCAAAAAGAAACAACAGTACTGATTCCAAAAGATCTCTGCTTCCCCGTGTCCACTGCAGCAATGACTTACAACACCAAGACATGGAAACAACCCACGTGTCCATCAGTGAATGAATGGATAAAGAAGGTGTGGTATATTTATATCCTACCACTTGCCACAACATGGATGGATCTTGAAGGCATTACACTAAGTGAAATAAGTCAGGCAGAGAAGGACAAATACCATATGATCTCACTTATATGTGGAATCTAAAACCAAACAAAACTCGTAGAAGAAGAGATCAGACTTGTGGTTACTGGGGATGGAAGGTGAAGGGGGAGGGGAAATTGGAGGAAGGTGGTCAAAGGTCCAGACTTCAGTTATAAGATAAGTAAGTGCTAGGAATATAATATCCAGCATGACGACTCTAGTTAACACAGCTGTATGGTATATAGGGAAGTTGTTAAGACAGTAAATCCTAAGAGTTCTCATCACCAGGAGGAAAGTTTTCCTGTTTTTCTTTTTTTTCCTTTTTATTGTATCGAAATGAAAAGACTGATGTTAGCTGAACCGATTGTGGTAATCACTTAATAGTATATATAAATCATGCCATCATGCTGTATGCCTTAAATGTATACATTGATGTATGCCAAGTATTTTATTTTATTTTTAATTTTTATTTATTTTTAAGAGAGAGAGAGAGAGCATGAGCAGGGGAGGGACAGAGAGAAAGAGGGGGACACAGAAACTGAAGCAGGCTCCAGGCTCTGAGCTGTCAGCACAGAGCCTGACGCGGGGCTTAAACCCACAAACCATGAGATCATGACCTGAGCCGAAGTTGGACATTTAACCGACTGAGCCACCCAGATGCCCCAGTGTATGCCAAGTATTTTATTTTATTTTATTTTATTTTATTTTATTTTATTTTATTTTATTTTATTTTATTTTATTTTATTTTATTTTATTTTTTATTTTTTCAATATATGAAGTTTATTGTCAAATTGGTTTCCATACAACACCCAGTGCTCATCCCAAAAGGTGCCCTCCTCACTACCCATCACCCACCCTCCCCTCCCTCCCACCCCCCATCAACCCTCAGTTTGTTCTCAGTTTTTAAGAGTCTCTTATGCTTTGGCTCTCTCCCTCTCTTACCTCTTTTTTTTTCCCTTCCTCTCCCCCATGGGTTTCTGTTAAGTTTCTCAGGCTCCACATACGGGTGAAACCATATGGTATCTGTCTTTCTCTGTATGTATGGCAAGTATTTTAAAATAAAACTCAAAAAAAGTATTATTACAGCATAAATGTACATAAGTGTTTGTTAATCAAGTTTCTGATTAATAAAATTCGTTGAAAAAACCATAACCACATTCTTTGAATAACTAAAAGGAGTTGCTAAAGAGATTGCAGCTAATATAAAAATATTTTTTTGGAATAAACAATTTACAAAAATGCATCACAGAAGATGCATTGTCTGGAAATACTCTGTGTCTAGAGGGAAGTCTTCAGTTTTGATTAATTGAAAATTACTTTCTGAGTACCTTAAGAATTAATGAAATGTGGAGTTAGATAAATTACAGCAATAATTTTCTAATGCTGAACTGCTCAACAGACTCTTGTAATTTTCCAGTGGCGTACTTTTAGAAGGATGGGATTTTCTTCTGGAGGAAAGAAAACCCCAAAAGACAGTTTTCTTTTTGCACAGAGCTCTGTAATACCTCCATACACTGTCTCAACAGGGAAAGTGGTGCTCTTCGTTTTAACGTACAGCCTATTGTGAGCACGATCCAGCCTTTCTGCCGTCCCCAGGTAGTCAGAAAGTATTGAAAGGTGTAATGGGGAACAAAGTGGAAAACGGCAGTATCCCAAGTTACAGGCCAAATGGGTAACCCCAAGAGAAAGATTTTGACAGCCATAAATACTTCATCTCCCAAGGCCCCGGTGCTACTGTGTGAGAACAATTTAGCTAGAAAGATCATCAACAATTAGGTGACATCTCTATCACACCTATTACTGAGTTGAAATTTCGCTGACATGAATAATAAGGGGTCTTGTTTGACATTTAACAGTTTAATTAATTTGTTTCCTAAAGTGAATGATGTTTTACACTGTGATTTTTCAATACGCCATCTCCATACACTTGAATTTTTTTCTTTTGCTTTTCTCAGGAAACCACTTAGTTTTCCTTTTCACTTAATAAATTACCTACCCATCTTGGGTCTGGTGCTAGCTAGTGTTTGGTAGGGCTTGGGGGTGGGGCTAGGGTTTAGAAAATTAGGGAGGTGTTACAGATCTTCTGCTATTCATTTTTTTTTTTTAAGTTTATTTTGAGAGAGAGACAGAGTGGGGGGTGGGGGCAGAGAGAGAGGGAGAGAGAGAATCCCAGGCAGGCTCCGTTCCCACTGTCAGTGTGGAGCCTGATGCAGAGCTCCAACTCACAAAACATGAGGTCATGACCTGAGTTGAAATCAAGAGTCAGACTCCTGCTTAACCAACTGAACTACCCAGGTGCCTCTTCTGCTGTTCAGTTTTAAATGAGAGACCCTGGAGGAATATGGAAAAGGAAAAAGAAAACACCTTTTTTCTCTTTTTTTCTTTTGGAGAAAATGTAGTGCTTTTTTGTTGCTGTTAGACCAAAACATGAGTGTTGTCTCTGGTCCTGGAGTCATGGGGGATCGTCAAGGGACCATTATGTGTTGTCACACTGTCATGTGACATGTCTGGTTTGCACTGTACCTTGTATGTTACTGATCTTATTGTTTTCTGCACACCTTCAAGATATGTTGTATATTAATGTGATATCTGTAGAGCTATTTTTGAAAATAAAACACGTGAAGGTCACTTCTAAAACAGCTGCTCTGTGGAGCGCCTGGGTGGCTCAGTCGGTTAAGCGTCCGACTTCGGCTCAGGTCACGATCTCACGGTCCGTGAGTTTGAGCCCCACGTCGGGCTCTGGGCTGACAGCTCAGAGCCTGCATTCTGCTTAGGATTCTGTGTCTCCCTCTCTGTCTGCCCCTCCCCCGTTCATGCTCTGTCTCTCTCTGTCTCAAAAATAAATAAAGGTTAAAAAAAAATTTTCAAACAGCTGCTGAAGCAGGTGGAATAATCCAATGTGACAATAGAAAACATGAACCTACTCTGTGTTCTTGAAAATAGAAATAGACTTTTAAAAATTAGTCAACTCCATTAAATGATTTACTCTAATTGCCCCTGTACAAACTTCAACCCCCCTCCTTAATCTATTTACTTTAGCAAAGAGGGGTGTTTTTTTTGTTTTGTTTTTTTAAACCCAAAGATGTCTGGGATAGCTCCTTCTCTCCCACTTGAACCTGTAGGACATCAAGGTAAATGATCCACGGGTATTCTCCAGAGTACGAGTGTCCTGAACCGTCTGATTACGATGTATATTTCTGACAGATGGAGCTTAGCCAGGTAGACGTGCCCAGATGAAATCAAAGTGAGAGTGCATGTTCATGACAAATGTGAGTGGGAAGAATGTCTTAGAACATGTCATCCTGAAGAGACAACGCTGAAGTGTTGCCAGTTGAATACTGAAAGGTAGGCTCCAGCTTTCGGGGAGAAAAATAGGCCGGGACATACCTCCCATGTGATACTTCTTTCCTGGTTACCTTCTTATTTTATAATGGCACCTACAAAGTAAAACAGATGCCTCCACTTTTCTGAGCTGTTTTAGGGCCAAATGTGATGAAAGTGACATGGAGCTGATTTTTAACTATTAATCCTCCGGGATGGATAAACTTTTAATGCTGTCACAAAATACCATGAGATGCTTCAGCATAATAGAATGCTAGGAAGAGTTGAAATTGCCGCTGTTGTATATCTCAGACTTGTTAAAACCGTTCCAGACCCATGGTGAAACAGATCGCTTCCTTCCACTGATGGAAATTGAACTCTCCCCCCCACCACCCCCTGTACATGTGTTTTTAAATAAGCTGGGACATAAACCCTTCCTTCGGAATATACTTTGAAGCAGAGTATTATGTATATGCAGAGATGTATGTTTAGAGAGTGTATTATGTATATTATTAAATATTTCTTTTTTCAATACAGCTGGTTTCCAGTTTGTAATTTTGAACCTGTATAATTTTCATCACGATTTTCTCCTCCTGTGAACTGAAAGGCCATCTAATAAGTGAAAACATTTTATATTCATTTAAAATAAACACTTTATTAAGTACTTTTCCCTCTCCACCTTACTACGTGCATAACAAAGTGTCAAGTATAATTTATGAAAGGTAATTAACCACAAGCCTCGAGTGACTTTCTTTTACCACAAAGACTTAAATGAAATGACAGACTTGAGTCAGCACAGTTTGGTAAAAAAAAAAAAAAAAAAAAATCTGTGACACAGGGCATAGGAGATGTGTATTTACTAAATACTTATACTATGTGCTGGGCACCGTGCTTAGAACTCAAGACACATTATCTCATTTGGTTCCAACAACCCAGTGAGGTAGTGATTGCCTTCATTTTGTACGTGAGGAAACCAAAGCATTTTTAAAAAATTTATTTATTTAAATTCAAGTTAGTTAACATACGGTGTAGTATTGGCTTTAGGAGTAGAATCCAGTGATTCATCACTTACATACAACACCCAGTGCTCATCCCAACAAGTGCCCTCCTCAATGCCCATCCCCTGTTTAGCCCACCCCCCCACCCACCTCTCCTGCAGCAACTCTCAGTTTGTTTTCTGTATTTAAAGTATATATATATATATGTATATATATATATATATATATATTCTGTATTTAAAGTATATACACACACACACACGCACACACACATATATACACATACACACACATACTACATCTTCTTTATCCATTTGTCAGTCGATGGACATTTGGGCTGTTTCCATACTTTGGCTATTGTTGATAGTGTTGCTATGTTGGTATATTGGGGTGTATGTGCCCCTTCGAATCACTATTTTTGTGTCCTTTGGATAAATACCTAGTAGTGCAATTGCTGGGTCATAGGGTAGTTCTATTTTTAATTTTTTGAGGAACCTCCATACTGTTTTCCAGAGTGGCCACATCAGTTTGCGTTTCCACCGACAATGCAAAAGCATTCCCCTTTCTCTGCATCCTTGCCAACATCTGTTGTTTCCTCAGTTATTAATTTTAAGCCGTTCTGACAGGTGTGAGGTGGTATCTCATTGTGTTTTTGATTTGTATTTTTCTGATGATGAGTGATGTTGAGCATCTTTTTATGTGTCTGTTCTCCACCTGGATGTCTTCTTTGGAAAAGTGTCTATTCATGTTGTCTACCCATTTCTCTTCCATTCATCAACCCATTTCATCATAGGTGAATTATTTTGGGGGGAGCAATTTCTTTACCTATTTAGTGTTGGTTTTAGTACCTGTCCCTCTTATTTCAAAGTCAACCTGGTACCACGGAAAAAGCAGATTTAGAGTCATAAAATACGGACTCAAAAACTAACTCTAGTAGTTATTAGCTGTATGACTCCGGATTTATTCACCCAATCTCTCTTGTTTCCTTAGTATGTAATGTGGGGATAATGATATCAGTGCACCCTATCTCCACAGGCTTGTTGGAAGGAGCAAATTGAAAATGACATAAGGTAGGTGAATTTGCTTTGTGGTGAACTTTATTACATTTATGGACTGCTCGCCCCACATAGTAGGTACTATTAAAAGCATTTTATACTTTATGTCTGATTCTCCACAACAGTCTTACATGGTCGGTGCTGTCACGATTCCAACTTAATAGATGATGATCCTGAAGCATGGAGAAGTGAGGCAACTTTCCTAGGATTACAAAGCTACTAAGTGGCAGAGCCACTTGATTTGAATTTAGTGATCTGTCTCCAGAGTTCATGCTCTCAACTACTTTTTATATAGCCTTCTATAAAGCTAAGTTGTTTAGGAATAGCTCTCATTATTCACATGAGTGGCTGAAGTAATGTGAGACTGCTTCTTTTGAGGGAAAAAAAGAAGGTGCCCAGGAAAGAAACAGAAGGGAGAAAAGCCAAAGTCAGTGAATCCTGGAGTAGGAGTCTTCTCAGCTGGTCAAGGCCAATGATCCTTAGTGGATTTGAGAAACTTTAGAAGTTAGTAAAATTCTATGGGCCTTCTTTGTGTTCTGGAGGAGATCTTGAATCTCAGTCCTTAGAACACCACCACTGGAGAGAATCACTGGAGAGGTGTCCTATCCTCGGCTGAGCTGGAGGCAGAAATTATTTACAGTCCCCCTTTAAATTAAAATAGACTTATAATGCTCCCCTATGTTCTCCTATCTTCCCATCATGACAACTGGAAGTCTAGGAACTTGTCATCCAAATCAAGTTCATGAGGTCCTCAGCTATACGACTCCTTGAGTATGGTTTCTCTTCTCTAGTCCTATGAACCAGAGAGATGCTATCTGCCTCCCATGCATGGCCACACACAGTGGTGGGATAGGCACTGGGTAACTGCTGAGCATATTCCTACTCAGAAAGAGGAGGAATAGGACACGTGATAATGACTGACCCATAGCTATACATCCTGGCACATGTTGCATGTTCTATGTTCTTTGTGACTCTTGGCTCTGCTCTGAAGGTTCTAGGTTCTAGGTTCTGAGTCATCCTTTCTTTCCTGTAAGAAATGGCCTGTTTACAACTGAGTAGTCTTATTCTCTTGCTTCCTCTTCGTAAAAACTTAGCGGTCCAAAAGCCTCTTTTCATTTTGTACTCTATCTGCCCTTTCAACGTAAACTAATACAATTCCTTTAAACACTTTGTCAACTTACTGTATAATCATGTATAACCCCTTACATTAGACAAAAGCCATACTTACTAATCAGTCCTTCTCTCCCTTGGACTCCCTGTGAGGCTGCTGTAGAATAACACCTTTAAGATGCTTAGAAGCTCTGTTATTTATCAGAGAAAGTCTTCATCTTAAGTGTGATCTTAGGAGATTTAGAAGTTCTTTAATCTGTCCAAAAGGGCTTATGATATATCACCTTAACAAAGGTCCTTTTTCTTCTTTTTTTATTATAGGGTAATCTCTATACCCACTGTGGGGCTTGAACTCATAACCCTGAGATTAAGAAATGCATGCTCCACCGACTGAACCAGCCAGGGGCCACTTTACAAAGGGCTTAACAATGGGTTTTACAGTCATTCACAGTCTGTGGTGTTTTCTTCACATCACCCTAGATTTGATCTTTACCCTGAAGACATTTTTTTTTAATGTTTATTTAGTTATTTTGAGAGAGAGAGAGAGAAAGAGAGAGAGTGCCTGCCTGTGTGTGTGCTCACACACACACATACACACACACGTGGAGGAGTGGCAAAGAGAGAGGGAGAGAAAGAATCTCGAGCAGGCTCTGGCTTACTCCAGCTCCATCTCATGAACTGTAAGATCATGACCAGAGGCAAAATCAGGAGCGGGACATTTAACCTACTGAGTCACCCAGGCGCCCCCTGAAGATGTTTCTTAATTTGAGAAGTGTTTGCTGTGAGACTGGGAATAAGAAACAAATTGGGTCTGTCAACCCCACCAAGTCCTGGCTGCTTTATGGCTCCTGTAAATTTTGCCTAAAAACCAAACAGTTCATCTCTCTGCTTTCCCATTTTATCATAGGCAGCAAGAAGAAGGCAGGTAATAGTTGTAGTGTTCTTTTCCCAATCTCCCTAGCTAGATCACCAAATGAATTATGTTTCCTATTTGCCATGCCTCTGCAGCCTAAGTATTGCCACATTTTAAGCCACTGTGCAACAAGGGCCTGTTTTCCTCCAGGTTCCAGTAACATCTTTCTTCCTTTAAGTCCTCACTTTTAGCCTCTAGAGTCCTGTTCCAAAACTAAGACCATGTGTTGTAGATTTTGATATAGCAGCATCATGCTTCCAGTAACCAAATCCGCCCTGGTTATCTTCGTTATATTAAAAAATCAAACCAATCTTAATGCTAGTGGTGTAAAACCACAGCTGTTTTATAATGCTCATAAATTTGATGAATCAAGAATCTGGGAATGGCTCTTCTCCATTCCATGATGTCTGGGACTCCGCTGGTAAAACTGGAATGGCTGAGAGCTGGAGGATCCATTTCTAAGATGGTTTCTTTGCTCACATGTCTGGTACCTGAGTTGGGATGATTAAAAGGCTGGCTTAATTGGTATTGTTGATTAGATTATCGTGGTATGGCCTCTCTATGTGGCTTGGGCTTTTTGTAGCTTGTGCTAGGTTCTGAGAGGGTGTTCTGTGAGGGGGGCTCCAAGCATTCCAAGAGCAAGGATCAGGCCCAGGTTGTATACTTCTCCTTACTTAGCTTCAGAAGTCACATAGCATCCCTTCCAGTGAATTCTATGGGTTGAAGCAGTCACAAGTCTGCCCAGATTCAAGGGAAGGGGACATAGAATTCACTGCTTAATGGGGAAAGTATCAAAGAATTCTGGGTTCATGTCTTTTTTTTTTTTAATTTTTTTACATTTATTTATTTTTGAGAGACAGAGTGAGACAAAGTGAGAGTGGGGGAGGGGCAGAGAGAGACGAAGACACAGAATCCGATGCAGGCTTCAGGCTCTGAGCCATCAGCACAGAGCCCAACGCGGGGCTCAAACCCACAGACCGTGAGATCATGACCTGAGCCGAAGTCGGACGCTCAACTGACTGAGCCACCCAGGTGCCCCTGGGTTCATGTCTTAAAACTACCGCAAGGATGGTAAAATTCAGGGGGCAGGTAATACAGTTTGACTCCATGGCCCAGTAACCTGTCTCTAATCCCCCCATTCCTCATCGAGGAATTTCTCCTTCTAGTCAGATGGGAGGTTTCAAGATATTATTTAAAAAAAAAATTTTAATGTTTATTTATTTTTGAAAGAGAGACAGAGCATGAGTGGGGGACGGGCAGAGAGACAGGGAGACACAGAGTCCAAAGCAGGCTCCAGGCTCCGAGCTGTCAGCACAGAGCCCGACGCAGGGCTCCAACTCGTGAGCTATAAGATCATGTCCTGAGCCGAAGTCGGGCACTCAACCAACTGAGCCACCCTGGTGCCCCTCAAGATATTATTTACTGGGGTACTTGGCTGGCTCTGTCGATAGTGCATGTGACTCTTGATCTCTGGGTCATGAGTTCTAGCCCCAGTTTGGGCATAGAGATTACTTTGAAAAAAATTTTTTAAAAAGATACTATTTTATTGACGATGGAAGTGTTTCTGTCCAAAGATGGTGTTTTTATTGCCTCTCTTTTGCTAATGTTCTAATCCTATTTATATTTTTCATCATCCTCTTCTTTGTTCTTTTCTGTTTCTCCTCCTTCTTCTGTGCCTTTCTTTCCCTCCTCTTCCTTCTCCGACTTTTCTTCCTCCCTACTTCTCCCTCATCATCATCTTCATCATCGAGTGATGTACACCGGACATCCCTTAGTATCTGTTTTCATTTGGTTGTTGTTCTTGGGGTTTTTTTTCGGTGGGGGGGAGGGGAGGCTGTTAGCTTTAAGGACAATCTGAAATCTTTAAAATATCTCAAGCTGTAAAATTTGAAAAGAGGACAAGAGCACAACGGAGAAAATAAATAGAATAAAAAGGTAGAATGAATGTTGGAGAGCATTTTCATCCTGTGAGCACACTGTATCAGTAAGGAGTAAAGTTGAAGGAAATTCTTGTAAAATAAAGTAGAGTCTCTTGTTTGAACTTCCAGGGAGATAAAGTACCAGAAGCCATTTGGACTCTCTAGTTCCCCAAGGGTGGCCAGTAGACAATATTTTTGGTACAAATGAGAGAATGAAATTGCTAACCTTCTACAGAACTCCTTGCCCTGTCAGTGCAAATCACTTAAAATGGGAATGGAATTGGGGGAAGTGAATTGGCCAGAAGAATCTGTGAGTATTTCATGAATATACAAAAACATGTTTAGGGTATGAATTTCCTGAGCTCTTAATAAAGTCACTTGTCAGACATGCATGCTAATGGAGGAGTAGAATGATACTGATACTCAAATATCATTAGGTTAGGGTTGCTTACTTCCAGTTATTTGAGGTTGTCCCAATATATATGGTAAGATGTAAACTAGGGACTCATCTCAACAGCAGGTAGGTAATCAGTAAACTGTTTAAATCGGTAATCCACTAAGTGGACAATGTCTTTGCCCAAAGTAGGAGAAATTTAAAAAATTGGAAGTGAGCCAGGTGAGTCAGAATGGCTCATGTGAAATTAAGCAGGAATTTTAAAATATCATTTCTTGTAACTCAAATAGCTTGTCTCACAAACCTCCACAACAATTAAAAATGTTAACATAAACTTATTGCCTTGACATTAAGAGAAATGGCATTCTTGACTTTACTCTTAACACCCATTATGTGCCCCACTCTGCTACTTTGAAGACATTAATATAATTATTTACATTGTCTACTTTCCCTGTTAGACTAGAAGCTTCTTGGGGGAATGGTAGGTCTACCTTGTTTTCCTCCGTATCCTCAACACCTGTACATATTTGGTGAATATTTGGTGAATAAATGAACTAAACAATAGGGCTGGAGAAATCTTGGAGTCCTTATTTTTGCAATCAGCCACGCCTTACCTTATGCTCCAAAAATACTTTGTATATCCCTCTTGTTAGCATTTATTTTATTCTTTTTTTTTTTTAAACGTTTTATTTATTTTTGAGACAGAGAGAGACAGAGCATGAGCAGGGGAGGGTCAGAGAGAGAGGGAGACACAGAATCCGAAACAGGCTCCAGGCTCTGAGCTGTCAGCCCAGAGCCTGATGCGGGGCTCGAACTCACAGACCTCGAGATCATGACCTGAGCCGAAGTCGGACGCCCAACCGACTGA